>NW_010972775.1:24373862-24375363 GCF_000737465.1 Haliaeetus leucocephalus | reverse complement strand
GGAGGCAAAAAATAGACCTGTTTGTCACACCCAGCCAACGGTGAAAAGGCAGGGGAGGATTCTGCCAGAAGGGGTCTGCGCCCGGGAGCTCCGACCGGCCGGGTTCTCTCCCCTTTGCCCGGTACCGAGGGGACGCCGCCACCTCGCCCGCACCCCCTCGCAGCGAGGGCTGCCCCAGGAGAGCCGGGGGACCCCCACCTCGCTTCTGCCCTCGGGAATGGACCGGGAGAGACCCTCCACGCGGAGAGAGGGACATGGTGTGGAGCGGATTCCCGAGGGAAGAGGCCGGGCTCTCCGCTGGCAAAAGGACAAGTCGCCGCCCTGCTGCCCGGAGCTGCTTGCTGGGGACGGCCGCTCCAGCGAAAAGACACTCCAGCTAATTGCAGCTCCTGCTCATTACAGCGCAGGTAATTTTGCCTCTGGCTAGTGCACGCTCCAGACAGCCAACACCCCTTCTCGTTCCAGCTCCTGCTTGCTACAGTTCTGGCTAATTGAAGCACCAGCTCTGCACTGAAGCTCGGGTTGATTTCAGCTGCTTCTCCTTACAAGCTCCAGCTATTTGCAACAGTCTGGGCTTTTGATAAGGTCATAATCAACTGCTGTCAAAACTTGAGCATTAGGATTAAACATAGCTGTATGCTGTATAAATACTCATCGGTTTGTGTGATTAATTACTTAACTATTCTAAGCAGCGCAGAAAGAAGAGCTGGACTCAAAGAGGGCATGTGGGGTCTGAAAAGAACCTTTCCCCCCAGAGACCATCACAGATGTTGAGTTTGGCCTCCTGCGCGCCAGCCTCCCAAACTTCGGGGTCCGACACAACCAGACCCTCACCTCCGGGGAGGGCCCACGCCCGCTGCCCACGCCCTGCTTTCCCCCGCAGCCCCCAACACCTTCCCACCCGCCTGCCTGCCTCTCCCCCACCTGCAAAACCAGCCAAGCCGACTTGTGCTTTTGGCTCCCAGACCAGCTGACTCAGTGCCCATTTATGAGCCAAAAACCCCAGCTGCTAAGCCTGTTCTAAAGTCCCCAAAACGCAGGGCTGGACCTCTGTTTCCGAGCCCCCAAATCAGCCGCATGAGCCTGTTTTCAAGCCCCAGGAACAGAAAACTTGGTCTCCATTTCTGGCCCCCAAGCCAGCTGGCCCCTTTGCAGTCCCCGTGGGCGATGCTGAGGGCTGGGGGGAGTGTAGCCACCCCACAGCCCTGCACTCCTGGGGCCCCACACACAGTTTTGGAGAGTGCTCGGGAACGGCGGAGGGCCCGGCCCCGCGCCTCCGCGGGGCAGCCCCAGCACAGGCAAGGCATCGCTTCATTGCTGCCTTTTCAGGGTTTATTTCCCCAGCGTCACCGGCACCGCCGGGCCCGCACCCCAAACCCCACGGCCGAAGCACCCCCGCGGGGAGCCGGGCCCAGCCACCCTCCAATCCAAGCCGAGCGCAGCCCGGCCCCGCTCCAGGAACCCCCGCCGGCAGCAGCCGGGGCCCTTCCCCACCCCTACG
>NW_010972775.1:24311606-24373531 GCF_000737465.1 Haliaeetus leucocephalus | reverse complement strand
CCGGCCCCGCCCCTATTTAAGCGCTCCCGGGTCCCGCACTCGCCCTTCATCTTGCCGGGGACGGGGGTTTCTCGTCTCTTTTATCTCTGACGGTCCTACTCCTCCAGGGTGCCGGTGGTGCCCGCTCAGCCCCTCGGTGCCGGACCCTGCCCGCCTGGGCCGAGTGTTGCTCTCTGCCCGGCCGCGAGAAGCCGTCCCGGGGCTTCCTCGGTGTATCCAGCCCCGTCCCATCCCGAGCCGGGGAGAGCTGGGTGCGAGTACGGAGCCCCGAGGCAGGGGTTGCCCAAGTCCCGCCGACGGTCCCCTCCCGCCCCCCCCAAACCTTCCCCCTTGCCCCGCACAGGGGGCGAGCACACGGTATCCATAGGTAGGGGCAGCCCCAGGGGCCCAGGCAGCCCTGGGTACGGGGCTGTGGTGTAGGGAGGCAGACAGGGGGAGACGGGATGAGGGTGACGAGCACAGGGAAGGTGATGTTGGTTTCCCATTTTTCCCACAGGATGATTCTCCTCCCAGCACCAAGCTGCCCCCCCGTTTCCCACATGTTAACAGTTCCCTGACATGAGTCCTGGGGCCAGAGGAGTCACACATCAGGGCAATGAGGATGGGGACAATGGCCCTAGTGCCCCGTCACCTCCCAGCAGCTCTCCCAGCCTGGTACCAGGAACCCCTGCTGGGGCAGGTGACTCGTACCTGTGGTGGTGAGTAGCCATGATGGGGTGGCCCCTGCCCTTGGGCTCTGGCTGGGGCCTGGTGCCTACTCCTGGCTGGGTTTCTCTCACTTGTTGGGAATCCGGCAGCTAACAAGGCGTCGCTGCCCATCACCATCAAGATGCCAGGCTTTGACCAAGGAGCTGCCTGTGCTGTTGGAAATGCCGATGACTCAAACCCCCTGCTGGGGACATCATCTGTCGCCTGGATCTCCCAGTGCTTTTTCTTGGTCCCACAGGTAATTGTCCACAGTAATAACACTGGCACAAAAGCATGCGGTGGGGCATGCGCGCTGTGGATCCATTGGTGCTGTTAACAACGTAATTGGAAACACGCAGACGGTTGGGTGTGAAGGTGAGGGTACTGCAGCATGGTTGCAGGAGGCTCTGTTACAGGTCCCGTGACTGAAGCAAACAGCTCAGGTTCATGTCTCTGCCCGCTCATGGCAGCTGCTAGTGCTCCTGCATGGTGTGACCGTTCCGCTCGGGTGGATTCATGCTGTTGCTTCCTGTGCTGCTGGCTGAGGCTGTGCGGCAGTGTCAGCCGCACATAGCTGTGCTTGGTATGAGCCACGGCCAGGCTGGCAATGTGTTCCCAGGCTTAATGCTTCTCCTTCAGTGATCTTAGATGTCCCCAGGTGGATGCAACTGCAGCTTTATTTTGGACAATCCCAGAATCGGGTATTTCCCCTGGACAGCTCAGGATCCCAGCCACCTCCAGCCCCCTGATGCCAGAGGGCTTTGTGCAGTTCAGGTCCGGTTCATTTTCATCCAGGCACAGCACATTTCCTTCATGTCAGGGACCACCTCAGCATTGCTCCTGGCACCCCAACACAGAAATTGTCCCGGTGATTGATCCCATTAATTCTTTATACTGCCCAATATAGTGGCAGTAGATCACAGTCACTGCTTTCACATGGACAGTCCGTAAGAGCAGGCACCGCTTTCCCTGCCAACAGAAATGGCACTTCTCCTCTTGGGAGGCAGAAATACCCTAGATCTTGTGTTCATCACTTTGGTTGATCAACATTTTCACTTGTCCTGAGGCAGGGTTGGGTGTGTTTCAGGGCCCTGGGGGCAGGTTTAGAGGGTTTTGGGGGTACTCAGCCAGGGTCTGGTGGCCAGTCAGAGTTTTGGGGCAGTGTTTGCTGGCTCTGGGGTAGGGTTTGAGGTAGTTGGGGGCCACAAGGACACTGCAGAGCCATAGCAAATGGTAAGGAGAACACCAGTACAGTGCTAGGCTTGTGGGAGGCCAAGCAGACCACAGGAGCATCTACAAGGACCCTGCCGTTCACCCTAGCTGAATCAAAAGACATTTCTGTTAATTGAGAGTAAGACACCATCAAGGGCTGACTTGTGCTAATCCTACTAGGATGGGGCTAGAGCGTTCTGGGAGAGTGGGAAGCATGAGTCCTGTAGGGTGCTACAGAGCCACAGGGAGGTCCCCAGGGTGGGGGCACACAGTCATGTCAGGAGGTCCACACCTCCACCATAAGTGTGTTGTGTCATCCATTGTTTCCTCAGACCATGGCCAGTCCCCCAGGCACGAGAAAGCCCAGGACTGACTCGCAGAGGAGGTGGGAGACCTCTGGAGAAACAGTGGTTTCCCTGGTGCTGGTGCAGCCTAACCATGCTCGCTGATGGCAATGCCTGCTGCCACCAACACTGTGCCTGGGGCCCAGCTGTGTGTTCATGGCTGCTGCCTGCAGTCAGGAGTTCACACAAAGCCCATAGGGACAAATTACTTTTTACTTAGATGTGAATTACAAAGGCAAATTTTACCAGGAAAGAAAGACAACACACTTTGTACTTGTAGCTACTCCCATGGTAAATACAGTGGCATAATGGAGCAAGCAAAGCTAAATCACCATTAAATTATAAAAATATATATAATTAAGTGCTGAGATTTGATCTTTTAATAGAGCGTTTCCTTTAAAAAAACCCTCCAAAGTGCCATACTGTTGCTCAGCTAAAGTAAGTAGACTCTTTTCCCATGTTAAAGAT
Source organism: Haliaeetus leucocephalus (assembly GCF_000737465.1). Lineage (NCBI taxonomy): Eukaryota > Metazoa > Chordata > Aves > Accipitriformes > Accipitridae > Haliaeetus > Haliaeetus leucocephalus. Next base: position 24,370,820 of record NW_010972775.1, on the reverse strand, counting down.
TATTTTCAAAGAACTGAGTTGTTTTTAATTTTTGCCAAAACCCTGTTTTTTTCAGTAGGTGTAGGCAACAAGGGAATTATTGTAAATCACATAGTAAAGATGCTTTCCCCACAGGTACTACACAAGCCTTTAACACCTCATTTCCTTGTCCCTGAATCCAAGCTGAAATTTATCTGGAGACATTGAAAAGTACTAAAAGTATTAATTTCAAAAAAAAAGAAAAAAGGGGAGGGCAATCAATCCCTGTCACTCAAGAGCTTGAAGAGTACAGCTGCGTTTTGCTAACAATCATTTTATAATGTTCCACCATTCTTCTCATCATCCCCTAATCTAAGGAATTCATTTTTTAAGTCCTTCTACAATATAGCAAATTCAGAGGCAGGGAAAAAAAAACCAACCAAAACAAAAACAACCAAACAAAAAAAACAACCCACAAAAAAAACCAAGGCAAGACATTTATCCCATTTCAGACCTCTTTGTCAGATTTTAGTGGAAATCCAGTTCTGAGGTATCTCTTGTTTCAGACTATCTGGACCATAAAGATCTTTCTTGGGTTTGGCAAGTAATTTTTGTTACTGGGTTGGACCACACATACACCAACATTAAAATATGTTTAAATACAGTCTAGACATCAGCAGGTTGAAATAAATATTTGTTTCTGAGAGGACTGCAGAAACAAATGGAATGTAGCCATTTCCAATACTATGAGTGTCTTTCATGAGAAAAAAAGATCTAAGCTGAAATAACTAGCTCAGTATAGATCAGAGATAAAGCAGTTCAATTAAACCCAGTAATCTGAATGAACAACACAAGTGACCTATGAATAACTTGAAATTTGCAACTAAGAGCTATGTCCCTTTTTTAAAAAATAAAAATGTTAAGAAAAAAACTGGGGGCAGAGCTAGAGCAACTGATGAATTTAAAGGTCGGATTTCTTTTTTTTTTTTTTTAAAGAGTCTCTGCATTTTTATTGGATATAGCAGAACAACCAGCACCACCACCATGGTGAAAAAAAACCTCTACAAAGTAGCAAAAGAAATGGGAACTTGAGTATAGGTAGAAAAATGTAACTTTTTAAAAGCTAACCTGTTTAAGATAGTTCTCTTCCCTTTGACAAGTCTGCAGGTAGAGCTTAACATTTATTGCATCAGATACAGATATATATAGAACATTGCTCTAAACTGGAAAAAAGTTATTTTTTACATTTCAAATGCTTTGTAAGCAACATTAAAAGTTAATATGCCGCAAGAAATTTTTTAAGTTTCCCCTCTCCTTCCCCAAAAGGCTTCTTTTTAAGCCCTAGTAAATACATTCCACAGTCCCTCTGTTTAAGGGGCCATCTGTAAATTATTACAGTGTAATAAACAGAAACAAATCAAGAAAAATGAGACACTAAAGCTGTTCTATGTGGCTATAGTACATAATCACAAATAGTTCAGCAACCATTTATGACGCTTACTGATTCCGCAGACCATAGTAGTTCTATCTTGGGAATTGGCCACCGCCACCACCGCAAACTCACAAACAAATGGGTAACCTGGACTTTGACCATTTTTTTATTTTGGCCTTTGCTGTTAGAGAATAATTGGAGTCCAAACACAATCTGCAACCTTTTTTTGCTTTCAGGAAGAGGCAAACCAACTGCTGTACAGTGCCAGCTTTCTCTTTGCACAGGCAACAAGAATTCAAGCCTCATGAAGCACACAATTAGGCAAATAAAGCATCCAGATGCCCTAAGTATACTAGAGTATTAGTTTAATCCCCAGCGCCATGTAAAAATACATTCTAAATTAACTGCTTTTCAGGGGACCTTCAAAGTTGAAGATAAAAGATCATAAATAAACAAGAAACCAACTCCCTGCAGACTCAGTCAGGGTTATCGATTCACAAGAGGTTCTTAGTCCTCCTTCATGATACATTTGATATACTTTAGCACAGCATGGGCATATACTGATACATAGCTAGGTCATTAAAACTTGTATGTGCAGGGTTCTACTCATCTCCCCTTTCACAGACTTGCTAGCAGAGGTCAGTTACTTCCCATAAAATTTCTTATTCAGAAGAAAGATCAGAAGGTTGACATTCACTTTTGCTCTGTCAAACAACTTCATGACTGCAACGCCTTCATACTGCAGCTGCAACAGATCCTGCCAAAGAGAATACCTTTATGAGCAAGGAGTCCTCAAGAGCTTATAAAGAATATACAACACCCTGTCGTACAGTAGGTTTTTGAGGAATATCTATCACAAAGTACATGGCATAAGATAGAAAAATGAGAGACTCATTAAAGATCCACTCATACTGCATGAAAAATAAAGTTGCTCTAAGGCATTTAAGATGTTAATTTTTTTAATCTATGTTTATTAAAAAAAAATTACCAAAGAGGGCAGAAATAGAAGACCATTCTAAGAAAGCCAAATTTCAGATTTAGCCACCTCCAGGCTTTTCATTTGCACAGTAGCTATAAAGTTGTTGTAATGTTTAGAAAGGGTCTCTTATGTGCCTAATTATATTATGTACCCAAGAAATATTACACCATTCCACAGCATCAATTTCTAAAATTCTTCGTTGCCACAGGTCTCAGTGAGGTGGTTTAGAGCACTGCAGTCTAGGGCAGAGTAAGAAATGGCATCTCTGTTAGGACTATGTACACAATGCCAATTCAGTCTCTCAGGTGTTTATGTAGGCAGTATTTCTAGCTACACTTTGCTCTTGTCAGTGATGCACCTGACAGAGCAATAGGACTCCCTGCACTGATTTATCTCAGCAAGAAATTTCTTTCAGCAAGCCTGCTCTTGAACAATACATATTGAAGAAGGCATTCATGTAGTACTACTGCAGGGAAATGTTGTGTGCGTTCCAAAATCCAAATCTGGCTCCTGCAGCTGTCCAGCCTGGGTGACACTGGAGTAAAAAAATCATAAAGCTATTTCTGCTGCTTTCTGTAAAAATTTTGGCAATGGCAATGCAAGTCTTTTTAACAGATGCCACTGTTAATGCTATACTTGTATGACCAAAGGCAGTTCTCTCGTTGCTGTCCTCTCAGAACATCTGCTTTTTCTGCAAAGCAGTGCTACAAACACATAGTGGTATAGCAACACATGTGCCCAAGGAGCAAGTGACTGTGGGTAGCCCCATGAATCAAGAAGTTCATGACCAGCTCCAATGGATTAGGACTGGAATGAACTAGGGGAGTCCTCAGAACACATGAATAGCATGCGTGAGGCAGCTGTCCCTCCCAGCAGCCAGTTAGGTGGCATGGACTTCCCACAGGTGCTCCTGCACACAATCTGTTTTGAGACCCCTGAGGCATCCACGATTAACAAACCTAAAAACAGCCAAGCTGGGTGGGAGGTGGGTAGAGACAGAAGTGGAAGAAGGGAAAAGAGACGCCAGGCATAACAGTACTGGCGTGGGAGGAAGAATGGGGAACCGTTTGGGAAAAGGTCAGTCAGTATGCCTGTTCCAGTAGCCTGGCCTAAGTAAAGGTTGAAGACTCCTAAGACCTGTATATGGCTAAAGAAACAGGTAAGTGTAGGGTGGCAGAAAGAACACCAATATGTGATGACCAGCTAAAGCCACCACACCCAAGCCCAGACCACTGCCACAGACTCCTGATCTCTCTGCTGTAGCACGAAGTTGTTGAAAATGCATGCATTTGTTCTGTGTGCATACATGTAAGTGTAACTAAGAACACAGACTAACATCAGGCTTTCATTAGTAAAGAAACAAAAGTAGTCTGAATCCTCCATTTGCATTGCAGCTGTTTTCCCTGCAACAAATGGGTTGTTTTTGAGAGCATTTTTCAGATTGTTCGGGCAGAAAACATGTCTTTATTATTTTTATGAAGAGTCTGGCAAGCAGAACTTATATGCCACTACTAAATAGGACGGTTCTTACCTGATAATGTAACATAAAGGTTTCCATCTGTACCCCCATGAATTTTGCTTTTACCTCGAAATCTCCTACTTCTTCTGTTGGACTGATTTCAAATATGACGTTTTTAAACCTATGAAATTTGAGAAATGAAAACCCACAGTTCATTACTGAACACGTAATTCCTACTGAAACAGGGAGAGAATATACAAGATGAAACCTGAAGATAAATTTCTAAGAATTCTGTTCTTAACTCTTTATTCTATATCCCCATTTGGAATGAGATCATAAAAGCCGACAAGACTCAATACAACAATGAATGGAAGCCTAACAGATTCTACATCTGGTAGATCACACCTTCACACAAGCATAGTAGGAAAGACAGTAATTTAGCCCACGCAGTCTAGTCTACTTCAGTGCTGCACATCCATCCTCATTTAGTGCACAAAGTACAAAATATGATTCAGGGTTGAATAAAATTCTAGTAACAGGCAGATTCTCTATATTCCACAGAAAATATACCAGGTTCTCAAGGCTAGCAAACTGCAGCTGGACAAACTCAAGCTAGCATTAAGTTGATTTTTCAACAGTGAGAGCTATTAACCATAGTGGCAATTCACCCGAGTAGGTACCCTTCCATGACTGTAGGGGTGACAGGGAAGGAGTGTGTGGGAAGAGGTTGTCATGTTTAAATCCCATTACAGTTCTCAATCAAAGACCTCCTTTGCTTCAACCAGGAAAAAAAAGAATTAAAAAAAAAAAAAAAAAAAAAGAGAGAGAGAGAACTGCCAAGTGATCACTATGCAAGGTTTCCTGGCCCTAGGAATGCCAGCCTGGATCACCGAAACAATTTCTTCAGCTTTAATAGTTATGTCTACCAACAATGCTAAATTCCAAGAACAAAACCTCAAGACAATCTGTCACTATCTCAAACAAATCTCAGAGCTTCTGTTCTTCAATTGCCAGCACCTAGACTAGTTCAAAGAGAGACAAGAATTCAACATACCCATTTTCCTCTTTCTCCGAGAAGGTTATTTAGCTCTAAAGAGTTTTTAAAAAATACTCACTGGTTAACTTGCAGGTCCTCAATCTCTAAAAGCACTCCCTTCTCATGAAGTCGAGCTGCTGTATATTTTAGAGAAATCTTTTTACTGTTTTTGCCTTTCATCTCCCGAGGTTTCTTAGAGACTCTGAAAACAACAACAAAAAAACCCCAAAATTAAACAAGATGATCAGTCAAACGAGTAGAGAGATTTCAGACAGCAAACATTTAAGCCTATTTGGATGAGGGGATAGAACCAGTACAGCTAATCTACTGCGACCAAAGCAGCTGATAGATTATGTGTTTCTACTAGTGATTTTATCTGTAAAGCACTTGTAGCTCAGATCAGATCTTTGATTTTCTACTATTTACCAATAACACTTACACTACAGGAGAAGAAAAAAACCCCAAAACATAACCACATGGTACTTCACAGAAAACAGCATCATCTATCATTAGGCAAAGGGGATCTGGTGACAACTGACATGGAGAAGGCTGAGGTTACTCAACAACTTTCTTGCCTCAGTTTTCACTGGCAGTTGCTCTTCCCACATCTCACTGGGGAGGAAGACACTTTTTCTTTTTTTTTTTCTTTCTTTTTCTTTAGGAAAATCTGAATTATCTTGCCCTACAACTGACTCCATTTGGGATAAAAAGAGGACAATTCATGATCAATGCTTTCCTTGTAGGTAACTTATGTTATTTTCATTCTCTGCTCCTAGAAAGGATGCCAGGACAGACTGACTGAGCAGCAGGTGCATTATCTGCACAACCTGCTTCATTCCCACTGGACTCTCTAAACTCCCCTCTCCCAGAGGGACCAAAATTCTTTCAAATATGTCTTTTTGACCCCACTCAGGACACTGCTCTCTCCCCGTATTTTCCCACCACTACTAAGACCCTTTCCCTAGAACTATTGCTGCAGTGAAGAGCTTGGCCAAGGAGCTTTGAGCAGATCGCATTACGATTCTTAGCAACAACATACACGGTGTTTTCTGTAAGAAGCACTTCTAGGGCCACAGCATGGTTCTGAAATACTTACTTGCCCTTGCTGGCCAGGTTATCCAAGCAGGTTTTGATGTAGCTTTTGTAATAATCCACTTGTTCCCCATAAAAAGTGGCTTTGGAGTTCAAGGCACTGTATGTCTGCTGCAGCTTCACCAGCTCCGCCTTTCTTCTCTGACGGTATCTACGCTGATTTCGGATATCCTACACCACAGAGAAAGACAGGCAGAGACTTAACAGTCACTTGAGCTCTCCAGTTGCTCAAGCCCAGAGCACAGAGTATTCAAAATGCATCATTTGGTTTTGCTTAGTCTTGCTTCATGCTACAAGCTGTAGCCCTCAGCTGCACTTGCCCCAGTTTAAGCATCATCACTTCTTCTCTGTGTTGACTATTTTTGGAACTAACCAACTCTACACAGCAGTTCATTTGAACCTGTTGCTGCTTTCTCAAGTTCAATGCTGTCCTAGTTGCAATGACTAGAGTGGGCACCGACAGTCCGTGATCTAAACGCAGCCAGCAATTTTTGCCACCGCCAGGTAGGAAAGGTATCTTGCACTATAACCACAGCAGCACACAGACATTATCTTTCTTTGTTAGTTGGCCATCTTTAAGTATACGTTACCTTAATACCTGAACAAAAAATATCACATGTTCAAGTCAACTTCTGTTTTCATTTTTGGTACATATTAACAACAGTATGATTAATTCTAATTGGATCCCTAAAGGCAATTATTCACTTTACATATATAACATTTCCCAAATAGTTTTTTGGTAAACATGATATAAAATACATTGTCACCATAGCAATGTACAACAGTATTAGATCACTTTTGCAAGTTGTCCTGGTTTTGGCTGGGATAGAGTTAATTTTCTTTCTAGTAGCTGGTATAGAGTTATGTTTTGGATTTAGTATGAGAATAATGTTGATAACACACTGATATTTTCAGTTGTTGCTAAGTAGTGTTTATAATAAGTCAAGGATTTTTCAGCTTCTCATGCCCAGCCAGCAAGAAGGCTGGAGGGGTACAAGAAGTTGGGAGGGGACATGGCAAGGACAGCTGACCCAAACAGGCCAAAAGCATATTCCATACCATGTGAAGTCATGCCCAGTATATAAACTGGGGGGAGCTGGCCAGGGCGGGGCAGATTGCTGCTTGGGAACTAACTGGGCGTCAGTTGGTGAGTGGTGAACAATTGCATTGTGCATCACCTGTTGTGTATATTCCAATTCTTTTACAATTATTATTATTAACATCATATTATTATCACTATTACTTTCTTCCTTTCTGTCCTGTTAAACTGTTCTTATCTCAATCCATGAATTTTACTGTTTTTCCCCCCCCAATTCTCTCCCCCATCCCACTGGGAGGTGGGGAGTGAGCAAGCAGCTGCATGGTGCTCAGTTGCTGGCTGGGGTTAAACCATGACACAAGTTTTTCTCAGCTCCCCCCTTTATCATTCAGGTATTCTTGAATGGGTACATTTAAATAAAAATAATAGTTAGGATGTCTTTAAGTTATGGGCAAAACTTCCTCATGTGAATAAGTTTGTAGAGGTGCTACTTAAATTAGTAAAAAGGAGCAGAAAAAAAAGATCACACATCAGGACTTCCCTTACAAGCTATAACACCTTTCCTTAAAGTGCCTGAAATTCTGGCAACAGAGTCATTTGAGAAAACAGAAACGTCCTATAAAAATAAAGGACTTCCCAAATGCCAAGAGGTGGAAATGCTGTGGCAAAAGGTAGGCTTTGTGTTTGTAAATTAGCTACTACAAAACTTACTCCTCCTGAAAACTCACGCCAGTTTCACAATGCTGCAAACTGTGGGAAAACTCCACTACGACTACTAGGAAACCACTGATTGGCATACCTTCGCGATGTCATTAATTAGTTCCTGGTATTTATTTTTTGCATTCACTGTCCCCAGTTCTGTCAACTTCTTCAGGCCTGTCTTGATTTTATCTTTTTTTCCTTGAAGATTTAAGTTGCAACCTTCCTTTACAGACACAGTTTTTTTCATCTTATCAGGAGTTTTAGCATCACGAATGGCCCGTTTCTGCATAGCTCTTTGATGCTCTGCTTCCTAGAAAAAGAAAACAAAAAATTACAAGTTCTTAAGCAGATCAATCTTAAGGTGACAAAGAACCAGAAACAGATTGTCTGGCATAATATAGGATAAAAAGTTTTGCTTTGTCATTCCCACACTGACTCCAATAAATCCATGTTTGATGAACACATTCCATGTATGGGAACCAGCAGAAGCCTACCTGCTAATTAAAATGGTCTTCTAGAAAAATAGTTTCTAGCAACTACCAGAGGAGCAAGATTCACACATACAATTTATTTCCATTACATTCCCTCCTTATTATTGTTACACACTGCTCCAAAATCAGTGGAGACAGCTTCACTGCAATACATAAATGCAGATTCCCATGTATACCCATATACATCTAGATGACAATTTCCTACTCTAAAAAGAATGCAGATAAATAACTTCGTACTTGCTCTGAGGTAGCTGGAGTTTCCAAGATTTCAGTCAGCGTCTCCCCTGGTTGGAAGCGTATTACATCAACAATTAAACGTTTTGTGCTGCAAAGAAATCAAGGAGAATGGGAGAAAAAAACTTTTAAACTGAAGGACCTTCAGTACTGTTCTGTTTTGCAATAATACCAATGTTACTGATTTACCTAAGGTCAGATTATAACTGGATGCATGCTTAGGTAGTCATAGCTAGACCAGACCAGAACCCTGAGAAGGACTTTACTTTTTTGACAGTATGTTATCAGAAACTGGTTCCCTGAAAGGTTCATCTACGTAGTACATAGAATTTGCTCCCCAGTAACCCTCAAACAGCAGGGACATTACCCCATACATTCTAAGGCAGCCCCAGTCCTGCCACATGGACCACAGAAGCTGCAATTCCAAGGTGAAAGGTAAAGCAGGTAGCAGCAACAGCGAGTTTTTGCAGCCAGAAAGAGTCTATAACATTATCCATCCGTAAATGCACTTCGGTGCTTTGTAACAGGTATCAGAAAACTCCACAGGACTATTTTCTTATGTGTATGGTAACTGAGCCAAAACAGATCCCTGACTCCAGTCTGGTGACAGACAGGGTCATTCCTTGATCTCAGCTGTGACTTAATCGCAGTAGTGCCCACTCTGAGGCAATTCTGTCCTTGAGCCACAGAATGAAATCAAATAGCACCTTCAGTACTTCGCAGTCAGGCTGGAATTATTTCTGGCATTGCACAAAGTGCATCACATGCACAACTTCCTCATCATCCACAATTTAGATGACTACCAGCACATCTGGTAAAGATTTACTTTTGAAATCAATATCACCTTCTTCTGGCAGGTAGGGAAATACTGATGTATCTTTCGAGAAGCCCAGTTAATTTAAAGTTATTTTTGGAGACAAGATTTTTTTCTGGGACATCACTGGTCCATCTAGGCCAAGTATAAGCTAATCTGAAGAATTCTCAGTTAAACTACCTAGTATCTGAGCAGGAATGCATCAGGGCGGGTAAATATGCATCTGAATGTCAGGTAGCTGCTCTATACATCTCAGCAAGAGGGATTTGCTTAGTACTAATATTGACTCTTGGCCAGTTTTAAGTCCTCCAGAATAAAGAGTCTGGCAATAACGAAATCCCTGACAGTTGGTTGCTCTCTTTCCATTAGGCTAATAACACTTCTATTTCCCAAAAAGGCTGTCTTCATCTATTAAGAGTCAGGTTTGGGGGACAGCAAGTGCAGAGAGAAGGAGACCGCATCATAAACCAAAAGAGGAGAGCAGCAACACCAAAGTACCCTAAGGAAATATTTCCCACAGACAGGGGAAAGCTACAGGGAGAGTATCGTAAATTACCATTGTCTCCTGCTTCACTAACAGAATACAGACATAATCCTCTCAAAGGCTGTGTAAAGAAACTAATTCTGCAGGAGCTAGCAAGCTTAGCAACAAAGCCTTATTCACATATTCTAGACATTTAGTTACCCTTAAAATTTCCATACAGGCAACACAAATACTGATTCACCTAAATTTTACATTAATAGACTTCAGAGTTAAAACTCAATTGTGATGTATACTACAGATTATTTAAGATGATCTTTACAAACTATTCACATGCAGGCAAATTCAACTGCTGCTGTCACACTTGCTCACATCTGGAAAGTTTTCTTTTCTGGCAGTTTTCCCCTCCAGAACCATCCAAGATAGACTTTTAAAGAATGACAAATTCAACAGTGACAAAGAACTAACAGGAACACATTTAACAGCCGCAGCATTGAAAGGACACGGCTACAAGCTCAGTGCATTTGGAGTAACAGTCCCACATTTGTTTAAATTACTTTGATTATCTTATTTTCACATGCAGATTAACTGTGAAAATTCAGTTCCTTGTTCTCTTCAGGAACATACCAGGCAGTTACCCCCTACTTACTTCAAGAGAATCGTCCTTGCATCCATCTCTGCATTCTCATCACCAGGAACGTCAAATTTATTAGTGAGTGTGAGAGAAACCTCAGTCTTTGCTAGCATTTCCCTGTTGGGGTCATTAATATTGCCAGACCCTTCCCCTGCCAAGCAGAAAGAGTTTATAGATTAAATCCTATTCTTTACGTTCTTGACTGCTACAGCTTTTTAATTTTTCCCTATGTAACAGACCACAGAAAAACTACACTGTTTCCTATACAGTCAAAAGGACCCTTCAAAAGCCAAAAACAGCTTTTAAAAAAACATCTTGAGTATGTTACAGATGTTTTCTTCATAAAATTGAAAGGCACCACAAAATCACTAGTTCATATGCCTTAAAGATGTATGTGTATTCCACACTGTATCTCAGCATCTCACTCTTTACTAAGAAGAGTAGCTGACCTGCAAAAAATACTTTTTAAATAAAAATATGACCATGACTCTATGTCCGTGTCCTCATTAGAATGAATTTTGCAAGCTAAGAGCGAAGCCCTTTCTGGCAACTGAGCTTGTAATCTTCTGTTAAACAAAGTAAGCTATCCCGTCAAAAGGAGATTTTCTTGCTCTAATTGTGTCTGAACTTTCATTACAACAGCATTGAACCGTGGCTCAGGTTTTTAGAAAACTTTCGAGTAAAGTCAGTTCCTTCCTCCCCCAGCCAGAAGAAAGAGGATTAAATCCTTAATGTATAGAAAAAACTCTAAAGGAGGGAAAAAAGTTGTTTGTCCAATTGCCAAAGATCCTTATAGGGACACACATCGTTTAATAGACTCTGAAAGGAACGCATACAGATCTCCAGAACAGAAGACAGATCTTTGCAAACAAGCTGGAACGGACAACCCCTCCCCACCCCTTGCCCCCAGAAATGGCTCCAGCACAATGGAACAAAGAAAACGTGTCAAAATACCGCCTGCCTTCTAGAAACTTCTGGAGTGAGGTGAGTGGGAAGAAGAGAAGGAACTACTGGTTTTTTCAGGGTAACAAATTCTGCAGTCTGAGAGAATACACTGGAAGAAATCTGTTGCTGTTTTTTAGAGCACATCCTCCTAAATGACCTGTGAGGATTCCTTAGATAGTTTCTTTATTGCACTTCAAATCATTTAAGGTAATATCACATATTTCTTAAGTACAATAAACTAGACCACCTATTAAGGACTCAATTGTAGGAACCTCTCCGAGATCGTCCAGCAGCTCGTGAATTGGATCATTGTGCTCAGGAGCAATTGCATCTTGATGGTCTAAGAGCAACTAGATGAACAGAAAGAACATTTATGTCGTTAATCGTACATCCTTTTCTAGACAGTAAAATTACATTACTTTAAGCTGGTATCTTTTAGAAAAAGATCTTATTTCACTGAACTCCAAAGCAGCAACATCAACATTCAAAGCTATGCCATTATCACATTCGCAAATACTTTTAAAAGAAACTTAGAGAAGCCACAACAAACAAATTACTTAATCCTATAAACCAACGAGCTCTTGCACACTATACTCAAAAGACAGCTTTCAGCCTTGTATTTGGTAACTTTGTGTTTCAGCCAGCAGCAGAATTTTCTTTGTAAACACTGTGCAACTGAGCAACTGTGACTGATGTATACTTACAGTGTGTGTATTGATGATTTCACCAATAGAAATATAAATAACTGGTTTAGTGAGAGTCACCAAGTCAGAATATTCATCAATATTAAATTTATCCTGCAATTCAGGAACCTCACAGGCAGCCTGAAAAAAACGTCTGCAGAAAAAAAGGAGGAGAAAAGAAGAATCAGTATGACTCAGAGTCACGTGATGCATCAAGAGCATTAACTCCCCATGACGATCCCAAGCATAGTTTCTTTTCTTTAAACTATGGTACATTATGGCACCCTACAGTTTGTCAGCTTTAGTTTAACACATCAGAAGTCATCTAGTAAAGGCAGTTATTGACATTGGTATTGACATTGGCTTATTTTCAGCATTCACAGGACTGGTCTATGCCTCCAGTGACCTGTTCACACGTCCTCCTGCCTCCACTGCAGTAACACCCCTTGCTCCCAGCAATCTCTGGTTTTCTTTCTTCCAAAACAGGAAAGGTGTTAATATCACAATTCTTGAACAAAGGCCTACTTCAAATATATGAACAGCTAAATGCCAACCTGCTTTATTCCTGAACACCACTGGCTTTTCATGGAGAGCCAGTGTTCATATCAGAGAGAAGAATGTATGTCCATTCTAGTTGTCCACATCCAAAGTATCAGAATAAACATGTGCAAAAGCAACCTTTATTCTGGAAACTCCCAAGTCTAAATACTTGACTTCACAATCTCATTAACATACAATGTATTGTTCATAAATTCCAGGTACACGTTTTATGTGCCATTGTCAATGATGCTTATGGCAGTCTGGAGTCCAATCTCTTATTTTCAACAGGCAGCATATTTGACAGAGATAGAGTTTATCATATTTAAAATTTATTATTATCCCTTTTTACTTGCAATGTTACCCTCTGCCAAAATTCCCAACTTAATTAGCTAAGGTCTTCTACCTGAATTTCTGGTATGACTGCGACAGGTATTCATTAATGATGCTTAGGTGTGCATTGTCTCCCATGAACATCTTATTGGACGCAGCATGCTGCAACATCTTTGCAATGGAACCAAGGTTTCTGCGTTGATCCGTGGTCAGCTGACCTCCAGCTGAAAGATCAATGATGTCAAATGCATCTGGTGCGACAATGGCTGGATTCATGTAGCGATAATACAGTAAGTTGCCAACAATCTGCAAAAAGTTGAGTAGAGAAGAAACACATCAAGAAACAGTGGTATAGGACCCAACTGAATTTTACTGAAACTACCCTGACTGTGCTTTGATAAATTCTTTTCTTGTAAGCCAGTGGGCCCTTCCAAGCTAAAGGTTCTGCTGTGCTGCTGTATACAAGCACACACTATCCCAAAGAATCTACAGTGTAAAAATAATTTAAAAAAAAAAATATCATTAAGACACAATAGGATGGTCAACACAAAGAGGGAAGACTGAGCATTACTAGTCACAGGACAATACAGCAGCAGATATTCCTATGCATAAAGATTTAAAACTTCAATTTATAAAAATGTACAGACAGGAGATATTACAAGTTACCAATGGACTACTTGTATCAGCATGAAACAATCTATCAGAAGAATTAAAAGTAACTGAGTTAGTCTAACAGAGGGCAGAACAATCATGGTACAGAGGAACCCGGTAGTGCAGTTTCAATATGGAACAAGAGCTAATTCTTAAGAGAAGCGTGCAGAATCGGCTGCCATCTCTGACAAAGCAAAAATGGTGAGGAAGCATGACACACCAAGGAGCTAAACTGAGGAAACTACTTTCCATTCCTTCTCCAAAGCCCTTTTCTCTTTCAGACTAATTCTTTGATAAGCCAGCAACATTTCAGGCACAGACCCTCAGTTAGCAAGAGTAACTGAGAAGCCATTTAATCCAGAGGTAAGAAAATCAGAAGTACAGAAGACGAATGGCATTTGATGCTTCAAAATCCAATTTACCTAGTCAAATGTGAGCAGCAATAAACTTCAAGGAACCAAAAATAAAGGTGTCACATTATCCATATGTTCACAGATATAATTCTAACCTGTATTTGATATTTTGCCAAAAATAATTCCAGCAATGAAAAGGAATTAACCCAACATGCTTATGTAAAGCAATAATTCTCACACCACATGCTCTAGCATTTTCTGGTGGTTCACAGAAATATGCAGAGGGTCAGCTCACTGAATCTTGGCTTTGCCTGCTTGCCACATGACTTAAATGCATGGAAGAGATCGGGGTCTGAACAAACAACTGAAAACAGAGAGAAAAAAAATCTAGCCGTTGCTGAGCAGCCCCAGAAATTACTAATTGCTTTCAGTGAGGTCATGTTTTTGACAACTGTTTCATGCAAGCCCCTGCCGTACTCTCACAGATTATGTCATGGGATGACAACAGTCAAAGCTTTTTAGTAGCAGTAAAAAGAAAACATCTGTGAAAGAAACTGTATCAATAACTTCCAAACTTGCAGGGGGAGAAGAACAGTATACTACATGGGTAGCTTTGGATGCTAAAAAAAAAAAATTAAAAAAAAAAAAATCTATGCAGTCATGTGGACAGTTACATTGTTTCCACAAGGATTAACAAAAAGTACAGTTGTCCACCTAAATTTACAGATGGAAGAAATTGATTCACCTGCATAGAAAGAATCGATGTCTCAGAATGGGAAAGCACAGAACTAGAAGAGAGAAGAAAACAGCATTCAGATTGTTAATTATTTTGTAATGAAGCAGAGGCAGAGAAGTTTTAAGAGACATTGTCAAGTATTCCAAGATCCAAACTCTGTTTTATTAACAAACAAAGCAGTCGTGGACATAAAGGCCTTCACAATTACCAAAATCCATAAAAACAAAGAAATTTCAATCAAAACCCGAAAGCTATACTCATCTGAGAGTGCTTACTATTAGGATCCTTTTAGTTCTCCAAACCTACTGAAATGTAAAATACAAAACTGACTAGACATTACGCAAAGTGACTCTCTACATGCCACTGTCAAAATATCCTAGAGCATTACAGATAGGGGAATTAGGAATAACAGAATTTTGCATACAGACTTTTTAACTTGACACTGTCTCTTCAAGAAAGGAGCAGCTGGCTGTGATCATACCAGCAAAACCAAGGTTTACTTTCTAGGAGCAACAGTACCCCAAGTCAAGAAACCTAAAAGACCGACTGCCCAAGATATTAAAAGCAAAGCAGAAGCAACAGGATACCTCCTTCTGAACAATGTATTACATCATATGATGTATATGAAGCTAACAATCAAAAGTCCAATGTGAAACATTTTCTATCTGTAGAAGTAAATAAGTAAGCTTTATATAGGTTTATATGCACTCCTCTCCACACATACAGCCAACAAAGGAGAAGAATGAGATGTGCTTGCCACAGCCAGTTTGGCTGACAATTATTCACAAAGGTGTTTAGATCCTCACCTTCAGAAGCTCATCCTCACCAGCATCGGGGAACTTCTCATGCAAGGAGTCTTTTAGTACCTTGGCAATGAAACGCATTCCATAACTTCAAGAGAAAGAAAAGGGCAAATAAGACTGCTGCAAGCATAAACCCACCAACAACTTCCCAGGGATAATACTGTGGTACACCAGACTCACGGGATTTTGTCCACTGAACTAACAATGGCAGACAGGAACTTGTCTGTCACTGTCCTCATGTTTCTGATTGAGGCATCCAGGCGCGTCCTCACCTCTTCGTGATTTAGAGCTTGTTCAGGTGTAACATCGTATGGCAGTTTGCTATTTGAAAAAGTCAAACATGTGAAGGTGAATATTCCTCAAGCTAGCATATTTCAAGAATTTCTAGCTCGACATGGAAACAATTATATTCACTTGGCTGCCAAGAGCTGTGCATTGCCTTCAATTAACATTTTAGGCACTGGAAAAGCTGAAGTCTTCTTATTTTACTTTCTCTACTCTCCCTTACAATGGCCACTGTGAGAAAAGGCCCAGTTAACTCAAAACTGTATCTTTTTTTACAGCTTGCACACTAGGCAAAAAATGCCATCTATGACATGTAGTGGTAATTCAGGCTGCAAATAAATTGGTGAAAAAGCAAGCTACACATTTGAACATCAAGATAATAAAAGCTTGGACAAAAGCCAGAAGCTAGAATAGCATCCATAAAATTGCTATAACGTGCTATTGGCAGGAAGCAGTACCAAACGAATAGTTATATTTTCTCCATCAGCTGAAACTACTGCATAGTATTCCAGTGAAGACAGACAGATGAAGAGGATAATTCATAAAAGCATCTCCTAAATCTCATGTAAAGAGAAGGAACTGAACACACGTCTTCACCTGCATTTTTAACACGTCCAGAATTTTGAACCAGGCATATGGCAAGATATATGACTGGACATTGCTTTGAATGGGAAAACTCACTCATCTGTATGGCTTGGTTTGGTTTTTTTTTTAAGTATGTTAAAAAAAAAAAAACAAAACAACTCAATAGAACACAATAGAAACCTCAATTTCTAGCAAATCACATGCATTGGAAGAAAAAGAAAGCAGAATGACAAAACCATCTAGCACAATCCAATTGTCATCAGTGGCTGATATTAGAAAGATGTTACGACTAAAAGAACTGCAATGTCATGCTTCTCCTCCAGCAAAATAGGTTTTGTTGAGTTGCAGATAGTACTTAAGTTTGCACAGGCTATATATGACACTAACAGAGACTGACACGGAACCAATTCCCAAATACTTTTTCTTACCATGATTTCTTTTAGGTTAGAGGGCATCTCATAGCTACTTATCAAGTCCACATAGGCAAACACCAAAGAGCATTTCTTCTTGCACCTCCTAATGAGATTCCCTTTCAATACCCTCAGCACCATCACCAGAACATGATCTCTAGATCTCTCAGACAAAAGCCATCTTGAGGAGATGGAAAAGCTGGTATCATTTGGACAGATGCATGCAGTGAAGCCAAGGATAGTTTGGAATGATTAATCGAGCAGTGCAAAGCAGCCAAGCAATGTTTAGAAAAACACAGTAGTAACAGTTCCCATACCTGGCCTCACCAGTTTGAGACTCCATCTGGTTAACCCAAGACTTGTAAATGTCCACTGGATCGGTTTTGATATTGAGTGATTTGTCATCGATGATTTCCTTCACAACTGGTGCCAGGATCTGCCTCAGGGCATTCTGACCACGGGCACCACGGTTGAAACTTACCACCATTTTAATAACAGTAGGATTCCCAGTCACAATTTCATGTATTTGGTCTACTTTTGATCTAAAGAAGAAAGAATCTATATGAAATATGAGGTACACATAATTTTGTCAGCTTTAGATACATTTCTCAGCATAAAAAAAACTGTTATAGAGCATCACCCTCACAAAACAGATGATGGATTTGTACTAAAAATCTCAATACAGCAATAAACTACAACACTGTATAAGAACAATACTGGAACACTTCAAGACAGATGAGGCAAGAAACTTATGACCTCTGTTTGGGTATTCCAACGCAACTTGCCATGCAAACGTACATTCTATTTGAGAGCACAATTCAAAAATACAAAGGAAACAGAGCATGTTTTATGTAGAGAAGAAAAAGAACAGTAGGTTTCTTCCAGTGTTTAAAATAAGAAAACAAGCCAATTTTAGTATACCACTATGTGAAATACAACAGTAGAGAATGAAGCATCTACATTTCCTTAGACTACTATTCCAAGCATGAATTTAAGGGGAAAAAAATCTCTTTTAGGAGTTGTTATTTGTTTCAGGGCATATACCATCTTCATGCTTTTCAAGCATTCTTCAGAATGCTTTTTGAGTAGTTCCTCAAAGATTTTTATTACACATTCTTCTTCACAGCAAGTTGTGTAGCTCTGCATTGTAAAGAACTGAAGTCATGTAACACTGAGCTCCTAAAGCCCAACGGATCAAACAAAACATGCCTGAGGACAGACAGAGTCCCTAACACTTGACAGTAAATAGAAGTGTCAAACAATAAAGCCTCTCTATTTCAGCCTCCTCAGCAGCTTTTGGAAATCCAGAGAGCTTAGTGTTAGTTCTCTCCTTGGCTTGTAAAGCCCGAGTTTGCTGTTTGTTGGAGGTGTTTATAACCAGACACTGGACAAGTGAGATTAGGCTGAATTTTAGGATGACTTTACATCAGATTAAAAGTAGCTGCCATGTTGAGCAGTGAAATCTTGACTGAAGTAAAAAGCCCTCGTCCTCAATGGACATACTTGACTCTTCCTTTATAGACTACATTAAGAACAGATATGAAATGGGAAGAGGACAATGAAGGGACAAGTTAACATTATCTGCATATAAGCATGAGACATAACATGAAAACTGCCTCAATTCGAGAAACTGTCAAAACTGATTCAACAGCAAGAACGTGCTGTACGCTACCACATACTTGATCTCTTCCTGCAATGCTGTTTGGAAAAGCCGCAACAACAGGTATTCCTCTCTTTGATTGGATGCATAGTTATACAGTGTGAAGATGACAGAATCCATGAACTTTGTGGATTTGTTTTGAGGCATCTGAAAAATCAGCTTGGCCAAGTAGGTTGGGTTAGTCTACAACAACAAGAAAAATTACTTAGTGTGCATGTCCACAGAGGCCAGTGTTGCTAAGAACTATGGTGGCTCAAAACTACAGTGCATAAGCAAAGAATAGGCCAACACATATAAGCCTCTATGACAAGAGGTTACTGAGCAGTGTTAGAAGCTGCTTACCTGAAGTAAGTAGAACAGATGCTGATAGGCTTCCAGCTTTTCTCTCTTCTCTTTGCTCAAAGCTTTCAAACCTCCTCTTTGTTTGTTCAGCATCATCATGTCAGAGAGCTGTTCTTTGTTCTTCTTGGTAAGTTTTTTGCTATGAGAAACGACATCCTGGAAAGAAAGAATAGGGACAGATTTCACTCTTAAGTATTTTATAACTAGCGGTATTGGAAAATAGTTGCATCTGAGAGCTCACTTCTCTTGTATGTGGAAAGGCAAGGTCAAGATATGCCTGGGACAATTAAAGTGAAGCATTACTTGCTATGGCAGCAATTTCTCTGACTGAAAGTACATGTTCTGCTTTGTGCCCGACTTCCTGCATTTGTCCAAAAGCCTAGAAGGGTTAGTGACTCTTGACAGCAATTACTACCAGAGCTGGCAGCAACCTGAAGATGCTTAAAATTGTTTTGCTTTTTAAATTGGGCTTAAAACCTGAAAATCCTGTTTCATACTCAGCTAGCTTGCTACCTCAGCATACTGTGACAGCAATGGCACTTTTCACTGCAGGCACCAGCCTAAAAACTGCAAGCCTCCTTCCGAGATTAATTTCACTACACCAATTGAGTTTTTACACTGGGAAGAGCCTAGTGTCATGCCATCCAGGACCAAATGAAAAGTTGACCAGAACTTCAGCTGGAAGAAAAGGCAATGCTGTATCAGCAAGAGGGTTTTTTTGTGAAAGTAATCATGTCAGCCAAGGGATAGAGGGGGCCTCCTTTAACGAACAAACACCAAGTGGCATAAGTGTCTCCTGCCTCTGAAATCACCCCCCTCGCTCCAAGCGAAACAGAGCAAACCAGAGTTCTCAAAGCCTTCAAACACACAATCTGTCACATTCATTAGCTCAAGATAGTCTGGTGTTTGTCTTTTTTAGCTTCAGCTCTTGTTTCTTCTCCTCCTACAGTTTTCTCTCTAAAGATACGTACTAAATTAGTGGAATGGAGTAAGAACATACTGGGAGTAAAATCTGCAAGTCTGGGGCAATGTTTTCCACTGGGCCTGAGCAAGTAACATCCAAGGCAAGGAACTCTCCATGTTAACTACCGCTGGGCTCAGTTCAATCTGTAGTTGGTCTCCCATCAGCACATTGCCTACCTGCAATGTAATTTTGTTTTTCACTAGCAGCCCAATTTTGATGTCCATAAGATTGAGGTCATTTTCCAGTTGCTGATTGGATCGGATCAAGGTTACAACTTCCTCACGCAGTTTCATTAACTCAAGCTCCTCCTGAAAATCTTGGTCACTCTGATCGAGCAAGTGGACAAATTTCCGAACCACAGCCATAGGTGGGTTTTCAGCATTAACTAAAAATAAGCAAGAAAACAGGGGATGGGAAACAAGAGGTAAATATATGCCTTATCTATGTTTAAACAGCACATCAAGGAGTAGCCAGAATAAAATTAGCACCACCATGTCTAACAGCTTCTGACATTTTGAATTTCTTGTTTTGAGTAAATCATGAGAGAAGCAAACAGTAAAGAACGAAGTCATTATCAGCCTAGGGTAGTCCACACCACCAAAGTTAACTGCAAAGCTACGGTTCTGTTTTTCAGCAGCAAGAACAGCTGGAATCAAGTTTTCCTTCAGCCTCAAGAACTACCTACTCTCTGCACTGCCCTACCAACTTCATCCCACTCACTCTTCAAAACTGCCTTGATGTTATAGATCACACTAGCAACATCCCTTGCAAATAGAGATTCGAGGCACATCAGTTTTATTCTCTTGGCAATACTTACTGAGGGTTTTGTAGTCTTCTCGTGCTTTGTTTGCTCGGATAAAGGCTTGAATTTTTATAACATCATTGATCTAGGATTAAAAAAAAAGGAAAAGATAAGCACTTGACCTCATTCTGGAAAGAGTACAAAAGTCAGGTACTGAATTAATTTAACAAGATAGCCTCTTACGTGGTTTCTGAAATACTGCAGACGATCTCTGTAACGTTTTCTGGCTTGATACATCCTGGTCATTGATTGAATCTACAGAAGGGTAACCAAAATACTCAGATAAAAACCTTTCCTACAAAGTTCACTACCCAAAAGGTTTACCAAAAGAGTCATCAGGGAGCCTTCACTACCTTAACTACTTGGTCCTTTTGTGCTCGCAGGTAATCCAAGCGGATTTGATATGCCTTCCTCTGCTTGTAGCCACGCCACTGGGACTGAAAACAGAAAATAGGCTCATTGACGTAACTTTTCTAATTAAAGAGAAGTAATTACAAATTTGAGCTTCCTTCTGCTCCTCAGCTTCTGACTTCCCTTTTGGCTAAGTAAAACGTGAGGGAGACATGCTTATCTTATCAGGAGATACACAGTGTGAAGCATTAACTATTTCACCAACTGCAGTCACAAGAGTCTTGGAATTACCCCATGAAGACCCTGGTCCTTCTGAAGCACAGTTAGAGATCAAGGATATAGCTAAACAGTCAAGTTGACAAAACTGTTCTACAGGAGGATCACATGTTAGATGCTGCTGCTGTCGAGAACAGTGATGTAAGATTATAAGCCTTCAGAGCAGACTCACTGTTAGGAATACTTGGAACAGAAGTTAGGCAAGGGGCTGGACTACACTTAAAGGGAGAGCACGTTATTTTAACGAGCTGGGAGTGGTTTGGGGTGTTTTGTTGTGGGGTTTTTTCAGATATACAGGCAGAACATGTGCTACTTGGGCAGAAACAAACACACATATACTGCTCAAATAATAAAGTCGTAATAGGGTGCAAAGCATCTATTTCATTTGCACACATTTCAGTTACAACACCAGAGAAAGATTTTTTCATTGCTCTCCTGTAGATGTGCCCAACCTCATGCTGAATTATCCCACTATCTCTTTGAGGTCCTCAATCCTCCAAATCCCTAGTCAAATTTGAAGAGGAGAAGAATCTTACTCAGGAATACTGAAAACCATGTCATTTCTCTTCAATTCATGAGGAATCACAGTAGTAATTCATCGCACGGAATTATCACCATAAAGACATATGACACAATTCATATCGCCCTATTCCCAAAACAATGAAGCTGATAATAAAGTGATAGGTAAAGCTTCCTCAAATAAGTTTTTCTCTCTCCAATTCCACCTGAGAAGATGTTATTGATTATATATGACATGGAAAAGAAAATAATATACCAAAAGTCTTTGGGAGAAGGAAATGCCTTTAGGTAATTTGCAAAACAAGGTGAAGACAATTGTGTGCTGTAACTGTTTGAATTGAACAAAAACTGTCAATAAGCTTGTGTATAGAAAACAATTGCAGACTATAAGTTTCAAACATAATTAAAGGATATCATTACCTGAATGCAAGTGATTGCTGGGACTTGTTTCTTCAAAAAATTCATTCTTGAGTTGAATTCCTGGCGAACAAGATATCCTCGACAGCAAGCCTGAAGTTTTGTAATCAGGTTCTCATTGGCCAGCCACAACTGCTCTCGGTTGTATGCCGCGGTGACTCCAGATATAGTGCTCTGGATTAACATTATGGTGGGAAGAAGAGCCAGAAAGAGAATGGAGATACAAGAAACAGGATGATGTTACATCAGCTTTCCATACTGTTCTTATGAGAAACTTCAAAGCTGCCTTTCAATAAACAGCAACACCATGGTCCTGTACGCTTTTATCAACAAGATGAATTTTTCTGAAATAGGACAGGGAGTTTCAACACACACAATCTGATGATGCCCAGTGAAATAAATGAGTTACTAAGCTTGTTAACATGACTATGGCATTGAAGCGTTCTCTCTTAGAGCTGCTTTAAGGATGGGAATGGTAGGAATGTCAACTTTTCAGAGAAAGAGCATGTTTTATCTACCCTACCTGTATCTCCTCCCGTGACAGCTGTGTGTCATTTTGCACAAATTCCGCTGGTTCATCCCATCCTCCCTCTTTGGTCCGCAGGTTATGATAATAGTGATAGCCTCCTCTCACCCAGTGTTTCACCCATTCACTGCCATTGCCCCCTAAGAGCAGAAACTGCAGTGTAAGTCTCAAAAACAGACAAGTATTTTATCTTTCCCGCATACAAATGTTACAGCTAGGAAATCCACATATACAGATGCTCCTTCCTCTAAGCAAGAGAAGGAATGTTTCCGAGTCCCTAATGACCTCATACGAGAACTACCTAAATACAACACATTCTACAAGTGGAGAACATTCTACAATTCAGGTTTTGGTGTTTTGTTTTGGGTTTTTGTTTGTTTGTTTTTTAACCTTAGATCACAAACCGTCCACAATTGCCACCTGTAACACAAGACTTCTCACCAGAAGCTTTTTTACCTCTGGTTCCAATTCCACATGCAATAATCTTGAATTTATTTCACTAACAGTTAGCTACTTAAGGTTTACCTGCTGCCATTTTTCTTCTCTTGACTTCTGACAGCTCTCGTTGGTATGTCTCAGCACATTCTGGAGTGACTCCATATAGCCCAACATCCTGTGAACGCAAGGTGCTCAGGGTCTGGCTAACATCACCATGGTCTACTGCTTCATTAATGGCCAGAATTCCTAAGGAGACTTTGATAACACAAGAAAGCAGGTTATCTTGGCATTCATGGGCTCAGTGACTCAAAGCAAACACAGAACAACAGAACAGAGCAAGGCAACATGAACACCACTTACAGTTGAGGGGGGTGTGTATATACAGAAATATTTAAGTGTATATAAATACAAAAGAGAAATAAAAAACAATCTGACAACTTGCAGTATAGAGGCCTCTTCAGTGCAGAATATCTAACCATATGTGGTACTGTACCTGACAGCACATAATTTGTATATCCCGAGTCCCAGCATAGTGCTGATTTAACACCAATATTTATTTCTCAACAACACAGAATGTTTTAGCTCTACTCTTGACATCCGTTTTAGTTAAGGCAGTTTCTTCTGGCAGAGCCAGTCACAACTTAAAAGAGGTCCTTTTAACAACTAGTACCATTCATCCCTAGTGAAAAAAGACTTGTTTACAAACTACTCCATGTAAAAACCTGACTGGGAAAAGACAGGGGGCAGAGGAAGAGAAAAATTACAATGTGTCTTTCCAGGGCTACTCCAGAACTGCAACTCAAATACAGACACATTCACAAGAGCACAAGAATCACATTGACACAGCAAACATGAAATACAGTAATTTTCAGCACTAGGTAAGACTGCAAAAATGTCTGTTTGTACATGGATAGATAAGGGTACCTGAAGATCTTATTCAGGCTTAATGGCACATATTTTAATCCTGGTTTTGACCAGATGTTCCTTGGCATGGCATTCAAGCTGCTGCCTTGCCAAAATGTTCAGCAGGTGGGAAAATGGTGAAAAAATTGCACTGGTACTACTGGGAACAAACAGTAAGATGACCAGTTAAAGCTCTGCCCTACTCCCCCTCCTTTTTTTTTTTTTTTAGGCCGTTGACAGGGAAATTCATGGACCAAATAATGTCACTAAAAACAACTGAACTAGTCCATGGAGTTGGACAAACTCATTGCATCTTCTGTTAGAGAGCTTTCTGTGAACCTGTTGATTTTTCTCTTTCAAAACATCTACAAATAAAGAATACAAATGTACAAGGCACAAATATAAAAGCAAGCTCATTTCTGTGCCAACAGAGCAAGGACATGAGGAATCAACTGTGCCAGAAACTCCACATATCTGATACACAGATTCATTAAGAGCTTATGTTGGAGGGCAATCTAGTCCAATCTCGTTCTCAAAGCTGGGCTAGCTTCAGGGTCTTGTCTGACCCAGTTTGGAAAATCTCGAAGGACAGAGATTCCACAGTGTCTTTGGACAACCTGTTTCAGAAGGCACCAGAGAGATTCCAGACTCAGATTAAACTTTTCAGTTTCCAGTATGGTTGCCTATTCAAAGAAAAATCAGAATGGACTGACTGTGCATCTTTGGATAGCTTTAAGTATCACCCTAACATCAAATTAGAAGTTTTGGAAGTGGTAAGACAGACACTTTATCAGCACACCAGAGATGAAGAAACAGAATAAAGAAAAATATCAGGTGACTATAAAGAGAGAAAACAATCAGTTTACTAATACTGTACAAATCAAGCAAAACAAGCAGACAGGTGCAAATGTTGAATGTAATGGAAAATTAGAGATTTAGAGTAAATGCAGATAGAACAATATTATGTTTCAAAAATGTATAAAAACAAGCTCTCTGAAGCATGTGGTACCCAGCAAACAAACAGCATATACAGAGAACAGGCCATTAGAATTTATCAGAAGATTTTAAAAACCCTCATGTTCTGTTAAAGAGAAAGCTTCTGTCAGAAACCAAACCAAACCAAACCAACAAAAAAAAAAAACCCACAAAAAAAGCCAAAAACGCATACCCCAAGTTAAGCAAAGAGTAGTAATTACTTCACTGTTTCTGGAGACAGAAATGACATCATTATAAAGACTGGGATGTAATGATGGGTGGGTCAGTCCACCTGCAAACTGCTAGGCAGCAAAGGTGGATACTACTGATGCATATTATTGTCTGTATTTGAAAAAGACACGAGGTAGCCTAGAAATACTTAATAGAACTGAGACAAGAGAACAGCATGCTGCACAAACAAAAGGTAAGGCACACAGGAAAACACCATTTAAATTGTGGACATAAACATTCTCACACCTAACCAACCACCCACAGATACACACAATTAGTTGCAAGTGACAAACAATTTGATAAAGAGATTTGCCCAATGAGGTAACATGGTCACATGCAAAACTCACACATCCCCCAAAAGATAAGAAATTCAATATTTGAAGAATCTGACATTCACTCTTCAAAGAAAAATTACTACACCAGAAGCACGTAAGTGCATTTGATTTCCTTTGCCACATTTACACGACATTTCTAGCTCTCAACCTTTCCTTAAGTAACAAGTATTTGGTTGATAATGGGGATTAATTGCAATGTTGTGCAACAATACTTACATCTCTCGGACTCCTCTGTGTCCTTATTGGCCCTATGAATCCCATCCTGAATTTCATCTAGCCAAAGTACAGCTGTTTCATCCTGTGTGTCCTGAAGAGAATATAATGAGAAAAATATACACAGCGTAAGGAGAAAAGTCTCGTTATTTTTGCCAAGTAAAATAACACGTACTCAACAATATCCAATATAGTAGTTTTCTGTATCAGAGGGAATAAGCAGCATTTCAGTCTTTCTAACTGACTGCAACACAAGGACATCACGTGTGTTTTTGACTAGCAGAGACTACTATGGCATTACCAGACTCAATACCTCCTCCAAGTCAAGAACTCTTCTCAGGAAACAGAACAAAGAAGAAATTCTGTCAATGGGAATCACTCTGATAAGCTAAGAGAACACAAGGCTAAGGACTCAGTACTGGTTAGTCCTAAAGCAGTACTTGCTAAGAGGACATGACTTTCCAGAAACACAAGTTAGTCCTTCAACAGAACATGGCTACAAAGAGTTCTTAGAACAAAGAGCTGCCAATTCACGTCTGTGTGCAGAAGCTAAAAACTCTCACGTAATCAATGCCACATCAGGCTGTTCTTGTCCCTGTCCACAAAAGTTCACAAACCTGTACAAACCAGCAAACTAAAAAGCATTGTACATATGTAGCTGCGTGTACATGCACAACAGTCAAAGCCACGTTTCAAAGTCTTAGTTTTAACAGATTACTCATCAAGGAGCAGTGATCACACAGTATTCTGTATTTTGGCTGGGATTTGAAGAAATCCAATCAACTAATGGTACATGAAGAAATTTGAGAAGAGGAAAGATACAAGTGTTTCGCAAGTCCCAAAATATACATAAAGAACAATGATCCAGCAGTTGCCAAGCATAGCTTCTCCCCACCCACTGTTGCTTCCTGTAGGTAACTACTGAAAGAAGTGCTAAGACACAACTGCCACCCCTCTGACAACTCGTTGTACAAACAGAACACAGGAAACATTCACTTCTGCTATGGAATTATAATCACACTGCACAAGAGCCACTATTTACAGTGTTCAGGAGCTTTAGGACAGAGTGAAAATGAACATTTCTTTATATGCCCTCCACATTTTTCCCCACTGTTTTGGCAGGTCTGAAACTGACATGCTTAATGATACTTCATTCAAGAGACTATCATGTCTTTCACAGGCAGGTTTCACCTGAAAGCCCAGATAGTCCCACAAGAGTACCGGCAACAGCTAAATTCCTGTCCAGGAAGTGAGGGAGAATAATCAAAGAAACAACTTCCTCTACTGTAATCTCTACCAGCAGAAGTCAACCCAAAGACTACCAAAATCATCCCATGCTTTTCCATGGATTTACTGTGGCAGGCTTTCCAGAAGGTACACACAGTGTAACATACTACACGGTCTACTGTTTTTCTCCCTCTCTACTCATCACGGGAAAAACATGCATCATCCAGCACTCCCCATTCACATAATCAACTGAACAACATCTTGTGGTGAACTACAATCCTTCTCAGCCCCAAGGTACAGAAATCATTAGTTAGTAAGTAACAGTTGACTTCAAATAGTCACTATTTTCCCCATAATGTTACTTTATAATATGATCTTTCAATTTCTGAAATTACTGCCATACTGCTAGGAGAAGCCCTGAACTGAACATATGCCTAAATAAGGTAATCTCACACCAACTGTGAAGTTACCAGCATGGCCTGGCACAAGCTTAAGCCACACTAAAAAGAGACGATTATTTCATTCTGACTCAGCGGGAGGAAATGCTTCAGCACAAAATGGGTTCCTGAGGAACATTAACCCTTTCAGGGGCATTGGGGAAGCTGTTTAGTGATTTTTCATCAGAAATGTGTACAGTTTTCAGCTATTACCATCACACGTGTTTACCTTTAATAATAAAAAGAAATCAGTGTTCAACACAATCTAGATCTTAGTCTCTATGCAAAATTCTACATTGGTATTAGAGCAATGAGCTCCACAGCAGAAAAAAAAAAAAGCCAAACCACTCTCAAGCCACTGAGAGCAGAGACATCTGCTGCTACTTCGTAAATAGATGAGGAAAAAAAAAAATCAGTATCACATCCAGGCTACTTGAAAATCAGTTGCGTACACATATGTGCACTCTCATCCTCTTTCCTAAATCTGCAAGATGAGACTTGCTCTTCCTCTTCCCATGTTCACCTTCACATTTAGTCAGTGAAAGCAGCAGCTATGTACAAGTAGGTCAAAGTCCTTAGCCAGTAAGACGGACAACTACCATTCAAAAAATCATTAGCGATAAAAGTGTCACCAGGTGAACAACAGGCATCAGTATGCATTTTGCTAGCAGCATGTATTTTGCTTCATTTCTTTTTTCTAATTTATCACTTAACAGGTTTTTCCGCTTTCAGAAACTTTCTTTTTGCCATATATAACTATGCCTATGACTACATTTAACAAAGAACACTAAAAAAATACTTAAGCTTGCAGAAACTTGCATTCAGAAGTCCAGAACTCCTAGAATGAACATGGTCTCCTTGCAAAAACAGATGAGGCATATTATTTCTCTGTAAACAAGATACATATCTCATTCTGGACCTGGGATTAGCTGCAGAAAGCCATCTCGTGCACTTAATATCCTTATACGCATCTCTGTAGTTTGCGAAGATTCGTATGGTCTGGCTGCAAACCTCTTTCTCTAGTACAGAAAGATCCAAACTGTTTGGGTAAGATCAGTTGATGGTATGCAGAATGCCCAGCTCTCCACTTCCAGTTTGATTCCTGGCTTTCAGGAACCAGTAATAAAACCTTTACATCTGTGTAATGGGCTATCACGAGGTGCATTTAATTGCACTCACCTGTGCTTTCTCTCTCTTGGCTCGAAGCAGTGTATCCTGGTAATGCTGTGCTACCTTTGGGGCTACACCCTCCAATTTTGCTGCAGGAATCTGTAAGGCTTGAATAGTCTTTTTGGTGTCCCCTTCATCCAGAGCTTCATTGATAAGACCAATTGCCAAAATCCCTAGGGAGGAAGGCATAGGGGAAGAAATACAAAGTTCCATTTTTGGTCAACAATAATCATAAGCATTGCTTCAGAAGAAAAGTGCAGTTGGTCCTTCCTAAAGCAGGTATTGGCTGAGAACTGCAGTATTTTTAAAAGAAAACATTATTTACTGGTAAAGAAAGCAAGACTATTTCTCTACCTTACAGTAGTCATAATGCTTGTGCACTGCAAATAAATAATAATAATAAAAAAAAACAAACAGAAAAAAACAAACAGAAAAAAACCAAAACATTCAGGGACACCACACGCAGGGACAGAATTGAGTCCTCAGACATCCAGCTCAGAGCCACTAGAAGAGAATTATCAAAGCCCAAATGGCCAGAGTTCATAGGTTACAGTTTTCCAAGGTGCTTGCTTCTCTAGAAAGAAATTTCCACAGGAAGCTAAAGATTTGCATGGGATACCATTTAAAAATACAGTAACTTCATATTTTAGAAAACTCTTTTTACTAAACATATGTAGTACTAGCTGTATTATCAGAGATGGGGATGCCAGTCAAGTACAGTAAAATTTACCATTCAGCTAAATAAAAATAAATATCTTCTAGTTAGCTAAATGCAAACAGAGTCTACATCATACATGCGCTACCTACAGCACCCATCTCCTGCGAATCACAAAATAACTTAGGTTGAGATGGTCCCTAGAGGTCACCTGATTCAATTCCCTGCTTAAAGAAGGATCAACTCAAATCATGGTTTGATCAGTGCAGAACAAGGAGATCTTTTAACGAAAAGAAAGTAAGGAGCTCCATGTGGGAATTTCCATCTTTGGTTAATATATCTGAAGATTGTGAATTCTTCTTCTACACAGGAAAGAGAATCACAAAAGTTTATATGAAAAACAGAACATCTTAGGGAAGAGGTGGTATTTGAGTGGAATAGATACTAGGGAAAAATATACGTTGAGGATGCTGCAAGAACCAGGATCACTAAAATCACTAAACTTTTCAACTTTTTCTGTTGAAAAGCAGATATGGTAACTGTTTGACTTAAGAAAGGGCACAGAATGTAAGTAGTAATTCTCTCTGATTAGTTTGCTAATACAGGCATGACAAGACTACTCCATGAAACAGCAATGTTACAGCTCCTCACTAGAAAGCATTTTTTAATTTGAAAGTATTTACAAGGATAGGGGAAATTAAAAATATATGCTCATATGCCTTGAGGACCTTCTCAGACTAATTTAACTTACTCACAGACAGGAGAGAAAAAATGTCCTTGCATAAGGGCATATATGAAGCAGACCAAAGAATTAAGAAATTCCCCATGTGAACAGCCTATCTCATTACAGGATTTTCTGTACCATTTTTTACAGGATAAGGAGTGTTATAAGAAACAGGGTGCTGGGACTACACAAACTTCTAGAATTCTGCTGTGACCTATTACATAGAAAAGATACTAAGAAACTAACATCTTGGTGTGTGCATGCACCAGTGTGGGTCTGCGTTTGTGTGGTTTCAAGAAATCTGCTCGTGTGACCCAAACAGGAAACCCAGTGTCTATTTGGAGATCCAGGAAACAAGATCAAGATAGCAGGCTCTTACGTTAAAATTTAACCCTCTCTAGAGTGTAAAGTCTTTTCAAGGTGAAACACAACTCACCAACTACACAAGTGGCAGAAGACACCTGTTTGTCTCAGTGTACAATATAAACTTTATCATCACCTCCACATTTGTGAAAAATTTCTCCCCTCTTACTATCCAAGGCTTTGAGCTAAATGTTACAAAAATGGCTTGAAAGTAAATGTCATGCTACTTGCATATGCAGGAGGTTTTCAGTACTGGTTATAACCAAAAATTATGGTCCCTTAATGAAACTGAAGAAAATTAATAGAAAATTAAACAACCTGATACAGAAACTCACAAGGATCTACTTAAGAATAAGTTTGCTTAATTGTGCGATTTTCAAGGACTCATCTATCTCCGCTCTGGATTTTAAGGCAACTAATACTGTATTACAGAAAAGAGAATTAATCCAATTTTCTGTTTTGCTGAAATTTTCATCATTACACTCAATCCCAGTCTTTTATCACTGCTAAAAGACACTTATTAACATAAACATTACTAAAAAGTAGAAAAGAAAAAGAATGCAGAACTAGAAGAAGCATAGAAGTTACGTTAACATCCATTCACATTTCTCAGCTTGCATCAGGAATTTTTTCCTTCATGAGTATTTAAATTTTGGTACTCATACTTGCTGCATACACTTATAACTTCTATGGGTTTTTGCATATTTTCCAATTGGGAATTATTTTTTCTTCCACTTTACTTATATTTCATATTAAAAGGCAACAGCTTTGCAGGGATATTCTTCTTCTACTGGTCAGAAGGCCAGTTATCAGTCATTTCAGCTTTTATAGATACTGGTTTTAACAACTAGTAGTCATACAAAGTGTTAAAACAGAAAATAAAAGCTTCTAATTCCCTGATGGAACTAACTGTAAACAAAGTCATTAACCTCTTAAAATATCAGCACTCTCCATTTCACCTCTAATTTGAGATTTGGGTCCCAATATCTGGACTTAGAATTTGAATGGCATCAAAGTTATGAGATAATTAAATGTTCTTTGAAAAAAGAAAAATCTGTATCAAATGTTTTAAGCAAAAACATTTGAATACATAACTGTTGAACAGAGAGCATTTCAGATTTAACTTTTTGGGGGCATCTCTGTTGATTTATCACTGAATCAAAGTAACTGCAAAAGCTTATTTCTTTGATGCAGTATTTGCACTACTGATCTTCAAAGAAGCTGTAATTTGGAAGTAGTGTTAAAACAGCCAGGAGTTCAAGGACTAAGACCTGCACCCACTGTAGAAGTGCATCTGACAGATCATTACATCCAAGAATCATCAACACAAAGATGGGTAGCTTATCTTGCATTTGCAGGTCAGATTACCCACAGATAAATAGTAGAGGGGGATCCTGGACTGAGTCTGTGGAACTTCCACTAAGTACTGGAAAGGTAAAAAGGCCAAAGCACATTCAAAAGAAGGACTAAAAGGGAGAAGAGGAAAACCTGAATAGGGCAGAGATTGCCGCCAAAGAGAGAACAAGACTTCAAGAAAAGTAACTTCTGCTGAATGCAGCAAATTAGCAAGGAGGGTGGAGTACTCAAAGACTGGGCTACAGTTAACTCTTAATGAAAACAAGTACTACAAAAATCTCAATTTGAGGGATTGAAGCAAAATTAAAAAGATTCTAGACTAATCTTAGACACGGACAGCAGACAATGCATTTTGTTATCAAAAAAGGGTTGAAATTTGCATTGGAAGGATTAACAAACTGTTTGGAGATCCTGATTTCAACACCACAAACACTCCTGCCTGCCTGATCTCTCCATCAACAGTCTTGCTATCAAGCCTTTTATATTACAGACTACGAAGTCTTGCTCACAACTAATATCTTCTTAGATATCTAACATATGACACAACTACAAGACAATCAATAACTTTTTGTATTGACATGCACCTAATTTGAGCACTCCTTATGAGTCTAGCATGAATCGAGCAGAAAAACTTACTTTCATGTTCTTCATGCACAACTATGTTCACACGATCAACACATGACTGGATATCATTCCACGTAATAAATTCATTTCCTTCTGCATGCGTTTGAGCTTTCAGTTTCATCAAATCATCGACATATCTGGCAAAGAACAAAAACCAAAACCAGCAAACATCACATCGCAACAAGCTGGCCAGGGAACACATGAGAGAATTGCACAAGAATTGTACAGAAAGTGGAAGAGGTAGCATGAGGGTTAAAACTGGAACAAATATGAAAAGGGGGAAGAGGAGAAAGAGCAAAGGCTGCATGCAGGATGGTCAGCCCAAATGTGAAATAATCAACAAAATCACTAAAACACTGAATGAGGGTCCAGGGCAAAGAACACAGCGGGTGTATTAGCGACAACCTAATGGTACCACAACACGGCTTTAATGTGAAATCCCTAAGAAAGCGTTGAGAGACAGCACAGAAATCAGACCGGTAAGAAACAGCAATCACAAAAACAAGATGCAAGAGTCAACAGAGATAAAATCAATACTGTAATAAATAACATAGAACGTGATGCGTAAGAGGAAAAAAAAATTCAAAAAGTCACAGAATATAAGCAACATCAAGGACAGACATGATTCCTTGAAATATCCACCTCTGAGAGTTCTCATCCTCAATGTTTGTAAGCCCTGTGACAGGACTGCTCAGTTGTTTCCATACTGTATTCACATCCCCTGAATCCAAAGCCCTATTAATCAGGGCCACAGAAGACAGCATCTCTACAGCAACAGATAATTCTGGATGGGTGAGGTTACCCTGCATACAAAGAGGACAACAAATTAGTTTCACTCGCACTTTACAAACTATTGCTGCACACAGAACAGTCATTGTCAGAACAGACATATAACAAAGCAAAGGGACAATCTTTACGACATAGAAGTAGAAAGATGAGTATCATAAAGATAGAACACCAAATAAGAGATTAAAGTAGAACCTTACAGGGCCAAGTGTCTCAAGATTTAGGGATTAAACTTCACATGAGAAGAGACTGAACATCAAAGCAGTTCTATGAAGACTCAAGACAGGTTTGTTCCAGAAAACACATCTAACAAAACAGACAAGGTAGACCAAGTGATCCATACCAACTTGCAGAAATAAGAGAGAATGTGATACTTACTTCAGGGCTCTGTTGCTGCAAGGTGGCCAGCTCCCTTTGGTAAAGATCTGCAGCAAATGCATAAACCTCTGGTAACTGGGCCTCTGGATTCATCATTTCTGCCACAGTCTTCTCAGCATCACCCATTCGAATTGCAGAATTAATTCTGGCTACTGCTGCCAGCCCTAGAAGTTCAAAGATGTAGCATAAAGAATGAGGAAGGCTGACAGTTGAGTCCCCAGTAATAAGAGAGCTGCTATTCTACTCAATAATCAGATACCTAACAAAAAACAAAGAATAATTCCCTTAGCTACAGGGAATGAGTGAAACTTTCTGATCCATACTTACCCAGTTAGTCCTCCATTACTGCAGACAACTAAAATACATAATGCCTTCTTTAAAATAAAGCTCATGTTTAAAAACAGTTCACCTTTTTGCCTGCTTATCAAAGGATTGTTTCACCATTTCTGTCTTTGACAGTAAGAAGCCTCAAAATTGCAAATTTTTGGATGGATGAGTAGTAGCAACTTCTTCTTCCTGTCTACATCTATCCTGCTCAAGGCAGAAACAGGCACTCTACAGCGGGTACATGGTGGCTAACTTTAAAAGAGCACAAGTAGGTAAACAAATGCCAAGGTCCATGCTGAACAAGTAAGGTACTTCAAATGTAGCCTCCTAGCCTAGTTATTAGGCATTCACTATTTTCCTCTTGTATTCTAAACCCTCTCGCCCCAGATCTATAGTAGTCTCCTTTCTACCTATTACAAATTGAACTAATTGCTCCGGCACAGCCAGAACTGAATATTATTCTCCACAAAAGAGTTCTGCATGGTGTCAGAAGCATCAATCAAAAAGCAATCGGCCATCGCTATCTGCATTGTATTTGCTACCTGATATTTAGAAACAGTTAAAGGTTCTGTAGCTCAAACCAAGTAAGATTTACGTCAATGGTCAGCAGGTAACCTAGTTTTCACACCTCATGGATCAATCCAGATTTCCTTCACAGATCCAGAGCACAAAAACTCATACAAGCATTCTAAAAAAGAAATTATTTAAGGTGGATGCAAAAGTTCTATGTTTCTTAATATTTCAAATTATATGCTGTTATCTCCAGCAGTATTCCAACAGCTGGATAAAAGACACTACAAATAATCAGGGCAACCATCTCTCTTAAATGTTCTTGGCAGCCATGAAGTATTTAAAAACATTCATAACTGTTTGAGAGAGACCTCATTTATCCCCATATAGACCCAAATATTGTGCTGTCTCATCCTTTTGATCACATCCATGGTCACTTTGCTGCAGTAATTTCTGCTGATCCTTACTTTGCTGATACTGTTGTGCTGCCCCGTTAGCAGCATCCACTCCCAACTGCAACTCTTCCTTCTGCAGAGGACCTGTAAGGCCAGCCTGAGAAAAAGAAAAAAACAGGAGGGTGAAATGATGTCAGCTTATTCACTTCCAATAGCTTAATAAAAAGAAAAAAAAAAAAATCCAGCTTTTCCTTAAAACACTCTAATGCCACATAGCTTCTGCAAACAAAGAATGCCACATATGTGAGGAAGACAGAAATTGCTCACTAGATTCTCAGTTCATATGCTGAAAGACTGTATATGTACAACCTGATGCCTTTTACAGTATTAGAAGTGCAGCCCCATGAACACAGCAATTAAAGGCAAGACTTAGCTTCCAAAATTATAAAACATTTAAGACAAAGGGAACAATTATGTGGGAAAAGACTCCCTGCACATGAGCTGCATGCTGGAGTGAAATTAGTAATTGTGTAGTTTGCCATGAAGTGATACATTAATTAATGTTCCATTTTACCTCTGAGCAATGAAAGAGTTAGCAGAACATCAAAAATGGACAACATGCTTCTTGGACTATATGGTACCACTTGAATACAAATAGAAAACGAGACTGAGTGACTGGGGAGCAGGAGGACTTGAATAACTTGGGTAGTAGCCATACAGGTCATGACCCTTTGTATAGTTCACACGGTAAAGATGATAATTCTCCAAAAGCACCAACAGACCACACTTACGTAACAAGACATTTCAATTACATTCTGGAAGAATGTGCAATCTGACTTCGCAGTTTAGAAAACAGCTCAACTTGTCTTTTGTGGCTACTAAAAAACTTGGTAAAAATCCTCCTGCTCCTATTTCATCCCTAGAGACATCATTGGACAACTATGGAGAGTTTCTGCCACACCAAAGCTTGGGAGGACTTTTTAAAAAGCCTCCACTTTTCCTATTTTATCTTAATTGTAGGTCCCAAGACACATAGCTTGTGAAGATCTCTCTTCAGTGATAAACAACAAGTCTTCTGAATAGCAACAGCTGCGGGGCTGCCTGTGCTGTAGAAGTCCTCATACTCCCATAGAAGGGTATAACAGCAATACACACACCCTTCAGCTCCATCATTCACGCAGAAACCCAGGTTAAGGAACACTCACAAAGTATAGCAGTACACTGGCTGACAGGAAGAGTATCCCAAAACAGCACATTCACTATAAAGGAATTATTCTTTAAGGAACATCATCTAGCTATTGACCAAACAAATCTTGCATCACAAAAAAACCCCAAACAAACAAAAAAAAAACAAACCACCACACCAAAACCACACCCAAATAAAATAAATAAGCAAGCAATCAAGAACAGTTCTGAAGTACTGCTGTATGCCTTTCAGATTGAGGAATCCTTCTGAACACAAAAAAGCTGCACTCCAGCAGAAAAAGCTGTAACAGTCTACAAAAGAAAGGTATTATGTACCTATATATATAAACATATATTGATGCAGATAGATTTTGCAGGGGTTCAGGGAAGAGGACATGCTAAATTACTAGAAATGTGATCCTAAATAAGCCCTATGCAGAAAGTGTCCCAAGTTGGAGAATATATGAGGTCACATGAGATAGGTACAGCCACACAGCCAGGCAACTCCTACTGCAGCTGCATTCAGTCCTGCTCCATAATAAATTATATAGCAGTTGAGAAGTTGAATGAGCTGCGCTAAAGTCTGACAACAAAAGGATAGGGGCCCTGTTTGAAAGCTGCTTCCTAGTTAGGTACTACAATTGAGTCCCAGAAACTTTAAGGCGGAGAGTTTCTTCAGCCCCAGAAAGGCCTACATTCTAAGTGAGACTGCTTAAAATGACACAATCACAGAATAGTTGATGGTAGAAGGAATCTCTGGAAATAGTCCAGTCCAAACCCCTGCTCTACAGCAGGTTACCCAGTACCTCTGCAGAAAAGCATCTGAGGGTCCTGATGGACAGCAAGTAGAACATGAGTGAGTGAAGTGCCCTGGCAGCAAAGAGGGCTAATGGTAGTGTAAGCTGCATTATAGGAGGAGCGTTGCCAGCAGGTCAAGAGAGGTGATCCTTCCCCTCTACTCAGCACCAGTGAGGCTACACCTGCAGTACTGTGTCCAGTTCTGGGTTCCCCAGCACAAGACACACATGCACAGACTGGGAAGAGTTGAAGGAAGGGTCGCTAAGATGATTAATGGACTAGAGCATCTCTCCTATGAGGAAAGGCTGAGAGAGCTGGGACTGTTCAGCCTAGAGAAGACAAGGCTCCAGGGGAATCTCAGCAATGTGTGCAGCTGTCTGAAGGGAGGGTGCAAAGAAGATGAAGCCAGACTCTTTTCAGTGGTGCCCCATGACAGGACAAGACGCAACCGGCACAAACTGAACCACAGGAGGGTCTCTCTGAACATCAAGAAACACTTCACTGTGAGGGTGACCAAGGAGCGGCACAAGTTGCCCAGAGAGGTTATGGAGTCAAAAGCTATCTGGACTTGATCTCGGGCAACCAGGTCTAGGGGACCCTGCTTGAACACGCAGGTTGGACAAGACAAGCTAACTCGAGAGACCCCTTCTAGCCTCAACAATTCTGTGAGTCTAACTGTGTTCAGTTGAGCTTTGAGTATATCCAAAGACAGAGACTCCACAAACTCTCTGATCAATTTGTTCCAGTGTTTGATCACCCTCTGTAAATGAAGTTTTTTCTTATGCTTAAGTAGAATTTCCTGAATTTCAGCTTGTGCCCACTGCATTTTATACTGTCACTGTGCATCACTGAGAAGCATCTGGATCAGTCTTTATTCCCTCCCATCAGTTATTTGAAAGCGTTCTTTTCCCAAGGCTCAGTAATCCCAGCTTTCTCAGCCTCTCCTAATATGTCAGATGCTCCAAGCCCTTAATCAGTTTCTCAGATGTCACTAGACTTGCTGCAGTATGTCCATGTCTCTTGTCCTGCGGAGCCTCAGAAGTGGGTGCAGTACTCCAGCTATCATCTTCACCAGCACTGAGTAGAGGGAGAAGGATCACCTCCTTCAGCCTGCTGACAATGTTCTTCCTAATGCATCCCAGGACACTGCTGGCCCCTTCCTCTGCCACAATTGTATATTCCTTGCTCTTCATCAAGTCATTGTCCACCAGCACCCCATATCCTTCTTTGCAAAGCTGCTTTCCAGCCAATCTATCCGCAGTCTGTGCTGCTTATGCATGGGGTTTTTCCTCCCCCAGGCACAGGGCTTGGCATTTGTCTTTGTTGAACTTCATGAGATTCTTAATGGCCTATTTTGGTCCCTCTGAATAGCAGTGCAACCATCTGGTATATTGACTGCTCCTCCCCGCTTTGTATCATCTGCAAACTTACAAAGGGTGCACCTTGTCCCATTTTACAGGCCAATAGCGAGGATGTTAAATAGTATTGGTCCCAGTACCAATCCTTGGGTACACCGCTAGTGACTGGCCTCCAGCTGGACATCATGCTGCTCAACACAACCCTTTGAGCCTGGCAGTTCAGTTATTTTTCAGTCTACCACACTGTCTACTTACTTAGCCCACACCTCAACAATTTGTCTGAGGATATTATAGGATACAGTGTCAAAAGCCTTGCTGAAGTCAAGATAAACATCCATTGCTTTCCTCCCATCCACCAAGCCAGTCATCTCTTTGTAGAAGCCTGTTAGATTGGTCAAGCATGATTTCTCCTTCAAAAATCAACACTGACCACTCCTAACCACTCTCCTGTCCTTCATATATTAGGTAATTGTTTCCAGGATTATTTGCTCTATCATCCTCCCACAGATTGAGGTGAGACTGATAGACGTATAATTCCTTAGATTCTCCTTGCCCTTCAAGACAGGAGTGACATTCACTCTCCAGTCCTCAGGAACCTCCCCCAATCTCCCTCAACTTTTAGAGACTGCCTAGAGTGGCCTCACAATCACATAGGCCAGCTCCCTCAGCCCTCACAAATGCAGCCCACCAGCTCCCTTGTCCAAGCTGTTTATATGCTCCCTAACTTGATCCTCCTCTACTGAGGGGTAAGTCTTCCTTGTTCTATACTTTCCCACTAGTGTCAGAAGCCTGGGATTCCCAAGGGAAAAATCTTATCAGTAAATAAGAGGCCAGAAAGGTATTCAGTACCACAGCCTTTGTGTTCCCTGTCTTCTGCTCCTGTGCCCCATTCAGCAGTTGTCACAAGTTTTCCCTAGTCTTCCTTTTGCTGCTGATCTATCTATGTAGAAGTCATTCTTGCTGCCCTTCATGTTCCCTGTCAGATTCAGGCCCAGCTGGGCTTAGACTTTCTTAATCCCACCCTACATGCTCAGACAGCATCTCTATATTCCTCCTGAGTCACCTGACCCTGTTTCCATCCACCTCTTGTATGCTTCCTTTTTCTGTTTGAGCTTTGTGGGAATTTCTTTGGTTCATCCATGAAGGCCTCCTGCCACTTTTGCCTGACTTTCTGCTCATCGCGACATGCCATCCTCAAGCTTGGAGAAGATGATTGTTGAAAAGTCAATGAGCTCTCCTGGATCTCTCTTCCAGGATCGTAGTCCACAGGATTCTTCCAAACAGATCCACGAACATGTCTCCAGGCTCTCCTGAAGGCCAGGGCTGTGACTACACTTTTTACCGAGTTCCCTCCTCTCAGGATCGTCAACTCTACCATCACGCCATCTCATAGTCACTGCACCCAAGGCTGCCCCCGACCTTCCCATCTCCAAGTACTTCTTTCTCATCTGTATTAGGTCCAGCAAAGGACTTTCCCTCATCCACTCCTCATTTACATATGCCAAGAAGTTATCACCAGCACACTCCAGAAATGTCCTCGATTGCTTGTACCCTCCTGTGCTGCCCTTACAGCAGATCAGGCAGCTCAAGCTCCCCAGGAGTGAGGCCTGTGAACACAAGGCATCTTCCACTTGTCTGAGGAAGGCCTCACCTACTTCTGCCTGATCAGGCAGCCTGCACATAAAATCCACTAAAGAGTTCGCTTGAAATGAGAAGCCAAGGTTAACCTTAGTTATAGAATCATAGAATCATTTAAGTTGGAAAAGACCCTGTCCTGGTTTCAGCTGGGATAGAGTTAACTGTCTTCCTAGTAGCTGGTATAGTGCTATGTTTTTGAGTTCGGTATGGGAAGAATGTTGATAACACATTGACGTTTTCAGTTGTTGCTAAGTAATGTTTCGTCCAAGTCAAGGATTTTCCAGCTTCTCGTGCCCAGCCAGCAAGAAGGCTGGAGGGGCACAAGAAGTTGGGAGGGGATGCAGCCAGGGCAGCTGACCGAAAGTGGCCAACGGGGTATTCCATACCATGTGACGTCATACGCAGTATATAAACTGGGGGGAGTGGGGGAATCGCTGCTTGGGGACTAACTGGGCGTCAGTCGGTGGGTGGTGAGCAATTGCATTATGCATCATTTGTATGTTCCAATCTTTCTATTATTACTATTGTCATTTTATTAGTGTTATCATTATCAATATTAGTTTCTTCTTTTCTGTTCTATTAAACCGTTCTTATCTCAACCCATAAGTTTTACTTCTTTTTCCTGATTCTCACCCACATCCCACTGGGTGGCAGGGAAGTGAGTGAGAAGCTGCATGGTGCTTAGTTGCTGGCTGGGACTAAACCATGACAGACCCTTAAGATCGAGTCCAACCATTAACCTAACACTGCCAAGTCCACCACTAAACCATGTCCTGAAGCACCGTGTCTACAAACGGTGTATGGTGGGATTCTCCACAGCGAAAGCAGTATATGCTTACCTGATGGGTATTTATAAAACACAAATATCCACATTATTTGGGCACTGACAACAGTAAAATGAGAGGGAAGACAAACCTATATTACAACGGTTCTATACGCACACACGAGTTAATATTTTAAGGTTTGGTGAAAGTATTTTAAGTATACATACATACAAGCATTATATTGGCCTTTCATATGCAGAGATGAAAACTAAATGATAAATATGCTTACTGTATGCTTCTGTCTCTTCGCATTAACTTTTTCAAACCAACACTAAACTGTAATGCAGGTATATAGCAAGTGATTAGTATGCAGTGGTATGATGAAAAGGGGAGGGCAGGGGAAAAACCTTATGAATCAGGCAGGGTAATCTAGACTTTTCCATACCTCCTGTTTCTGCTGTCTATCACTCAAAAACTGCTTGAAATACCAGTCACAATTTTCTTGTAGCAATCCTCGGAGTCCCAGGGCTGGTGTTGCCAAAGCTTCATACAGTGCTAATGAGTCTCCTCGTTCCAAAGCTAGGTCAATCTTTGATATGGCTGCATGTGCTAGCAACAGTAAAGCAGAGTTTTGAGAGAAACATTACCTGAGGAAGTCCCATGGTTTACATAACCTACTGCTCAGAAAAAAAAAATAGTCGCTAGACCCGATAGATAGCAAGTTAGGCATGTAATCTGAAGGGAAGACTTCTAAAGTCAATTGCAAAGTAGTACTTGAAAAAGGGGCTGAAGGTTGGAAATAGCATGCATTACTCAAGATGAAGAACTGAGGGGGCCAGCGACATGGACAATCCATTTCCTAAAGGAAGGGCAACAGAAGTCAAAATGAATTCAGCTTACAACTATTTACTAATGATGAGCAAAACAAGCAAAGAAACAAACAAACCCCAAACACCACCAAAAAAAACCACAAAAACAGGGGAACTACCTTCCACTTTTGTTAGCATTACAGAAAGTGAGGAAGACTACTCCAATTAAGACGATTACTTTAGCATGATACCTACTGTTCACTTTATTGATGTTTCCCTGAATCTCAGCTTGAGTCAGAAGTTCTTCATACACATCTCTCTCTCTCTCTGAATTTTCTGAGGCAATCTGAAGATGAAATAAAAACTAATCAGTGTTTCTACAGTTTCCTTTGCCCTCATAGATCTTCTCATTGAAAAAGTCAGGGAGCATAACTGTATATCTATATAGAGTTGTGATAGGTCATAGATCGGCTACCTCTACACATGCAAAAAGAAGCCCTAGAAGTAAATACATGTAAAGTAAGTATACTCACACTCTGATACAGACAGCCCAGAAACATCTTATTTCAATGTAATTGCTCTATATGAACACACAGTAGAGCTCCACAACACAGAAAGCAGTACACATAGCTAGCCATTTGATACACAACATTCTAAAACAACATTGACCCCTTCTGAGAGCATCAGTCAGTTTTGCTCATCATTTCATTGTTTGGAAAAATGTATCTATATTGTATGAAAATAGAGGGATAGCATTCCCAACATATAAAGGCTGACATGAATTCTGTATTCATGCGGCCCATATTTCAGACAGCTAAACAAAGTAACACAGCTAACTGCTGCCTGTCTTCTACAATAGGAAGACAGGTTACTGTGGAACATATTAGAATACCACCAGGAGTAACTCCACCTAACACTATACATACAGGACTAACACACATTCTGTGAACTCCCCACATTTTACACTGCAATACAAAATTGCAATGCATACAAATAGATGGTTTGAAAGATTTGATCTACCCTATTTTTAGCATTCTCCATCTTGTCTTGCTTTGCTCTGTAGAGTGTGTCTTGGTAAGTGGATTCCAGTTGATCATCAAGATTTATTAGCATGGCATTAGGGTTCTTCATTGCCATAAGAGTGTCAGCTGGAACCTGATGGTCGATTGCTTCATTAATGGCAATGACAGCAGCATGTACTGAAAAAACAAGTCACAGTCTGCCAGTTAGTCCCAAACACAGCAGCTCTGTTAAAAATTGAGAACTTCACTGGAAAGAGCAGAAGAATTATCTGGAAATTAACCAGAAAGCAAAAGAATTACCAAAGCACCTCTCATTCTATCACAGTTTTGTGTTCTTGACAAAAAAAGGCAGCCTACTTCCCAGTACAATACTCTAGCTAGTCAAATCATTATGTTCCAGAAAGAAAAGAAAAAAAAAAATACATCAGGGAAAGAAGAAAACCCTTTTCCCAGTCTTCCAAAAGGCATGTCAGAAGGGCTGTACTGTCTCACAACAGGGGGCTTTAAAACCAACATGTTTAAAAAAAAAAAAAAAGAGAGAGAGAGACATCTAATCTGCTGATTTGAATAATCACATAAAATGAAACTCCATTTTTCCTTACATGCTGCTTCATCCACAGAAAGTTCATTTGCAAGAATTCCTCCAATCTTACTGAAGGCAGGCATCTGAATACCATACTTCTCCAGTTCAAGCCTCATATTACTGATTTCCTCCTCTGAAACACACATAAAAAATGTTATGCAGGAATCAGCACTGTTATACCAACTGCTGCTACAAAAAAAAAATTAGGATAACTACAATAAGTTATAATTACTCTTTAAATAATACTTTGAATATAACCCAGTAAGTGAAACCAAATAAATGAAAACTGATAGACATTTCGCACACGTTCCTAAAATCTACATTTCTCCCAGAAACTCATATGGGAATATTCTGCAGTCTCTCTCACTAGAAAACAACACACAACTCTCATGAGGAGCTGGAAACAGACTCCATCATTCTGAGGTGCCTCAACTACATCTGCCAACAGGTCAGGAAAACTCATAGCAGAGAGACTACGATGAGAAAAGTGAATGGAGGATATCAAGACATGCTGTTGCTAAATACCATACAACTCAAGAAGAGAGTTGATAGTTTGGAATGTTATAGATACAATCAACAACTGTTTTGCAGGAAAATAAAGTTTATACACCTTTTAAATCAGATGCGTGCCCTCAGGCAGGAACCTCACTAACACAAAACAGAATTTGACACTTCTGCAAAAATCAAGGAACTAAAACCTTGAGGAGGCATGTGGACATAAGACTTTGTGCTGGAATCTCCTGCAGCAGATTAGCTGGTAAACTCTTCTTCGGAGGTGCTGATGGCACCTCTGCTTTAAACTGTCAAGGGAGGTCAGAACCATTCACCAAGTTCCAAACTGAAACCTCTCCCAAAGGGATGGAGGCAAGGTTTAAGCATCTTACAACAGTGGCAAAAAAGTTAAAGGGCTGTTATTTGCAAAAGTAATGATTAGCAAATGGATAGCTATTTAACAGCCTGGCTCAGAAGCACCCAAATCAAACCTTTTTCTTAAATTAGTAAAATTCCTCATAGCCATTAATTTTAAATATAATTTGCATTTAGAATATCAACAGTAACAATCCTTTAATTGATCTATATAGCGTGTAGTATAGTATTAGATAAAGGCAGCACACATATCAGCACTTTTTATTTTTTTTACCTGTGAAGTCCACCTTCCCATATAAATCTTGAATCTGGGGGGCAAGACCCAGTTTGAACAGGTACAGACTAGAAAAGAAAATAAGCAAAAAATCAGAACTAGTAATTTCTCCTTGTGGTTCTGACATG
Organism: Haliaeetus leucocephalus; assembly: GCF_000737465.1. Lineage (NCBI taxonomy): Eukaryota > Metazoa > Chordata > Aves > Accipitriformes > Accipitridae > Haliaeetus > Haliaeetus leucocephalus. Next base: position 24,326,818 of record NW_010972775.1, on the reverse strand, counting down.
ACACAGATAATTTTAGGAGATATAGATTCAAGAAGCCACTCAGGTAAGCCAACATAACAGCTCATAATCACCAAGAGGGTGAGCTGACACCTCTCTTCCCCCCTCAGCTGCACATAACTGGTCCACCAGTCTGAAATCTTCACAGAATTACAGAATGGTTGAGGCTAGAAGGGCGCTCTCAAGTTTGTCTTGTTCAAGCTCCATCCTCAAACAAGGTCACATAGGACCAGGTTTCCCAAGATTATGTCCAGATGGCTTTTGCATATCTCCAAGGGTGGAGACTCCACAACTTCTCTGGGCAACTTGTGCCAGTCCTCGGTCACCCTCACAGTAAATAAAGTGTTTCCTGATGTTCAGAGAGACCCTCCTGTGGTTCAGTTTGTGCCAGTTGCGTCTTGTCCTGTCATGGGGCACCACTGAAAAGAGTCTGGCTTCATCTTCTTTGCACCCTCCCTTCAGACAGCTGCACACATTGCTGAGATTCCCCCGGAGCCTTGTCTTCTCTAGGCTGAACAGTCCCAGCTCTCTCAGCCTTTCCTCATAGGAGAGATGCTCTAGTCCATTAATCATCTTAGCGACCCTTCCTTCAACTCTTCCCAGTCTGTGCATGTGTGTCTTGTGCTGGGGAACCCAGAACTGGACACAGTACTGCAGGTGTAGCCTCACTGGTGCTGAGTAGGGGGAAATATTCACTAAACTGATTTGGCTTACTAAAATGGTGTTAATGTATTCACTTGGAGCCTGACAAGAAATTGAACTGCTACAAAGGAGGGATGAATCCATACAGCTAAGGACAAATGGGACTGGGGAAAGAGAAGCAACTCCTCTCCTTTTTGCCTGTTGTGCCGGGTCAGCACAGATCATTGAAATGTGCCCTCCATTAAAATATTTAATTATACAAGAACATTACAAATAAACTATTAATAAAGTAAGTATCTATTCCTCCAGTAAACTCAGTTTTAACATGTTTGGAAATTAGAGAGTAAGCAATCCCACCTTTTCACATGACCTCAACATGCCAAATCTAAATCTCCAATATTTATAAATCCAAGCAGATTTTTTTCATATAACAAAACACACACACAAAAAAAGGCCGGAACATTTCTGACCTACAGACTGTCAACAAAACTGCATTCTAGATCTTTATGTCTTAACTGGAATATACTTCTGCACTAAGCTTGAAAAAAGAGTAAGTTTTTAATAAAACATCCTTTTCCATATTTATATTTACATATCAGAATTACTCTTCTTTCCTTGATAAGGAAAATTATTTAAATGATAAAATCTTGAGAAGGCTGCCTTTGCAGAGAAATTGGCTACAGAACATTTCAGCCAAAAAAGGTTAACAATTGAAAAAAATTAAGTAGTATGGAAAAGGTATTATTAGATGAAAGATTATAACTTCTACAGCCTTAACTACTGGAACTGTTTGCATCTATTAATTTTGCTCCATGAGTTAATTTTCTTTTCCTAATATATGATCTAGAAAGAGTACAGCAACAGCAAACAATTTTCTTGGAAAGCTTGGTAATTGTCCACAATTCGGACTACTGGCGGGGGCAAACAGCCAGGATATAACAAAGAACACGTAACAAGAATATATGCCAGCCAACTCCTGGCATAAAGTAGCTATCACAAAGCTGCCAGCGAGGGAGGAACTTTGCCATAAGGTAAACAAAAAGGAGCATTGGTCTTGATAGTGGCAGTGTACTCCACCACATGTCTACTCCTCACTGCTCTATAAACCCCAAATGACTTGTTCTACAGAGATAACTCATTTTAAAGCTAAAGCTGGGATCAAGCTCGCTTCTATAAATAATAATTTAATCTACAGCAATCTGAAATATCAGATAACATTCAGATAAATGCAATCCATCTCTATGGATTTCACACTTCCAACAGATTAGAGAGCGTAACAAGCCATTCTTGAGAACTGAAACTGAGCAAGCAACAGAGGAAGACCCAAATGTATGCAGTCCAGCATTCAATCACCTAGTAAATTCTACAAAAGGAATCCTTTTAAAATAAACATGTCAATATGTTCCAAAAGTCACACTTGCATTCAAATCAGCTAGCCAGATGAAAAAAAAAACAACCCTAATGAACCAAAAACTAACAAACAAAAAAATCAAACACACATGTGATGTGCCACCCTGTCAAATTGAAGAGCAAAGCATCAACAAATGAATCCTGCCAGTTTTCTCAGGAACTGGGATTATCCTACTCAGTCTCTGTGAGATTTTAAAATTTAAGAGACCTTTCAACAACAGTTCTTGGTTGATCACTTACTGTGGTCATCAAGATAAACACACTGCAGTACAATGCTGTAACCACACTGGCTTTCATTCGGTGATCTGACTGATCCCTACATAAACTAGTATCTTGTGTTTCTCACAAACACCTTTTAGGGCTTCAGGCTTTCCTTTAAGTCCCAAAATGTTTTGCTCCGCCTCAAACAGTAGAGAGGGAGTGCAAGAACTGGGATGGGAAGGTAGTAATCACAACATACTTGACTGGTTCTTTTTCCTTCAACATCTGATTTGGCCACTGCCCAAAGCAAAATACTGGCTTCATGGATCTTTGCTCCAACCTGGTAAGATTGTTCTGCTAGAAAATTTGTCCTCATCTAGGCTTCAGTTCAGCTCTCTCCCCTTTCAGCTTTGCAGAAAGATTTCAGAAGCAATTAGATTTCTGCCTAGCATGCCTTACCTGAGTGCATGAATACAATAGATACAGCGTGGCATGTTCTTGCGATCATAGATATCTGTAGTTTCTGGGTAGAATATCTGAAGATAAAAACAAAGTTAGCAGTCTGAATTATACTCACCTTATATAGCCAAATCACATAACTGTGATAGGCCCAATTCTTCTGTAGTACACTAATGAAGCAGCCCACAGAACAAAACACTTCGAGCTTCTCTGCCCTGGCCCAACCTTTCTCCTACTTGAAGAGCCAATCCTTTTGTTTCTACCACCTAAACCAGGGCTCCCCTTTCCCTGCCCACGTTCTACACATGGATGAGTACACCCTTTTTTTGTGTGCCCACCAAGATACTGGGTCACGAAGTATTAGCGAGGACTTTGGTGAAAGCCAAGAGATGAAAAAAATACTTAGAACACAGAAAAGAGGATTTTGTTTGGACTAAATGGGGTTGAGAAGCAAGAGAAGAGACAGTGACAAGGGAAACTGAGACCAGCACTGGGGTGGTCTGCATACTACATTTTCAGTTAGCTGGACCTAAAAGCTTTGAGACAGTCTGAAATGCAAAGTTGAATACAAGGGGCTAATACTGGAAGTGTCAATTCATTCAGAAGTGCTGACAAGATACGTTACTTTCTAGTTATTCGGAAATTCCTTGCTGTTGCCTGTGAGGACAAAATAGCATTGCTCTTTCTGTAAAGGCAAGAGCAACAACTGAAAGACCCTCACAATTCCACAGCATCAGTTCCCTGGCTCTTCTGCATGGGGAAATACTTAAAGCACCAATATCTCTTTGTCAATGTACTGGACCCCAGCGCAGTTTCTTTAACATCTCACACATTTATTTTCCCCCTAAATCCGCTTAAATCTGAAAATCTTGCCTCATACCTGGCACTTAACTTCTCTCTGTCTAGCTCCCTCCTTGTTTATTTTCACCTAACAACATTAACAGCGTATTTCAGCATTTCCTAATCCCAAATTTGCTCCTGTAAGATCATCATAAGCCAGCCAGCAAGGCTCAACTAGTAAATATCAACAAGCTATTTGAAAAACTTTGCCAAATATAGTGTTCAATTTGCAAGCATGTATGCAAACAAAACATACATGAGATTAAACTGTGCAATGCTGGTTTTGGTGAGACTAATCATAAAACGGCTTAAAAAAAAAAGTTTAAAAAATTTACTTACTATCCATGTATGTAACTTGACTATCACCACAACACTACCAAGTTCCATATATTTTCAGGCAACAACAGTGTTTATTAGATCAGAGGAGTTTATCTGGCCATTCCCTTAGTGAAGCCAGTGATTTATATTTGATTAAGGTACACCAGGAACATTTCAACTTGATGTGAAAATTTTGTAGGGAAATCTGAAGAAATGGAGAACATAGTATTTTCTGCTGTACTGCTTCTTTTAGCATAGATTTCTAAAAAAACTTCCATAATCAAACTGTAGCTCAGATATTGCTCAAAAGAATGCATGGCAAGAACAACGTAATGCAGATGTTATGCAAGATTAGTGATATTAAGGATATGGTATAGAAGGAGGAATTATTTTGCTCCTGATCATTCTCACACACATAGCAGAATGAAATCTTTCAGCAGTTTTAGGAGTTTTAGGAGAAAATTTCTACAGGGACGCAAATCTAGAAAATGAAGAATTAACTAGATGAAGTTTGCTGATTTTTGTACAACAGCAAATGCTTCCATGGAATGTAAAGCTTTTCTGAGATTATTTATCTGCACATGCAACATAGAAATTACCTTGGGGAGACCAATCTCAGCCATGGCATTCAGCCACTGGATTACATTATCCGTGTGCCGGAAGTGGAGACCAGTTGCCTGAAATAAAAATAGGCAGGAACAAGAGGGAGGGCAGTAAGAAACAAAATACCACAGCTGCCAAGAACAGCCAGGACATTCATTAAGACAGATAGTGAAAATAGTACTCTTACAGAAAAGAAGTCAGAAGTCTTCTATGTACAATCATATTGACTGTGTATGACAAGTTCTTTCACATGAGTGCAAGCTCAGATATAAAGCTAAGAGTCCACGCCCCCTCACTTAACCAATGTTCTAGAGTGAAGGTGGAGCTTCTTAGGTAGCACTAATATAAACTAACATTCTGCTTATTTGCTCACAGTACCTCAGTGTGCATGTTTTCCTATTTTAGGTTACTACCTAAAGTAATATCTATCACCAACACCTCTCACCTTATATCTAGTCTGTTCTCTATCATAGATTTTCTTCACAGAAACCACTTTAGGGGAGAAGAAGTTTCCAAGTTTGGCCAGATAGACTCCATTTCTCAATCCTTCTTCCAGCTCTGTTGTGGGAGGCAGCTCCTCATTCAGACAGGCCTCCATCCATCTGGAAGTGCAAGAAGAACAAAGTTGGTCACATGAGTATATTTCCAATTTGTGAACAAAACCCCATGCTAAACAAGGTTCATGCTGCTGTTGCTGTCACACTCTAGCATACTATTTACTTAGCATTAGGGGTGGAAAGTAGGTATAGCACTACCACACATTCTGTGCCATTAAAGTGCTAGTCAGTAATACTTTATACAAAATATTAAGGAGAAGTAAGGATTCCACCAGCCAGAGTTTCACAAGTAATTAAGATACCATCTCACGATCATGTTTCTCCTTCAGCTCATGACTTAGCTGGTTCTGATCTAGACACAGTGGCCAACCTGTCCTCTTAACTAACTTAAATCTTCCTCTTGAGTACAGGCTTATCTCACAAGCATTTCTCTACTCTAGTCTCATTAAGTATTCACTAGTTATTTCATGACTTTGTACCACTTATTCAAGCTCTTTTAGCTGATGTCATACAGAGGCCCTACAATGTTGTCATCAAGTCTACCTTCCTGACCTATATATTTTTCCCCACCCTACTATACATTTCAAAAATGGGAAAAAAACTGAAACAGGCATTCCTCTCCTCATAACAGCTGATTTTCCCTTATCTTGTTTTCTTCCATCTCATTTAATGGTGTCACGGATCCTAATGACAAAAGCAAAGATTACAACAGCAAATAATTTGAAAAGTCACTGTTCTCAAAACAGAGGTCCACCTTGGTATTTCTTCTGTACAGGGCTACCAGAGGCAAGTTCAGCTATGCAGCTTCTTCCAAAGACAACATGCTCCCTGGCTGTTCTGTCCTCTGAAAAAGGGAGCTTCACAGCCGTGGGCCAATTTCTAAAGCATTTTTCTTAGGATCACACCTCACTTGCAGCTAAACTCTAAAGCTCTTATAGGACGGATGAGCCTTGGATCAATAAAGATCACAGAAAAGTGGCTTTCAAGACAATAGTGGGCCAGAATAGCAGTAGCCCATACTATAAAACAGAGCTGATAATGTAACATAAGCAAGGTTAATAATTTGACTCATGGAGATGATGAGTCCACATTACTGGGACTAATCTCAAAGACAGATATGTAGAGGATCCTGCTTGAACCCAACAAATAGAATTTTAATATTCTAAATACTCTTTCAGATGCATACATAACTGTAAACTATTTAGCTCTGTATTAATCCAGGCAAAATAACAGCGAAACACCATACTGGATGCAAGTGATAAGAGATTAAATGAATAACTGTAGTAAATTAACACAATTTCACAGAAATCAGTCCTGTAAAACACACCTGGGAACACTGCGTGGCTCTGTTGACCACCTAACACTGCAGACATTTCACATCTGTGAAGTGTGTTCATGCCTCATAATATTCTGATTAAAATCAAGCACTGTACATACATACAAAAAATAGCCATGGATACTAAGAACAAACAGACATCTCCAAGCAGTGTTTTCATGGGGATTCATTGAATAGTGCTGTTTCTAGCACATTTTGGCATAGATGGGTGCTATGCTCCCCTCTTTCAGTTTTTCAGGAAGTAAACACAAAAATTGAGGCTGACAAAATTAGAGAATTAGAGGGTAACACCAATATTAGCATAACTGTAACCTATAATTAGCACACAGGTGGTCACAGCTTGAGTAACAGGACTGTGCAAATAACGTAGGCTTTACACATGGCTAAATATTAGGTCATTGATCTAGCTTAACTACAGACTAGGGATTGTATCCTAAAAGACAACTGTGACACTTAAAAATGTGTAATGAGTATAGCAGACATAACAAATTCAAAGTTTAAAGCTGTAAGACCTAATGTTATTGTGGGGTGTATACAAAGGGGAACAGCAAAGTCAGGCATTACTATTCTTTTGTACACAACACTGATGAGCCTAACCTTGTCACTGCAGTCTGCATTTTCTTCCAAACTGGAGAGCAGGAATAAGGTAGGAAAGAAGTTTTTTATTAGCCAAGATAAACTTAACAGTGAGAAGCCTGAAGAATGCAGTGCATTCCATCTGCTGAAATAAAGTCTGAGAACCAGCTTGGTGCTCTGACAGTCCCTTTGGTAGCAGACTGAAATCAGATGACTGAAACTGTAGTCACTGACATCAGCCTGCTCCACCTTTTCTGATAAACAGCACGAAATCTAAGGCAGGAGCATATGAACTACACATGAATCAGCTTCTGAACCACCAATTTTCAGCCCAGCATGCAAGGCTCAATGGAAATAGCTAAAAATTATTTAACCTGCAATATCTGAGAAGACAACAGAATAAGTGACCGTTCTTTCTGACCCCAACAAGAAAATAATACGTGATGATTTCTTTACAGTAATTTAGAAAAGAAGTATTATAAACATAAAAACTAATTTGCATTTGGGGGATTTTTTTTGCACAGTTTACTCTTGATCTCAAATACAGAATACTGTAGCAGTACACAACAGAGATGAGATGCATTCAAATTCACCACAGCCAGTTTTTCCATCTCTCCTGAGAAGGCAGTAAACTGCATTTCTAATTAGAAAAGACAGGTAGTTGTCAGTGAAAATTAAAAATCTCACAGGCTGTAGTATTTTAATGGTCAAAGGAAACATAACTTGACTAGTGCAGATACTCAGTCTTAGACAATCACCTTAATTGCCTTGCCTGTATTCACAGTTTCAACTGTCTCTTAAGGTTTACTGGTTTTAACCTACCACAGAGCTAGTGTTACTCTACCACAGCTCCTCCATTTTCACATCTGTTAGCATAAACAGAATGCTTGCCAAAACAAACATTTCAGATTAATGTACATCTTCACTACTCAAACTCAAGGGGAATGCCAGTCAAGTTGTCACGTCTATTACTTCTCCATCTCTCTCTACTTGAAATGTTAGTATACAATGTGGTCTTGTAGTACATAAAGTGGCCATCTGCCTTTTAAGATAAACAAGCCAGTGTTCTTAAAACAACAAAAAAGGCATAACACTAGTGTTTTGTTCTTTGCTCTAATTTGATATTTGCTTAAAGGTATAATTCAAACACATCTATTTAGCTCAACTGCCACTAATCCTCAGATGGCCTTTTCTACTAACACAAGTTAAAATCAGCTGTAGCAATTCCGATGCCTACACCCAAGAGCATCTAAAAACTGGCTGCAGAGCAAATACAGCATAAAGTCCTCAAATTTTTAATTCATCCCTCTTGCACTTCTGTTTGAGTTTTTTTTTTAAAGATCTAATCCTTCATGGTATTTTCCTATTTGTGCATTCTGCAGCAGACAGTTATGCATACAACCTCATTGTTGAAAGAATACTCATGATTCACTAGAGGTTTTACAAAGAGCTTGACTTCACCGCTGTTTCTTTGGTTATTCAGATTGTTTTCCATATCTGCATTCCTCTCCAGATAACACAGAAAAATGTGAAGTTATTTAAAAAAGAAAAACTAACATTCCATAGCTGCTCATCATAAAGTACCTACAATCAGCCACTATTACAGTCCCCAAATCTTAGTTCTACTGATTCTTCCATCTGAATGCAAACTACTCAATTTTAAGACCCATCCCCTGTGCCCAGGAAAGCCTCTTCCTCACACTTGGCTTCTCTACAGCTCCAAGCAGCAGAGGTGACACCTTTGAAAAGCTAGCACAAGCAAGCAAATGGTGCCACGAAGCTTTTTGGTAACTAATCACAGAAACAGGTCGGCAGCAGTGGAGATTTCAGGAGAGCCTAGAAGGAGGGGGAAGAGAAAAGGGAAACTACACATTTCTCAGGAACCACCACTCACAAAAATCAACAGCAAGAAACAGTTTTATGTTCCTGCTGACAGCCCTCCCACAACAGGGAGTGGTTTTCTGCAGGAAACCAGCAACACTCCAGATTCTTCCAGGTTCTGCTGGCTTCTCATTCTCCAGTCGCCTCAGTCCCTGATAGTCTTTCCCAAGCCCCAAAACTAGAATAAGTTTCCTAATTAACGTCTCACAAAACTCTTCATAAAATGTACAACATGATGATTCTAGCCTCTGCTTTGAATGTCCAGATTACAAAGGCTCTCTGTGCAGAAACTTTCAATCAGCAAACGGGTAGCTGGTTGGAATGGCTGAGAAACTTTACACAAAAATGACTGGGCCCTAGCACTACTGAAGAAAGCGTTACTTGAAATGGGATGCTGCAATACTACGTGGCAGGGGGACACAGAGGGAGAAAAACTACACACACACGCACACACACCCCAGCAAAAGAGTGAATACTCTGCAGAAGTCAAGAAGTATCCTTTCATATTCTGGAGAAGCACCTAAAACACTATTTGGAAAGGTATATAAAAATGACATTTCCAAGCCTCAAGTCTCACACACTCTGTATGGGTTCTACTTGCTTTCCTAAAAAGCTGCAAGAAGTCAGATGACTGATTTATGTGCCTTTTGATAGCACCTGACTAACTGGAAATGATAATTAGTCTCACTGCCTGGTTTATTCACAGAATCACAGAACAGCCCAAGTTGGAAAGGAAACTGGAAAACTGTGACAAGGTCCCCTCTGAGCCTTCTCTTCTCCAAGGTGGAAAGACCCAACTCCCTCAGTGTTTCCTCACAGGGCAGGTTCTCCAGCAGTTTGATCACCTTTGTCACCCTCCTTTGGACCCTCTATTCACATATGAGAAAGTCACCAGCTAGCCACCAAACACCAGATGATGTGCAGCCATGTTCTCTCCCATCTTGTCTTTGAGCTCCTTGCCACCTAACTCAGGAAAACAATAGGAAGGCTGTTTATGCAAAGCCTGTAAGGTACAGAAAACAAATACAACCCGAAGGACATGTTAAGTGAGTAAGGAACTGAGTCAAAGTACAACTTACAGAAAGTAAACCAGTTCAACAAGTTTTGACAGGAGTTCAGTATTCAATGTGAACAGCTTACAAACTCTATGTAGTAAAGGGATAGGAGTGCAGAAGGCATCAACTCAGGACACATACAAGTCATAGACGGTGGGGCCTACATATCAGAAGAGTTCCAAAGAAGATATAAATCAAAACACCCCATATTAGAGAAGCTTCCACAAGGCAAAGGATGCTCAGTCGCTCTAGTCCAAGTGAAAATAGCATTAATAACCTCAGAAAGTCTTATGAACCTTGCATTTAGTACTTCAGGTATAGTGCACTTAAATGGTAAGTAACAATTCTGAAGTGGAAAAGTATATACAGGGAGTTGCTAATTTGAGCCTAGTTTTGCCTGGAAAGCATTAGCTTTCCTGCAAGCTTCTCAACAGTGTCCTACAGTAAGAGACTTAGTACCTTTCCTTTCTAACATGATATAAATACAGTGTTTTGTGACTTAGACTGTCATATTTCCTCAGGTTAATTTTATAAGTAGGACTGCAAACACTCTCCTAAAGGGATTAAAAATCAAGCTGGTTGCCACAGCTTCCCCAACAGAATGTTCTCAAAGAAGCCTCTACTGCAGATGAAGAATAGTTAAACTTGGAGAGCACTTTAAATCCCAAATGAGACACTATTACACTGTAGAGTGCAGCCTGAGCCCAAGAAAAGGGGGGCTTGCAACCCAAAGCAGGATGGGGAGCCTGGAAAGGCAACAAGGAGTAGTGTTTACCAGGAACAAAAGGTTTCTGGGAACACCTGGCCAACTTCTGTACAGGAGCTACAAAAAGAAACTCATTCTTCTGCAAACTACCGTGTTCCTAGGTTTTGCTGCTTTTCTCTCAAAAAACTTAGTTCTTGAACTTTAAGTTCTAGAAAAATGCAGATAGCAACTGAATATGTGATAGAGAAAACATGACTTAAGTTTAAAAATTCTGGACCATTATCCAAAAGATACTGTAAAGCAAGTCAAACACTATCATTCAGATGATGCTCTTCCCTTATCCCACACAGCTGTGTTTCCTGTGCTGCTTCAACCCAACCTTCACAGAATCTCTGAGGCTGGAAGGGTCGTCTTGAGATCTAGTCCAACTCTTCCATGCCCTCACAAGCAACCCTTCTCCCCATTCCTTCTGAGGGGGGCAAGAGGTTTCTGTAACATCATTTGCATGCCTTAGATCATTACAACCAAAGACTCCTGAGAGGACACAGAGCTACTCAAACCCTGAAAGAGTCCAAATGCTAGCAATGAGGTTCATAATACCCTCCCAAGAACTTTATCGGGGCAACAAAAAAAGCCCACCCACTTTGTTCAACCTAGGAAGACCTAAAATGAAAATAGATCAGACATGCAACCGAATCATTTAATGCCTTACCAAAGGACATAGAGGCAGTGAATTCTGTTTAAGCATCTCCATAAAGTAAGATAAATAGCCCATAATTAGAACATAAGTTGTCTCAATGTACTCATACCTGTTTCAACAGGTTCTTAAGTGGGTGTTAATATAACTACAGAACTAGGGCAATTTACATACAATAATGCTTGGTGCAGCATTGCTTAACCATTTGCTAGGCCAGAGGACAAAGCAATGTTTTCAGAAAGCATTACGCATTACCTTTTACATTTAAAAGCTCACATACTCATATTAAAATTAGCACCTGTCATCCTTAAAATGCAGAAATAAATGCAGAATTTCCAGATGAACAAGAGGAAAGCATTTCTCAAGTCTCACGGGATGGGGGGGGGGGAACGGGGACACGACACACCTGATTGATGGGCAGCAACCTCTACTCCCTTTAGACCTCAGGCATTAGAACAATATGCCATCAATAAGCTTTCCACAGAAACCTTAAAATCTTTTTTGCTACTTTGACAGTTTCCAGTTTCCACTATGCTCCCTCCCTCTCACCAGCACAGGAAAGAGAATTTTTAACCCAGAATTAATTCTTCAATCAAATTGCATCACATGACGGCATAGGTAATGTCGGACTCTCCAATTTTACTGGAGCTGGCTCAAATTGAAGTAGTAATTGCACCTTTCTAATCAGTCAGTCCTACTGCTACGAAATGCAGATCCCCCTCCTAGAAAAAGATCCTTGAGTATCTACACACAGCTACTACCATTAGCTGCAATTTAGAGCCAGGCCTTCCTTGAGAAGACATGACCATAAAAATGTAACACCAAGTATTGTCAGGCAGCCAGTCTCTCAAGTAATGCTGTCTTCAAACTTCTAAAGGCAACATTGCTCCATTAGCAAGGATTGGAAAAAATTAACATCAGTCATCTAAACTACCAACTTGTTTACTCTCCCCTAATACAGCATTATCAAGGATTGTGACAAGTTACACAAAGGCGTCATTTTTCAACAGCATCATAGGCCAATGTTAACTAGAACTGGAGTTTAGACACAGCAGAAACTTAATGTTGATCACACGGCACACATTTTGCTCGTACACTTGCGAAAAAGTCAAAAGCCTGGCTAACCCTGAGACAACGGAAAAAACGTGGAAAAGAAAGAAAAAGTCACTCTTTTTCTCTCAAACTGATTATAGGTAAGCCTGAGGAAGAAGAACTAGCAACCCATCTCTCCAGAAATTGTTACAAGAACACCCAATTTCATAAACAATTATAGTAGAGCAGATAATAAAAAAAAACTGGACCAAACCTGTAAGGAACACTGCTCATTTCATGACAGGACTACCATGCAGTATGTTCCAGCACAAAAAGAAAACAGAACATGGCACAGAAAACACAGAAGGCATTAACAGTCAAAAAAAGTGACCATTATCAACCAATGAGGAAAGTTCACTTCTTGGTCATCCCTAAGTAGCAGTAATTTCAAGGTAAAGTTAATTATTTGCAGAGACCAGAAATAACTTTTTCTAACCTTCAGCTGTGCTAGAATTTCAAGACAAAGGTTCTTCCTTTTGTACACAGACCTAGCCAGTGACATTCTTCAACTCTGAGACCAGACTGAGGCCCAACACACCACCTGGGTCTGCACCTGGTGATCACTTCTACTGTGTTGGCCTCAAGAGCTACGCTTCAGCATTTCCAGGCATTAAGAACTCTAAGAAGATAAAGTATGTAACACTAACATATCATGCTAAAGGATAACCAGTACCACTCTTATCAGAGCCTGGTACTAATGCTAAGCGTTGGTTGAAGCTCATTTGTCCACAGGATCACATTGTATTCTGCTTATTGCGCACCTCACCAATTCCATTAGCAGGAAAGCTGCAAACAGAACCTCAATGCAAACTTCCAAGCCTCTGGTTTGGGAGCACTGCCCACAGAGTTCTTGATCATGGGTCACAATCACAGGAGTCTTCTCTTTGTAAGCATGTCAGTGCCACAGCACTCCTTGCTTGCTTCAAGTGGTCCCCTACCAACCACGTTTCAGAAGGGTGTTGTCGTCTTCTTCAAGAAGGCTGAATATGCTTTATTTCCTCCTGAAGGAGGTCTAGAGGTGGACTGGAGGGGCACAGAGCTTGATTCTTTTTCCAGGCGCACATGGTACTATCCTCCAGTCTTTGTAACACTGTCTGTATACTATACCAATATATTTTAATTAGCAAAATAAGCCTGCCTAAACTTGTGCTCTACTAACACAGTCAGACTGCCTTATGCACAGTTGAACTGCCTTACACATGTCCTTCTCATAACCATGAAATAGACAAATTCTCCAAACACATCTTCAAAATGTGATCTCCTTGTGCATACTCACACTGTGGGAATAAATTCTTGAAACAAGGTGATCTCTTTGCACTTTCAAAGTAATCCTGTGGGTATTCACCCATTGCCTGTTGCTATATCCATATACAGAAAAAAGGTGCATCTTGCAATCTTCATTTCTTCAAATCTCACAATACCCAAAATTAAATGGCAAAGGTGCAATTTGAATGGATGTACCGAAAATGCCATGAAGATCTTAAAGAGTTATTTCCAGTTGCTTCCCCTTCTGAGTGTTGACCCCCTAACATTTAAAATGTGGGCAACTCCAGGCAGCACTGTTCAGCCTACACAGAGACCTGGAGAGGTACCTGGATACTGTTAGAAGAATGACTGAAGAGCTGTTCAAACATTAACTATGGCTGGAACTTGGAAGCTGTGCAAAAGCTGCAAGTGGAGCTTAGGAAAACTGCTGACAAGATTCAAAGATCTCTCTCACAACTACCAAAGTCATTTGTACTCTCAGAAAGTATTCACAGCACAATGAATACTGGCACTCTTGTAGGTTCTTAAGAGTCCAATAATGAGTGCAACAAACACCTGTATGTCAATATAAACAGTATAAACAGCCCTCTGCTATGAAAACAAAGAGGCAAGAGATCACACTGGAGTCCTTCAGCCTGCTGAAGATAAAGCGTTCACGGTGTCCAAGACTATGAAGTTTTTCTAAATCCTGAATGCATATAGATCAAGAAAGAGTGTTTAACAGTATTTCATGCTAAAAAACACAGCTCAGAAAAAAAAAAGATTCTAAGTGGTGAGAGCCTTACAACTCATCCCACTGTTGCAGTGACATCCTGTTGACCTCAGAGAGAGGCTCCTACTTCCAGCACTCAGTCAGCTAAGGGACTGCCAACATATTCCCTAAGGAAATAACAATCTTGATTTTAAGTAGAGGCAAGTCACTAGGAAGGGAATGGAATTGTGATACACAAACGTCAAGATCATTTCGCCTAATGCTGCATGTCAGGCTGGGATTCTACATGAGCTCTTGTGAGAGCAGGCCTTCAAGTGATGGTTAAATGAGCTAATCCCAGAACATCAAGGCTGAGATCACTGGGGATATTGTTATCTCACAGGGAACTAACACAGTTCTTTATACACAGTCATCCACAGAAAGACTGGGAAGTCATCCCTCGAACTATTACAGTATACCATGTCTTAAAATAAACCCCTGTAATTCCAAGCTTTACACTGGACCTACAGCACTGCATTCTCCCACTTCATTTAATCAGAATAAGATATCTTTTTGCTTACTGCTCTTGAAGGAAGAGGTTCCTGCAAGAGTTTATTGCTTACATCTCCAAACTAGCTAGCAAAGATTACCAAAGTTTAACTTCATCCAAACAGTGCAGCTACCACCATGTAACAAATAGGCTTCACTGTTGGCTCCCTGCTCTTCTCTTGCACTGAAATACACCAGACAGGCATCCAAAACTAGCAAGGCAGTCAGATGGCATACCCAAGCACTCACTACGACTCAACATTTTCCTGCCCATGGAGGTTTGGTTTGGGTTTTTTTTGTTGTTGTTTGGTTGGTTTTGGGTTGGGTTTCTGGTTT
>NW_010972775.1:24296855-24311544 GCF_000737465.1 Haliaeetus leucocephalus | reverse complement strand
GGGGGGGGTGGAGGGGGGACAGGGGGAGGAATATCTCCTTAGGCTTTCTGCTCCCCCTGCTCCCCAGTCACATCACATTCCCAAATGCACAACCAAAGTTACAAAATAGAGGTGAAAGCATATCAACTAAATGCCAGAAAGGGATGGGGACAAATACCTTTAGAAAATTCAAGCCTCCCAAATTGCTGTAGGATCATCTGCATTTCCCCTAGGCAACCACTCTACTTACGTCTGTTCTCTTTGTATTTTTTGATAGCATCTGCCTGCACTTCCATGACTATCCAGTCCAGCAATCTGGTGAGCACAGTTGCTGACAATGCCTTCCAGCTACCTCAACCATATTTAATACAGGAAGCTATCACCAAGGAAGGCACAGATGACAACAGCAGCCCCTATGCCTGTTCATGGTGTCAGACCAAAAGTTCCTGCCACACATAGCCCAATACCCTGCCTCTGATAAAGGCCAGTAAGAGAGATGCAAATAAACATAGTCT
This sequence comes from Haliaeetus leucocephalus, assembly GCF_000737465.1. Lineage (NCBI taxonomy): Eukaryota > Metazoa > Chordata > Aves > Accipitriformes > Accipitridae > Haliaeetus > Haliaeetus leucocephalus. The sequence continues at coordinate 24,311,050 of NW_010972775.1, read as the reverse complement.
TTTATTAAACTAGGTAATTGACTGCTCAATTAAATATGCTGTATCTAGTCATACTTACTTAAAATACTATACATAACATATGTTTAATTGATGAAACTTTTTTTTTGACAAGTTTATGTATGTCACATTTGCAAGTTTATCTAAAGTGCAAAAATGTATTTGGGAATCACAGAACTATTAAAATGCATTAAAATGGTCTTTGGATTTGCTTTCACTAGTTGTACCTCACACACAGAAAGTATATACGACTTAAATACATTTTGCTTTAACACTCAGGCAAAAGTGGTATTAACTGTAATTAACAAAGATTGGTTTTAGTCACCCTAAATCAGACTTTTAACTGTATTCATGTAACCAGAGATGTCAATAGATATCTAGCAAAACCTTCAGAAGTATTTACGTACACCAATTTCTACCTCCTCCAGTAATCAGTGAAGATCAGCTGCTAACCTGCAAGAACAGTTCTTAAATAACATTAGACCTTTTTGTATCTTTGAAGCTGTTGCTCTATGTCAGCTTTATTTAACTGAAAAATCCTCATTCTTCTCCAGGACTTAACTAAAATAAGCCTTCTTGTGTTTTTTCCCCCTCAACTCTCTACCACTTACATGACTCTGAACAAAGTATTCCAAACCAAGATTGTATTCCATTTACTGCAATAAATTACAAAACAGAGGGTAATTTTAAAAAGGTAGTTTACAAAACACTTTTAAAAGAACATACTCATTTCTTTCTTTTAACCATTAGCCACATAGTCATAGACCTCACCCAGAAACCGACAACCAGCACACAGGATGCAAAACTTGGAAGTTGCAACTTCACTTGAAGTACACTGCAGTAATTCAGAAGAGGAACAACAGAGTTCCTGCGTTGCTCCAGACACAGACAACACACAACAAACAGAATCCAACTCTGCTTCTCCATTTTGCCTTTAGCACTCTATACCAAGGCAAGATAACCCCCATGTATCCAAGAAGCAACACAGCATAAGCACACCACATATCAAGGATACATGCAAACTATTTATTTAGCTTCGAGAGAGATTCTCTTAATCAGTACAGGTGGGCCTAGCACAAGCCTAAATCTCCCCTCCAGCCAGGAAAAACCTAAGTATCCTCATATGACATGCTTATGTCTACACAGGTGTATTGCATTTGCATGGTGAGGGTTTGGGGGGTTTTGGTGGTGGTGGTTTTTTTGGTTTGGGGGTTGGTTTTTTTTGGGGGGGGGGGGGCAGGGCATATCTACAGGGGTGGCTTCTATGAGAAGACGCCAGAAGCTTCCCCTGTGTCAGACAGAGCCAATGCCAGCTGGCTCCAAGATGGACCTGTCAATGGCCAAGGCCGAGCCCATCAGCAATGGTAGTAGCACCTCTGGGATAACAGATTTAAGACAAGGAACAAACTGCTGTGTAACAGCAGCTGGGGGAAAGGAGTGAGAATATGTGAGAGAAATAACTGCAGTCACCAACGTCAGTGAAGAAGGAGGGGGAGAGATGCTCCAGGCGCCGAAGCAGAGATTCCCCTGCAGGCCCTGGTGAAGACCATGGTGAGGCAGGCTGGACCCCATGGAGGTCCACGGTGGAGCAGATATCCACCTGCAGCCCGTGGAGGACCCCACGCTGGAGCAGGTGGATGTGCCCGAGGAAGCTGTGACCCTGTGGAGAGCCCAGGCTGGAGCAGGCTCCTGGCAGGATCTGCAGCCCCATGGAAAGAAGCCCACAGTGGAGCAGATTTTCTGTCAGGACCTGTGGCTCCACAGGGGACCCACACTGGAGCAGCCTGTTCCTGAACAACTGCAGCCCGTGGAAAGAACCCGTGCTGGAGCAGTTCATGAAGAACTGCAGTCCGTGGGAAGGACCCACGTTGGAGAAGTTCGTGAAGAACTGTCTCCTGTGGGAGGGACTCCACACTGGAGCAGGGGAAGAGCGTGAGGAGGAAGGAGCAGCAGAGACAACACATAATGAAATGACCACAACCCCCATTCCCTGTCCCCCTGCACTGCTCAGGGGTAGGAGATAGAGAAGTTGGGAGTGAAGTTGAACCCAGGGAAGAAGGGAAGGATGAGGGGAATGTGATTTAAGACTTGTTCTTATTTCTTATTATCTCACTCTGATTTGATTGGAAATAAATTAAATTAATTTTCCCAAGTCTGTTTTGCCCACGACAGTAATTGCTGAGCGATCTCTCCCTGTCCTCATGTCGACCCACAAGACTTTCATCTTATTGTCTCTCCCCCAGTCCAGTTGAGGGGGAGCGAGAGAGCGGCTTGGTGGGCACCTGGCAGCCAGCCAAGGTCAACCCACTACAACAGGAAAAGAATCCTCTCTGAAACCCCTCCCATCCACTAGACATATAATGTGGTCCTCCACAGCAGCCAGACAAGAAATTATTATGTACTGTTGTACACACAAACCCCAATTATGCACAAGCCATTCATTGTGCTTCAGCATGTTATTTTCCAAGCCATCCCTTGCCCCAGACAGCCCATAACATGCCATAAAATGTGCAACACAGCAAAAACCAAAGGTGAGCACTGGACCAAGAAAGCATACTCCAAAAAGTAAAAACCAAACCAAAAAAAAAAAACCCCACCAAAAACCTATCTTGGCACTCTCAAATCCAGTGCAGGATGGTAGACACTGCTGCAGAAGGCATTAAATAGAAGAAAAGGCAGAAGCTTTACACCAGCTGGGGGGTAAAAGAAATCATCTTCAGGAGGGACCTTATTTGAGGAAGATAAGGAACAGGAATTGATCAAAGCTGCTCTCCTTGGCCAAGTGAAAGTACTGATCAGCAAGTGAAAAAATTATTACTTATGACAAAGCTAAATAACATGCATTTAAACAAAAACAAGGTTGAATTTGATGTATTGGAGAAAGGAGACTAGAGCGGGGAAACCAAAGAGAGACAGCCACATGACCAGAGTAATAAACTAGCACGAAGCAAGAACAAGCGTAACTGTCTAGGCGCAGATGATCAATTTAAAACTGCATGGAGAAAAAAGTCACAGTATCAGGGCACACCTACAAAAGATAAATTTCTTTCTCTGACTGCAGCAACAGACTCCAGCTGCTTCCCTTGCATTTTGGGGGCCCATATGTCTCAGCAAGCAGATTCAGCCCAGTCACCTGACCAAGAGTGTCCTCACCTTCCATCCCAAGGAAAAGAACAGATTATTTTTGCCAGGTCAGCAAAGTGGCTATTAAAGAATATTTAATCACTCTTAAAAGTACCAATATAAATAGAGTATTTACAAGAGCAGGAGTCTCAACTAGACAAAGACAATGATAAACAACAGCTAGAAGCTGAAGCAGGAAAAACTCTTATTGGAAAACACACATGAATTTTAATCCATTGGAATGATCCACCTAGATATTGGCTGAACTATCATTACGTGGAACCTCAAAAAATCAACACTGGATACCTTCATGGTCTAACTCAATCAAATGTCAACTGATGCAAAAGTCACAGCATATATTGCTGATGTCCAGGCTTTTTTAATACTTTAAAGGAGAGCCTGGGGAAAGACTGAAAAAGTTTCTCTCTTCTCCTTTCAGTAGTTTGGAGAGCAAGTGAAAGGTAAAACAACTGTTTTGTCCACAAGAAAATAAATGGAAAATTTGCACCTGATCTACCAAAGCCAAAATGAAAAATTGCAGCAGCAAAGACTCAAAAATGTTCATATGCTTCAGTTTTTGGCAGCTAGTTAGCTAGTTTCACAATTCCTGGATATCTACATTTGGAAAAACAAGGACCTGTAACATAATGTACCTGTCCCTGTGTTGAAAAGGACTTTTATTTTAGTGGAGAGTAGTTTGTTTCAAAAGATTTCTGACATGCAGTAAATTATATCATCTTCCTCAAGCAATAGAGGTTGCAATAACATCTTATTCACTCGGCTGCTGTAACAGGAAAATTTGGCAAGAATCTGGTAGATGATAGAAAAACTGCAAGGAGAAGAGGGCAGAACCCTCTGTCAAACCAAGTTTCAGTGATCACAGTATAACTGCCAATCAGAAGCTGGAAACAAGCCAGTGAACACTGCTAACCAGCCATTCAATTACATCACGCAAAGACTTTCAGAATACCAAGCATTCCACTCAGAACAACAAAACCTCAAGAAAGAAAAACTGTCTCCCTTTCCCTAACTCCCCATCAGGTTTGCTCACCCTCAGGGTCCATATTTGCATAACATATCATTGGCTTTCCCCCATCTTGTCTAATATCCTGCACTGACACATAGAATTTCAAACATTACCATCTTTTGCCTGACAACTCATCCTACAGAAACAAGGCTCACAAAAGCGGACTGAGGGACACCAGCACATTCCAGACAGCAGGTGTCCAAGCTAAAGGAAGGCACCAACAATAGTTATTTAGAATTCCACTCTTCAAAGAACATATTCAAATCTACGGTGGGGGAGGGGGAAGGCAAGTTGGCTTCCGCAGTGGTGTAACAGTAGACATCAAGAGATACAGTGTTCAAGATCAGCCCCTTAGTCTTCCAAAGCAGGTAGATCTGAAATCACACCTGTAAACAGACAGGGCTTTGCTGAAATCATTATGACATATTAAGTCAGGTAACTGTACAACTTAAAATTACACCAGTAATTACCGCAAAACAATCAGAAGTGTAATTTGAAATATGCTATTGAGCAAGATCTGCTTCCTAAAGCACATTTTGACTGTCCATTAGTTTATAATTCTCTTCTCTAGTTCTCTATCAAAAGCAGCATTCTTAATTTCAATTCAAATAGTTTTGAGAAATCTAACAAGCTGAAATAGAAATTTAAATCTTTGTCACCTGTCCCAGAAAAGAAAAAAAGCTCTTGCATTCAACTTAGGTCTAAAACCAGCATCTATTGAACCTGTAAGGTGGCAGATGAGTAGGAAATGCAGTTACACCCTTGTACCAACAATGTAGCAAAATAACCTTATAGAAGGGGGAAGCTGATTGTATTTGACATAAAAACTCAGAACAAAACAGGTTTTATTCAATCTCAGACTCACAAGCACCAGAAAGCATTTGGTGCCCAAGAAGCCTGTCCAGCAATCAGGCAACCAGGAGAAGGATGTTCAAGCTGTCCGCCCAGCAGTGGGCCATTACACCTGGCCCAACAACAAGCATTAGAAGGTCCAGGACCTGTTGCCCTGACATGGAGGGCAAGGGATGCCAGTTGTAAAGTTCTCCTCCCATCTCCTGGGCTCTTTCTCAGTTGGCAACCACATGCAGATTTTACAGGTTACAGATAGGCCTTTCCATACCCTTTCATAGCTGACAGTGATGACTATCTCTGTCCTGTACCACCTCCATAACTCATCAGGATTTGTTCGCTGTGCTCTGCCTCCAAAGGGTATCTCGTGAAACTGAACGCAAACATGCTGGGGTCTTGATGACTAGCTGCTAATCCGGGCATTTTTAAACACAGGTCATTCCAACAGCCCTTCCCCAGTTGCACGTGATGCCTCCACATCTAGATGCTTCCATTCACATCCATTCAGCCCTCCTATTGCAATTCCCTACAGGTGTGCCAAGGAAAACATGCACAGCCGCAGCACCATCACAGCAGAGGAAAAAGTGGCCAGAGTGAAAGGGCAGCACTTCCCATCCCGGCCCCCCTCCAACAGTGTTTGCATAAGCCATCTGAAAGAATGTACAAAGCCATGGCTTAAAGGCTTTTGCACTGCTCAGTATTGCCAACACCACAGGTATGGCATTTTTTGGACAAATCATACTATTCATTTTATTGAAAGAAGAGGGATTTCATACTCCAGTAGATCATTGCCTCTACGTACAAATCTCAAAACATTTTTAGTTCAGTTACAATCGCAGACTTGGCACACATTCTCTCAGAGGATCAGAAGAGAAAACTTGCAGACAGCCTCAGCTCTTCATCCAGTTCACCTGAGCAAGGGCATTAGACATCCATGCAAAAATTCCAAACAAAAACTTCTCTCTAAAATAACTCATTCTACCAACTCTGAATAAATCAAGGAATCACCCAAGAAGATGAAAGAAGATCTTTCAGAGAGGTAACAACAACAAATTAAAATAAATTTATCACATCAGGAGTGTTCTCTTCTAGGGAAGTAGGTGGAAATTTAAATGCATTTCATTACTGTTTGTGCAGGAAGAGACACGGCCTCTCAAATGAAGAGCTGGGAAAACAAGTGCTGCCCACAGCTAAAAGGTCCTAGAACATTTTCGTTATCCACAGAAACATTTTCAGTTCAAAGATACCAAAAAGCAAAGGATTAACAAGTAACATAGGCCAGATTTTCTCAATGATTGATGTACCCTCCCTGGCAAGGTGCAGCTGAACCAAAGACCATATTAATGTTCTGGCACTGAAATCCTTTCCCCTCCCCCTGCCCCTGCCGCCCCCTCCCCATAAAAGTAAAGATGAGGTTCCTCTTTGTTCCATTGAAAACACTGCCAACAACTGGTAAAAATTACCTTAGCTGCTCTTGCTGATAGGGATCCTATCGCATTTGCCATGTTTGCCAAAAAGATTAGTCCTGAAGAGCTTTCGGATAAGTACCAAGCACATAGGCATGAGGAACTTATCACATATGCAAAAATCTTTTTCAAGGCACACTGAACCACTCTGTTGCCAAAGCTAATTGCCGTGATCACTTACCATTAGAAACTAAAGTTTCTTCACTAAAGTTATCATACCTTAAGACTAAGTTGTTTTCTTGCAAATAACTGTTATAAGGAGCACTCCACAGTACGTAATAGTCAAGAACTGTTATGTGACAACTACTGGCTTTGGTTATTTTGGGCTGGTATCTTCTTGCATTATGTAAAATATTCCTTCAGAAACCGCCTTCCAAATAGCAAAACCCTGGTCTCTGAATTGAATTCTGTGCAAACAGCTGTTTCTCTCCTCCTGGCCTGCCTTTCATTACTATTTCCAGTGAGTCATAAAAAAAGTATTCAGAGTGAGGCAAAGACAGTGGTACTTCACCACTGTCCTCCCCTCCACCTCTCTCCACCCAATTCTGAGAAAAATATAGTTCTGAATGTGCATTCCAAGACACATCCAGTCCAGACAGCCACTCCCTGCCAGCTGCATGAGGTCATCAACAAAACAGTACAGGAACTGTACAGAAATATCTCCTCAAGTCCAAACAGGAGCTGACAAGAAGCCCCAGATGAAGTGGTGAGAGCTAAACAGCAGCTACTTCAACTTACAACTATTGATAATAAAATATTATCTATGAACATTCATGGATTACAATCTAACATGGGACTTGCATCGTATCTGACGAAAGCAGAAAACAAAAAAAAAAAAAAAACACAAAACCACACACACACAAAAAAACCCAACCACCAACCCAAAAAACAATACCTGACCCAATTTACAAGTGGGAATAAAATGGAAATAGAAGGAAATAAAGAAAAAAGTCTTGATTAGCCTGGAATATAAAAAGGAACTCTGTTTATGCCACATAAGAGTAAGTTCTGCTACATCAATTAGTGACGTTCTGACCCACTCGCCTGACCTAGAGGGCTCACTTTTGGTGGGAGTTACACAAGTCATTTTCAGCCAAATGCCAGTTCCTGTAATTTTGTGACTTGGATTATACATGAAAATAGTGGGACTCCTCACATACAAATATATCTACAAGTACATCGATTTATGAACAAGCTTATTTCTCACTTGACTCTGCAACTGTAGAAATCCAATCATACTTCAGTATTACAAATAGGTAAAAAAAAAAAAGAAAAAAGGCCTCATTCTAAAGTTATAAAACAAAAATTATGGCAGATGTTTTCTAAACATAACTAATTCTATCTTTAGGTCTTTTTCAGCATGCAATACTGACCAGGCATTATTAAAGAGAGGACCATTATGATCTCATGGATTAAATACAGACGCAGGCTGACCTGCATAAGGCAAAATAGCTTTCACATATCATAACTACAGAATACGTTTCATATCTAGTCTGTGAACAGTTTAAGATCCACTGCATTATCTTCTCTTTTTCTGTTATTTGCAAAGTTGCAATAATTTCCTATGCTTCTGAGGTAATTAATTAATTAATTGCTCATAAATCACTGAAGGACAGTAAATTGTAGCTGGGCTGCATACACTCTGGACATTAGAATATGAATGCAAATAGAAATATCTTTAAAAGCTAAAAGAAATCTTATCCCACAAAGTCAGGTTTGCCTAAATCTAGGGAAAAAGCTTGGGGGGGGGGGGCGAGCGGGGATTAGCTCAGAGACAAACCCAGAACAATCCTCACCTTTCTTTTTATTTGAGGGACTCCAGAGATACTATTCTTGCTATCTTGAGGTTTACAATAAAACAAAACAACAACAAAAAATATTGAAATTCTTCAACTGCAGCTCTGGTTCACACGACCAGGGCTGTGGCACTCTAGGTTGTACTCCACAGACTGCTATTACAACTTCATCCTCAGAATCCTCCAAGAGGTAGTGCGCCAGCTCTACAGCTTCAAAACCCACGGGAAACTTGCCTGTATCCAATTTGCAGATTAATTTAAGGAGGATTTAAACAAGATTTTCTGCACACGACTTGCTTATCTGAGGTACACTGAGAACTGTACAAAAATAAGTGAGAAAGCCTAATCCTGCTTTTTCTCAAACTACCTTATTGGTACCTAGCTCTCTATTGCAGCTCTGTTCTTACCAGAGGCTGATGAGACACATTTTAGCTGAACTACCACAATTTTTCCATGTTCAGGTTAATAAGAGAATGGAACCAATGCAATTTATCACCTTTCTGAAAAATCTCTGATTTGCAATGAAGAAGCCTCTTGAGACTAATTCTGTGTAAAACAGCAACTATCACATTTCCTTCACAAGCAGGTTTAAGCTGTAGTGTACCCTTTTAAAAATTTTATCTTCAAACAAGAGCTCCTTCAACAACGGTTATCTATACCTTTACAGACACTGATGAACCAGCTTTACAAAGTTACTCACAGAATAAGCCTTATAGAGCTTCCCATCTAGCACTAACTCTAGAGGTGTTCAATCTATCCAGAAAGTGGTGTCCTCTATAATTCTTCTTCGTCATCCTTCTGGGCAGCCTACACCTCTGAAGAGAAAGAAACCTGTTTAAGCAGATCTTGGATGACTATGCCAAATTCCAAGAGACAATGATATCCATCGAAACACTTTCAAACTAAAAGTGGGAACCCCAAAAAGATGAAGACCAGATTTTTTCTTTAAACATTAGATTTCTTCTGGGAAACAAAATTTAACTGGGTCACCTGGCAAACAATTTAGGTTTATTTTTTGCTTAGATACAGACAAGTCATCCCAGTAAAAAAAAAAAAAAAAACCAAACCCAAACCCAAAACACTGCTCCCCACTTTAAAGAGAGAGAGACTATGCATGAGGGAGAGGGGAAAGTGATTCTTACAGAAAAGCAATCAGTCGGAAAGACCCTTCAGACTTTACCACACAGGCACAAAATATTTATTTCTCTCAATGGTGTCACCACTTTACACTAAGCCCTCTTCTAATCTGTCAGAAAGAAGGGGATTACTACAAGATCACAGATAGTACACTTCAATCCTGAACATGTTAAATCAGCAATAAAGAGCAAGCAGCATCTTTTTCTTGATCAACAGGGAACATCTACAAGAAACCCCAAAAAGCAGAAGAAAAAAAAAAAAACAAACCACATGGTCAGATTCCATCCTGAGGCATACAAGAAGAAACATACTGCTCAGGTAGAATGGAAATTATACAGTTATTGGAAGCCACATAATCTGGGCACTAAAATGCTTACACCATGCTAGGACATAATCCAGAATGAAAATATTTCCTACTATCCCAGGGGAAAAGCAGGGTACCATCACCCAGCAAGCCAGATAAGGAAACAAGAGAGCCAACAACATTCTAGTTTCCAACTTGGAGAACATAAAATATTCCACAGTGAAAGACAAAGCTTGAAAAAGCCTTTGCCAAATTGTTAAATGCTAATTTCATCATGAAAATGCCACAATACCCCAACAAGTAACCCACATAGGAAATAAGGCTATCTCACAACACAGATGAGGAATATTATAGTGCACCAGCCTGACTTCTAGACAAGGACCACAAAAAGAAGGTCTCTTGGGTTGCTTCTATTCCAGAGAAGTATACCCTTACCCTTCTGTGAGCACAAGCTGCCATGTCACAACAGAACACAGTACTTCTTACAGTTTTATCTACACTGCCACAGCTTTTCTGTATAGATTACTGTGATTTGGAGACAGAAAAAAAAAAAACCAAAACAAAACCAGAAAAACAACAAACAACCAAACACAAACCACCAAACTTGAAGTATTAAACAACACTTATTCATAAAGCCATTTTTATTCAAGAAAGAGGTATCTGGTCCAAGCATAGTAGAGGAATACCTCTATTCACAATCTTCATTTTAGCTCCAATTTTCATTTCAATGTTTTTCACGATCTTGAGCAATTTAGTTGCACGCTCTGCCTCCCTTTCTCCAACTAGCAAGAATAATGCCTGTTTCACAAGACTGTTGCACATTAGTAGCTCAAGTCAAAAACTGCTAAATAGAGCAACAGTGACAGCTCAAGAAAAAACAAACCAGGCTAGAATACCATTAAATAAGTACAAGTTATTGATATTCCTCTGAAAATGCCTCCAATGTATGCTCTTTAGCAGACAGGTACTCCAAACAACTTCATGAAATACTCAAAGCTACTGCATATGTGCTGTTACATCAGACAGCACAGAAATTCAGACTTTTCTGGATTTTTCATTTCAGTATGAAATTAGGTGCTAGCCAATTTTCATCTTACCTTCTGCTTTTAACATTTACAGGGGGCAGGGGGGAAATCACTTCTGCTTCTAGATTCCGTATTTGTTGCTTGGTTAAAGGGATAGCAAGCCTCTGACAATGCTGATGCAATGCAAATCAACATGATATTATTCACATCATTTTAGGTGCCTTTATGTTATAGAAAAACTGAATATAAACTACAGTGTCTGAATGCGACATTATAATGTAATATGATAACACAATTACGGGAGGGAGGAGGATGGACACTAAGAATCGTTCTTCAGCTGCCTCCCACCCTGCCCCAGCCACCATCAACTTTACAACGTTCACCTTTTCAGCTTCTGAGAGTGTGACACAAGGCATACCAGATACCTTCCTCTGCTATTAGGTCCTCCTCTTTTCCTTATAGATATAACTTCCAATCTGAAAATCTTTCACTATGAAGAAATATTATAAACCCTCCTATCCATACCCACAGCTCTGAGGCACTGTAATCAACAGCACCAGCAAAATGCTACAGTATCTAATTCACTTGTTATGTCTCAGTTATACTACTGGCAAAGAAGTCAAATACAGAAAATCTCAGACCAAGGACATTAATTTCAAATATAATGATCTCTTACAGTTCTGGTTTAGTTGTTTTTGTTAAATAAACTCCTTGCAAACAACACAGCCAAGAGCCCTCTTTTAGGCTGTACTAGTAGTAACAAAAAAAATTCAAAGGACAATTTACAAAAAGACTGCTCAGTGAGGAAAAAAACATCTTGGGAGTAGACCATGAACTCAAGCCTTTCTGCTCTCACTTGTGTATCTTAATTATTAAACTAAGGAGCCTGCTCCCCTCCTTCTGGTCATTTAATGTTTAACTGTTATGCAAAGTGTTACGGCTTCAGCTATAAGAGTCAGGAATTCCCACTCACATATGCATCAACAGCCTATAGACCAGTAAGCAAACATGGGTTGAGGGTTGGAAAAGGGGTATCTGAAGCTCTCCAAGCAGACTTTCCACTTAACAAGCAAGTGCTCTGACTGCCAAGGTCAGGAGGAAGGCTGCAACACCACTACTTGCATTTTGAGCGACACAGCTGTTGCTTCATTCTTCACAAAACACACTGGCAACCACGAGGCTCTACTGGAAACACCTGAAGGCTCAATCCAAGACAAAATGGTGAAAACATCTTGTTTCTGACAAGGTGTGGCAAAATCAAACGCCCAGCTGCTCAGCCTCATCAATACCAAGGCAATACTCTGAAGCAGAGATAAGATGGCCAAGAAACTTTAGAGTCAAAGATGATTTATCTAAAGAGTAAGTCCCCATGATTAAGCAAGAGCTTAATGAAAACATTAAAGCTGTTGCTGTGTTAAGTATTTTTGCCTGAATTTTTCTGCAAATCTGGACATGGAATTGAACAGAGAACAAGCACCTCAGAAAGCATTTACTCTGAGGCCAACAACAGAAAGAGTCCACAAGCAATGGATCTGGGGGTCCTTCAAGCATGGACAGTGACTACAGCACAACTCATCTCTCCCTGTCACCCAGCATTTGCTCCTAAAGATTTTGGATTCAAAGGGAAGGAGTTATTTTGACTTATTGTCAGATCTTTCCCACTACTTCAAACCTCATCCAAATCTGCATGGACAGAAAATTATTATCTGCTAGGAACTAAGCAGCCTCTGTGAATCTATAGTAGTGACAATTGTTATGAAGCACCTAAAAGACTATAGCATAAACTGAGTGCTCCCTGCCCCTTCAAAAATATACTATACATTCTTGGTAAGGCAGCGTAAACTATTAAAATCCTGGAATGAAGTCCTTCTTTATACTCTGCCAGGAGTGAACTTGTATAAGCTCAGCATTTCCTCCCCAATAAAATTACTACAGTGGAACATGTCTGTCCTGCTGGGGAAGACTTACACAGATTTATCCAAAATTCATCACCCCGCCAGTGGAAGAGAAAGTTTTCTGGCTCTTCATCTATATCATCTTTTGAAGGACAAAGGCAGACTGAAGTATTCAGTGAGCCATGACAAAACATGCTGTTGACTATTTAGAACATGTTTTATGCACACTCCATACTTTTCTATGGCTCCAGAAGTTATTTTCTGTGGCATACACATTGGCTAGTTTGCCTAGATCTTTGTGGGAACAAGGAAAGTCTAAGCTTGCAATCCATTTCCTGACTAATTGCAAAATGCTCACAATCCCTTTCCTGACCAATTACAAAATGCAAACTGAAACACTAGCCTTACTTTCAAGTGTTGGGGGCAGAGGGAGTAACCAATACAAACATTACCTCACCTCTTTTTCTTTAATCTTGTTCTTGAAAACCTGTCTTTGGTCTCAACTCAGCTTCAAAAAACATTTTAAATTTCAAGTAAAAAAAATCAATTTATACAAAGGCCCAATTTATGAAAAGACCCAACTATCATGAAGGGAAGCAGCAGACAAACCGGTCTGTCTCATTCTATTCTCCATGTACAGCATATAAGATAAGATTGAATGTTTGCAAAAAGATTTTTAAAAATACCAACAGTAAGACTTCATGCATTCATTTTCAAAATTGGTTCTTTTTACTTTAATAGCAGATATATAGCATCTACTGATCATACTTTAATTGTCTGAATGAAGACAGCATGCTTACATGCTTATTAAACATGGAGATGACACAAAAGTTACACACATGCTAGTGGACAGGAATAAGATCAAAATTATTTCAACGTATTAAACAAAGATCAGGAAAAATCATATTCAGCAGGATCAAGTGAAATGTAACACACTCAAGAAAACAAGATAGACTGTATAAACACAGGATGAGGAACAAATTCCAGCAGCACACCTTCAAGGAGAACCGTGGCAACTCAGCAAAACACTACTACATCATACCATTATGAAAATGTAGATACGATGCCATAACGTATGATACTAGCATATCTGTCAGGGTACATAAAACAATCTTTGGGCTCTAGTAAGTATGCATATTAACACCCCTGTTGGAAAACTCTTCTGTTTTGGCAGTGCACTTCCAGAAAGACATGGAGTAAGTGGAGATAAGTCAAAACAATCTAGGGAAAAGTACTGCAGATCTATTAAATAGGACCCACAGAGAAATATGCAAGAACTGGGTTTTCAGTCTAAGAGAAGGTAGGTGCAAGGAAAATAAAGTTACAATTTAAATTTGTAAAAGGTTGCAGTTAAGAAGAGAATAACCTGTTCTTCAGGTCCATCGATAAGTAATGAGGTAAAATTGCACCATGACATACACAAGTTAGATAACAGGGAGAACCTATCCAGTGCTAGGAATACTGGAGCACTAGAGCTACGGAGTCCTTGTCACAAAAAAGTCTAAAAACATATTAGATGAGTACATCAGAGGGGTCGGTTCTTTGGGGAAAGTGGGGGGGGGGGGGGGGGGGGTGG
>NW_010972775.1:24295235-24296845 GCF_000737465.1 Haliaeetus leucocephalus | reverse complement strand
GGGGGCGGGTTGTGGGGGGAGGGGGGGGGGGGGGGGGGTCTGTTTGGTTTTTTAACCAAATCTATATAGCCAGTAAGAAACACAGACAAGAGGTAAGCTGCACCCAAATTATTCCCCTTACCAAATACCACAAGTTTTTTTAAAGCACCAGCAGTTTCAAAACCACTTATTCTTACCTCTTTGCTTCCTCCAGATGACAAAGGTATTCATAGGCTACATTCTGGCGTCGTCTTTCATCCATTTCTTCTGCTGTTAATCTCTCATTATCCAAGACAGCTGCAAATAGTCAAAACACATTCTCAGGTGGTTGAATATTGAATGTAACTGAACAGGCACATCAAAAATCAGATCCAACCTTTCCCACAGAAACTCATCACAGGTTTTATTTGACTCAAAAAAATGAAGGACCAAGTCTATCTGTTCTTTACAAGCAACAGAAGAGACCCTGTTTCCTTATCCTTCCTTGTCACATAAACTTGCCATCTTCCCTCTTTCTGATTTCTCAATTTGACTGTGATCCAATTTCTTCCATCTTCCAATTTCTCAGAAACAGTCCTTCATTTTCTTATTTTCTTCAAGCTTGGCCTTCCTCTTCCTCAAAAGCACATCAGTGACCTCATGTCCTTCCATCTATCCTCCAATTTTGGCAGTCAAAGATTAAGGAAGAACAATATATATTCACATCATATAATCCCTTCCGTGTCTTTATAGTCCATCTCTAAAAAAGATGGAAATACTACTCACAATCCTCATCTGGAACAGAATCATTCAGATCCACAACGTGCGTGTCATCTTTGGATCAAGCTGAGGACCTACATACGGGTATGTACCTAAATCTTACAGATCCTGTGTGTTTAAAGCCTCAGTGATAAAGCCTGCTCTTTCCACTCTTACAGCTAATACCTCATCTATGTGCGCACATAAAAAAAACCAAAAGAAAACCACAAAAAAACCCACAACTTTTTAGGTTTTATGGACCAACTTGACAAATAGGAAATGTGTCACACCGTTATTAATCAAAGCTTAGCTTACACCTAAAATGCCTTCAATAAAGGCATGCATGTGATGATGTATCAACAACAGCACTTGGGATCAAAGATCTTGGTTCAAACAGCAAAGAAGCCAGTTTAGAGTACCGCAAAAGCATCTTTCTTATTACCCCAACCCCACCCAAAGTTACGAGAGCTGAAAACGGTCCCAAACCACAGGGTAACGCCTACCAGTAAGGAAAAATTCCCTCCCCTCCCAACTCAATCCTTCCTTCTTACTTTAAGCGGAGTGTCCAGCACACAACCCTTCCTCCAGCACTCCACCTGCCGCTGCCCGGTACCTCGGGCGGCACCGCACGGTCTGACCGACTCGCTGACGACACCTCCCATCCGCAGCACCGCGTTTTTCCCCGCTTTTGCTCATTTTTGACGTGATACCGCAGCACAAGCGAGCACGTATCTCGGACACCTTGAGCTAACGCCTCCCTCTCCGCAGCAAGCGTATGACAGGAGGTGGAGGTGACCGATCGGGGCGCGCGCTTCGCCCGGTAAGTCAGGTGTCACCGCCGAAACCCGCGGGACGGAAGGCGGCGGGGACCGCCGCGGCCCCCCGCCCCTCTC
>NW_010972775.1:24294413-24294820 GCF_000737465.1 Haliaeetus leucocephalus | reverse complement strand
CGGGCCGGGCCGGGCGTCGCCGGGCAGGTCGTTGCCTGGCGCCCGCGCGGATGTCCGGACCCCGGGCGCCCCAGTACTCACAGCCATAGTGGGGCCGGGACATGGCCAGCCCGTCCATCTCCTCCGCCGCCATGGCGCTGCGCTGGGCCGGGGCCGGCCGGGAGCTGGGCGTGGGCGCGGCCGTTCCTCTTCCTGCCGCACCGGGTGTGGTGGGGGAGGAGCCGCGGCTCCTCGCTCTCTCCCTCTCCCCGCCCCGGCCGCCTCCGCCACCTTCCTCCGCCGCCGAAGCGGGGCGATAACTTGCCCTGCCCTGCCCTGCCCGCGCCGGCCGGACTCGGCGCCCGGCCTAGCTCGGCCGCGTCCCACAACCCCTAACCCCGACGGACCCCGGCCTGGCCGCCCTGCCC
>NW_010972775.1:24289547-24294403 GCF_000737465.1 Haliaeetus leucocephalus | reverse complement strand
CCTGTGCCCCGCCCCGGGCCCTCCCCCGCCCCTCCCCGGGGTCCCCCTCACAGGGCCCCCGCCCTGTCCCTGTCCCACCCGTAGCCCTGAGCCTTCCTGTCTGCCCCAGGTCCTGCTCTGACCTCAGCTCTGCCAGCCCTGTTACGCGGGACGCAGCCCAGGTCAACCCAGTCATGATCTTTCACCTACCCCCTCCACCCTTCCAGCCTCCTCACGCACACAGCCCCACCATGCCAGCCCCTCCCCCTGCACACAGCGCGGCCAGATCGGCTCAGCCTTGACAGTCCGGCCCCCTTCCACACACCTTGCTGGGCCAGGCTTCCCGGCTGCATCAGCCCTCGTCAGTAGCAAAACCTGGCCTTGCCAGACACAGTTGCGCCCTGCCATCTAAACAGCTCTGCTGACCACGCCATGGTAACTCACCTGAAATGTCAGCCACAATTTGAAGCAGGGTGCTCCAAAACATCAGCCTGCAACAACAGCAACACACAGCAGCACTGCCACAGAGGATAATCGTGTCCTGAAAGTTCCCTTCCTCTCAGCGTGTGGTAAGCTCATCTATTACTGTTGCTTTGCCTAGTTCTTGTTCAAGAGTCAGAGTACCAAAGATGCCATCATGTGTCCATTTTAATCAGTCCCATGAATTTCGCTGCCAGGGCATAAGCTTACTACTTCATCACAAATTAAGTAATTCAGCAGACCAATAGCCTCTATTAGGAAAAGCATCACCAATAGGTAATGGAGGGGATCCTTCCCCTCTTCCCAGTGCTGGTGAAACCACATCTAGAGTACTGGGTCCAGTTCCAGCTTCCCCAGTACAAGGAAGACATGGACATAATGGAACAAGTTCAGTGAAGCACTGAGCAACTGATTAAGGGCTTGGAGCACATGACATATGAGGAGAGGCTGAGAGAGGACAGAACAAGCAGCAATGGGCAACAGACTGAAATTCATGAAAGTCCACTTAAACATAAGACGAAACATTTTTACTCTGAGGGTGGTCAAACACTGAACAAGTCGCTCAGAGAAGTTGCAGACTCTCCGTTCTTGGAGATTCTTCAAACCTAACTAGACACAGTCCTGGACAACCCGCTCTAGTTGACCCTGTGTTGAGGAAGTGAGGTTGGACTAGAGAGTTCCAGAGGTCCCTTCCAACCTCAGTGATTCTGTGAGTCCATGAAAAAGTATATTTACATAAATTTTTTAAAGAGTCTGTATGAAAGGGAGATTAAGTGAAAGCTGGTTTTGTTGATTGTAAGGGTACATGTCAGAGATCAACAGTTACAGAAATAACTATATATGTGAATGCCAGACACAAATTACAAAAGGTTTTATTAACAGTTATAGTTCTAATTATTAACATTTATTTGCATTACTTCACATGTGGCCACTTTGCAGTTATACAATGAGAAGACATTTAACATAATGTTTATATGTAGATTGTGGAATGCAGAACTGGTTTTGTTCCCCCTAAAAATCCCGTAATATTTTTTGCACAGTCCCACAATCCTCCCTAAAAAAAAAAAAAATTCTCATAAACTTACTCTTTCCTCTAAGACCCATTCTGATAAGAAAAATAAAAACATGATCATCACACATCATCAAAGAATCTGGCTGAACCTCTTCAAGGTTATATTTCAGTGGTTCCTGTAAAAGCCTCCAATTTAAGATTTCTGGTCTTTGTTACTGTCTCTGCTAACTGTTGTTTATTAGGGTTTGTGTATCTATGTGTTTAATTTATTGCCTCTCCTGTTTCTTGTCTTTTTTTTTTTTCAGATGTTGAATAGGCACTAGCCAGACAGCCATACAAATAGCATTACAGAGGTACCTATTTTTCTTGTTTCAAAATTCGAGCAATCAATTCTGTAAAAAGTACTTAAGTACTTGGCCTTAATGCCTAATCCCTAGGCTTCCTATGGAAAATGAGAGCTCCAAAATTCAGTCCTTTATTTAAACTACTGTCATCTCTTCTTTTGCAGGTATTTATTGGCCACTTCCTTTATGAGAAAGATTATTTCTGTGAATGGTGCTGAAAAAAATACATGGTTAGAACACCTGAAGACTCTGAAGCTGTGATTCTGTAGTCACTTAAAGATAACCTAGCTGCAGGCTACCACTGAAACATAAGGAATCTCTAACCTCTTCAAATCTTCCTCCAAATAGGACAGTATATACAGTTATCACACCTGTCTTTCCAAAGTATTAAAGTCTTGCAGTCCAAAAAAGATTGGGAAATAATAGCATATTCAAACAACCTTCCACTGAATAATTGTTCACATGTATCCTCATTTCTGGCAAAACAAAGCCTGAAGGTGGAGTAGGATCTGCTCTAGGTCCCATTTAGCACTAAGAATTCCAAGCCATCACTTATTCTCTCTATAGCACATATAAAACTCTCAGACAGCTGGAATAACATACATCTATTGCCACTACATCTTAGCATCCTTGATTCTGATGATCCATCTCATCCTTATTAATCGTTTTTTTCTTAATGCTATTTTATGTTTTTCAATCATGTACAGCTGATCATGACCTCTCCCTTTAGACCCCATTTGTCCTGTGTAAGTTTAACTCTTGTCCTCTATGTCTGTAATAAGGTTTAGATCCCTATTCATTTTCACTGTCTTCTCTAACTACCCAGTTTAGCTACGTGTTCTGTGCCTACAGGGTCAGAATGTCCCGTAGGAATCCAGATGGAGCTGTCTTAATTGAGCAAGTATGTATTTTTTACACATATATATTGAAAAATGTATGTGTGTGTATGTGTATTTGTATGTGTGTATATATACATATATATAAAAAAGACTCCTATCCATCATATACTTGATGATACTCTTTTGTATATGGTTGCATATTACGCTATGGATTGCCAACAGCAGAAGTTGCCTTTTGGCTCCCAGCATCAGACCAAAATCATAGTTGTCAAATGAGACAAGTTACTGACCTGGTTTTAAAAGAAACATAGACATACACACACAAACATCCCCATACCACCACCACCACCCCCAGTGCTAGTTCACAACTGCACTCTCACTGCTAGCCCAGATCAGTCCCACAGCCCTGATCTGCCCATGTTTGCAGCAGGGAACTTTGCATGAAGCTCTGGAGAAACTGCAAGGGAAACAGCTGCACACTTGGAGCAAGAGAATGCAGACCACCCCATCCCACATGCTTCCACTGCACCAGATAAGTCAGGCAGGAAAAAGGGAAGTCTGGCTTTCAGAATGGGTCTCCTCAATCCCCTTTGCTTCCAGACTCTGCTTTTGCATCCTGACCTCGCTTCAAATGGCCCAGCAGCTGCCTGGGATACAGCCCTGCATGCACACTATCTGCAGGACTCCACATGGAAGACAGAGCAAGTGACAGAAAAGCATGGAGCCCATATCCTGCCCAGTTCTGCTGATAGTCATGACATGATGCTAAGGCACAGCAAGAGGCTGCTGCAATACCAGAAGAGTCCTTACTCTTTGGAGGCAAGTTAGCAATCTTCCCACTCCGAGTGCCCACGATAAAATCCTCTCCTTCCCCAGCTCATGACAGTGCAACACGGGCATGCTCTGTACTAGCAAAAAGGCTTCTTGAACTGGAAAACTGTGCACTTGTCCCCACACACCAGGTACAGTTTCTCTTGAAGGACCTGTAAGGTCCAAGGAAGCCCCACAGCTACTGAGAAAAACACAACAAAACAAAAAAAAAAGGGGGGGGGGAATTCAAGATTCTTTTTTTCTGTGGTACATACTCCCTGTCTTCTTATCCACTTTGTAATGCTGTTTTGTTTCCTATTTGTTCTCATGTATGTTCTCTATTATTGAGCCATCGCTACATACTTAACTACCTATAAGCTATCTATAGCATGCTTAGCTTTATAATCTATTGAAAATAGTATTTAAATTCAGCATTAGTCAAAGCCTACCTGCTAGCACAAAACTTTTGGTCAGCAGCATGGGATTGAACCAAAGCCTTTTACGAACAAGGGAAGGACTGCCACTAACTTCAGCACTGCAAGATTTAAGCCAACAGTGCTGAATCTCAAATACAGCTTCCTAAAAGCAGGAACGGCACATAGCTTTCCTGGCCCAATTGTATACTGTGATATTTACGTCAATGCTGAACAACAAGTTCCTAGCCAAATTCCTCAGTCTTTATTCAGACAACAGAAGCTTTGTCAATATAAAGAGGATAGTTTTGCTATACTGACACATGACAGAATGACACTGTTGGGGCTCTCAAGTTACACATAAAGATAGCTATAGACAGCCAACGCATACATATCAGAGACACTGTATTAACAGAAAAAATACTTTAGAAAATGAGACAATGTACTAGGAACTTCTTCATCCCTGTACAGAAGTTCTTCCTACATTTCAGACCTCATCGTGACAAGCTGATCATGAGCCAAATACACATTTAAAATGGGCAGTTAACAGACGTCTATGATAGTTAACACTAATTTCTTCTAAATGAAGAAGAGTAAAAATGGGCACGAGGAAGAACACTGCCAAAAATAGGAAAAAGAAAATGAAAAGGGGATTGCTAAAAACCAGTTTGTCAGACAACTCCACAATCTTGAAAGTAGGCAGCTTTGATTAAAAGACTACCTGGGTTACAAGAGAAGGTGAAGAAAAGCAATACAGTAGGCGGAGAAAGGTAAGACTGGCATTGATAAAACACTGACAAATAACATGAGAAACTGATAAAGAACCCGGCAGGGCATGCCAAAACCAAGAATCAACCTGGCAGGCTGCGGATTCGCTGCTGTCCTGGAAGGGCCCTTCCGGCCCAGCCCTTGCCACCACAGCCCCCCACCTTACTCAGCCGCCCTCCCGCCGCACGCCAACGCGCCCCAAGAGCGGCCA
>NW_010972775.1:24265504-24289537 GCF_000737465.1 Haliaeetus leucocephalus | reverse complement strand
CACCTGGAGCAAGCGCGGCGGCCTGCAGGTACGGCCCGGGCCCGCCGGGCCCCCCACGGCGAGCCCCGCCCCGCCCTCACCGCTCTTTCCCCCCTCAGGTCTCTCAGGAACTGCCGTTCCTGCACCCCAGCGAGACCAGCGTCCTGAACAGGCTCTGCCGCCTCGGCACCGACTACATCCGCTTCGCCGAATTCGTGGAGCAGTACACGGGACACGTACAGCAGCAGGTGGGGCCTCCGCTCCCCTCTGTTTCCCCGGCGGAGCGCGGCGGATCCCGGTCCGGCCAGGCTGATGGCCCGCAGCGCGTATCCGCGCTAGCACAAATGCGCTTCCCCGAGCAGAGCTCCAGAAAGCTCTGCGCAGTGCAAATAAGGGAGGGCGCAGAACAGCCAAGGATGGACCAAATGTAAAATCTCATGCTTGGGGAAGCATGCAGTAGTAATTCCTGGCCACTGCAGACTGGCCAGGGTTTGTGAACTGTACAGGATGCTCATCCCTATGTTGCAGCGAGTCCTCCTCACGGTTTGTGAAGAGTTGAGATCCCAGAGGCGTACATAAGTACAAAGAAGCACTGAAGTTACCAGTGGTTCCCAGCACTTGCATATGTCCCCAGAAGAGCTAAATAAAACTCTGCTCAAGTAACTCTCCTTGTGCCAAACTTCTGGGTTGTTTTCTGGGCATTTTCTGGTGGGCTAAGGTGCATTTCAACATGTGTGGACCACTGTCTGCTGGTGTAACACTGCACAGCATCTCCATTACTCTTTAGACCTGCACTGGGGAGCTGATGTAGATTTTGTTGTTCGGTTTCAGGACCATCATCCGTCTCAGCAAAACCAGAGTGGATTACATGGCATTTATTTGCGAGCCTTCTGCACAGGTCTTGATTCAGTGCTGCAGCCATATCGACAGGCACTACTTGACCTCGAACAAGAGGTAAAGGAGAGAGACTTGGAACAACAGGCTGTCCTGCTGCTGACAGATTGGAACGTTGTCATTTCTGCAGTTAATGTGCTAAGTAGTAGTAGCTAAAGAGGAGACACAGTATTTTCCTTTCCACATCAGGGGTGGCTTCCAAATTATTCCTGTGAGATGCCACTGTACATGACTCTTCATTCAAATAAGCATTAAGTCCCTTCTGCCTTCAATTCAGTAAGTGCCCCATCTGCCTCAGAGCCCAGTGCTGTCTCAGACTATTGTGACTTCTGTTTTCAGTTGTAAAGGTTTTGATTAATCTCTGCTAGATTAGCAGCTGTCGTATCTTGGCTACTGTCACCATCCAGTGGTTGCTATAGCCTAAAATGGGACACGGCCCAAAAATACGTGGCAGCAAAAAAAAGCTGTGGGAACTAAAGGTTTGTAATATAGAGCCAAACATGCTTTTTAACTTAACCATACCTAATTTTAATTTTCATTAATTGCTTTGTTGTTCTTACAGTTTCTGGCCGACCCACATCTTTCCATCTCACATGTTAATTACTCCTTGGACCAGGTATGTCATGTTAATAAACAGGTAGTGCTTTTTGGTTACTCTTATCACTCCTTGAGTCTAATAAGAAAGTGGGTGGGATAAATACAGGTTAGTCTTTTCAACACCTCTACATTTGTAGTCCCTTAATCATGCTCAGAGGATCACTTGCACTTTGATGCAAAGCTTAGGTCCTCTACCTTGACCCTTGCATATTCCTTACTGCCTGTGTCCACTGCATCTTGGTCCAGTGGAGGGAGGACATACTTCCTAGAGATTTTATGTTTCTAATCTATGGGGAAAGCAAGATGATAGTTTCATTAAATTATTTTAATCAGCTGCTGTCTGCACTTACTCAAGTATAGGTTTTCTCTCTCCCTTGCATAGCAACCTAATTAAATATTTTTGCTCCTGGTTCTGCAGTTTCAGTTACTTTTCCCCTCTGTGATGGTCATGGTGGAACAGATCAAGACTCAGAAGGTACAGTAAAATTGTAGCTAGTTTCTCTTAAGTTTCCTTTTTAGCTAACAAAGTTCTTTCTGCCCCCATCCCAGACCTTTAATACTAGGAAAGAATGTGGTTTCAGTAATGGGTGCCCCATTCCTAGTACTACTGTAAGTATTGAATAACTATTTTGCAAATCCATTTACATTGGATTTGACTTTTTCATTATCAGTATGATCTTTGATTACTTGCATTTTATAATCACAATACATTTCATAGTACAAGGTGCTGCTGGTTGGAATTTCTTTTTTTCTGAGTCTGTTTTCTCGCACTGTCACTTGGGGAGGGGGGGGAGAAGCTAATGTGTTCAGAATCCAGAGATGCTTACTTTTTGTTACGAAAAATTCTTGAGAGAAGCTTGGGTGTAGAGCCACACATAGAAGGCCTCTTCACTACACGGAGTATGTTACATCTTTCTTTCTGTAAGACTTGTGCAGCTTGTTAAGGCATTTTCTTGTTAGTCAAAAGCATAGTGTTTAAATGTCTGAAAAGGTCAGTACAGATTCAAATAACAGACCTGGTCTAAACATGTTTTCTTTCTGCAGATTCATGGATGTCAGATATTGGAGACAGTCCACAAACATAGCTGTGGGGGGTTGCCTCCAGTTCGCAGTGCTCTTGAAAAGTATGTAGATACAGTAAAGCTATTATTTCATTCTGCTGTAGTAACTGGAGTTAGCGTCAAAGTGTTTATCTTACATTTGAAAACAGTACATGCGAAACAGGCTTGCATGATACAAAAGTAGGAGTAACATGCAGGGAAAACTGTCACAGTCCCCATTATTTATCTAAAGCAGACTTATGGCAGGAATTAAGGCTTCCTCCATACTTTGGACTTAGGGCTGAGGAAAGTTCAGACCTTATGTTTTTTCTTCTTTTGAGGTCTACATGAACTGTTTTGCATGTGGTAGACCTGTTACTGGGTTTTGATCCTTCAAAAGGATAAATGTGACTGGGTGAGTGTTGCTAGGTTTGTATGTCCTTGGGGAGAAAGTCAGACTACTTAAAAGACAATTTGTGTTCATGCTGAAATGGTAATTGAGTAGAAGCAACAGGACTGGGAAGCCACTGCAAACTTACTTATACTTCTGGTATACTAGTAGATCTCAGTGGAGAAGTCACATATTCAGAGGATATGTTAGTTCAGTTTTGCAAGTGATCAGTCCACCTTTCTCTGTTTAAAAAAAAAAAAAATTTAAAATTCCACATTAGCTATTTAGCACTTGCCGTATTGCCTGGCTGACTAACTGGACTTTCCAGAATGATGAACAATGAGGTTTTGATCACTGCATGCAAAGGTCCCACTGTCTGTTTCTCTTGACCTCAGGATTCTGGCTGTGTGTCATGGAGTCATGTATAAGCAGCTCTCTGCCTGGATGCTGCATGGATTGCTACTAGACCAACATGAAGAGTTCTTTATCAAACAGGGCCCCTCTTCTGGGAATGTCCCTAGCCAACCCGAAGAAGATGATGATGACCTAGGAATTGGGGGACTTACAGGAAAACAGCTACGAGAACTGCAGGACCTGGTAAGACCAAAGTCATAGCTTGGCATCCTTCAGTCCTTAGGGAACTAAAGAAGAAATGTCTTCTGCTTTAGTGTGAGCTATGCTAGACTGGACATATATTGAGACAGAATATTGTAATAGGTTGCAGCTAGGCATAAAGGACAGAGACATATCATTTGGCACAGTTGGGTAATCTCAGGGCAGAAAGCCCTGTAGATGGAATCTGTAGATGCTGATGTCAGGTAATTGGAACTGCTGTACTCACCCTGCTCCTGACTGACTCTTTTCTGATTCCTTATGGTCAACACTGTGATCTGCTCAACATAGGCATTGGTGGTAGTGTGAGCAATTGCAAAGGAGATGGTGTGGGGAGCTTGGGTGTTGACTCGCACCCTTTCTATTGGCAGCTGGGTCAGGTACCTTTCTTGCACAACCATTTGTTGTGCAAATGTTACCTAACAGGGTAATACTACTGACATTACTGCGTAAAATGTGCTATGCGAGAGTCAAGAGGCCGCTAAGAACATGTCCAGGGTGCTAAGTTAAGCAACGGAGCAACCTGCCAGTATACTGGTGAAATGTGGTAACTCTTCATGTAGATGGCATACCATTAGAGCGCCCTTGTGCAAAGCAGCTTTCTCAATGGAGTAATCTTCCACACTCTGTGCATCTGAATAGTGTCTGCGTCAGGAACCAGTGGGGAGCAACTGCAACTCTGTAAATTCATACTCTAGTTTACTGTGAGAAAACATTTGATGGGCACCCATGGTGTTAGTGTGCTGCATGCGCCTTGGCTGTGAACACACAGAAGATTCACCCCTGAAACACTGTGTTGCATACTAATTAGGTGCCCTGTACAAACAGTCTCTGCTGAGGACAGACTACACATGGGTGAAAACAAGGGGGAACTTTAAAAGGCAGTTAGTGAAAAATCTATTATTTCACTATATCAGATATAGGAATAATGTGAAAATTGGTGAGTCTTCTAGATCCATGGTGGAAAATGTAGGCATTAAGAAGATGACAGCAAGAGAGCCTAATTAACTCTCTTCTTCAATATTATTGACTTACTAGTGTTGGCAATTCTTCAGTCAGAGAGTAAAATAAGAAATCCTGAGTGTTGATGGGATAGACTGATAAAATACTTGGGTATTTCCTCATCTAAAAGTGTCAGAAGAATCTTAAGAAAAGAATTGCCAAGCTGCTAACATCAGTATACAGTACAATGAACTCTCCTATTAAAAGGAAGAATTCTGTAGGTGGCAAACGTTCTCAAAAATTTGTTAGCATGGTGTTTTTTGGATTATGGACTAATGAACCTAATTCTCCAATAACAAGAAAGCCAAATGAAATAATCAGTATTACTTCTCTGAAGGAAAGTCTTGCCTCCGTACTTGGGAGTCCTTTATTAATACATTCAGAAAAAAGTTAATGATTGCTGTATTGATTTAAACACCTTTTGCAGGAACTGAGAAAATTGCTTAATTTATGCGAGGAAGCCTTCAGATCTTTAACCTGTCTGCTTACTAGTGGAGGTGTTTACATTTGGCCTGTATCACAAGTGCTCTAGCAGTGTTAAAACATACAGGAATGGGTGTAAGGGAGGATTATTTTTGGTACTGCTAATTAACATTGTTATGGATGCAAAAAACCTAATGTAATGAATTGCAACAAAAATTCCTTTTGCGGATGTAACATTATCCTTTGGCAGAGCCAATTTGCTGCTATTCCACAAAGTATTAGCTTCTCCTCATGAAAGCAGTATCTTCTCTAGGGAGATATGCTAGTGTACCAGAAGTCTAAAGAAGTTTGCAGGGTTACTTAAACAATGCAAATTAGGATTGCCACCTTTCTGTTTACTTCCAATGTACTTGGATTCCCCCACCCCTTTATACACCTTTTCTACCTGGTTTTCTCACACTTTTTTTGCTTGATGTCTTTCTCCTGGGGTCTCTGACAGCGCTTGATTGAGGAGGAGAACATGTTAGCTCCATCTCTAAAACAGTTTTCTCTGCGAGTAGAAATGCTGCCTTCATACATTCCTGTGCGGGTGGCTGAGAAAATCCTCTTTGTGGGTGAATCTGTGCAGATGTTTGAGAATCAAAACGTTAACCTGACCAGAAAAGGTAAGGAACATCTTCCTTGTGGTCTTTGCTCAGTTATGAGTGACTGACAAGTATCTTCCAAAATGCTGTATTAACGAATTCCTCAACAGTCACTGACTATTGGCTGATTTCTTCAGAACATAGAGATGGTTGTGCCAAGACGGAGCAGTGGTCTCAGTGTTCTGCTTCTGATTGATTCCAAGGGAGTGGTATAAGAACAGGATGAGTAAATAATAACACTTTCCAAACATGGTCTCCAAGTTTCCAGCAACAAGTCACCATGTGATTTGCTCTGGATAAATAAAGCAATAGCAAAGGTTGTGTTTTCTTTTCAGTTTGCATCCTTGTCCCTGAAGGGTGCAGACAGACACAAGGACACAGCTTGCTCCGAGTATGTATGTTGCAGAATGGTGCCATAGGATTAAAATATATCCACAAACAAGATTAATTGCAAGGTGGTCCTAAAGGTCACAGTGGAAGACAAATTATCAAGATGGAGCCTTTAAGTCAGCAAGAGAGAGACAATTCCAGCTGATGGTTCTCTTTGAGAGCCTGACAGATTTATACTGGAGATGGTTTTGGAAATACATTCCTACACCAATTGGGGAGGACTGCTGTGGAGGCTCTATCTTGAGCTTGTCCAGGCTAAAGTACTCAAATGACTTGAGCAACATTGCAGAGAACAAAGGACCAATTAAATTGGACTGTTTTCATGCCTTAGCAGAAGCAAGGTGAAAAGAAATTGGTCTTCAAGCTTAGTTGGTTAAAAAAAAAATCCCCAAGTTCAAGCAGTAGGGTAGATTTGAAAGGGGCAGGGGCAGGTGAAGAACCAAACCAACTGGTTAATGTCGCAGAAAAGTTGAGAGTTCAAAGATCTAGCTCAGTCCTAGGAAAAGGGCTGTTAGTGGCAATCATTTACATAGAAAATATTTTGGGTTTTTACTGATACTACAGCACTGCCATGTCAAGTGTCTATACCATAACTGTACTTGTAGCAGCAATCTTGTACCTTGGTACTTGTACTTTGAGGCCTCCTCAACTTCACATTCCTCACCAGACCTGAGATGGTGCTGCCTGGACAGCCTTTCTGCCCCACTGTGCTGGAAGGGGTCTGCTCTTCTCCAAATAGTATTTCTTTTTATTGTCCAAAACATTTTTCTCATTGCTGCACAGGCTCCATCCTAAAAAACCAGGAGGACACTTTTGCAGCAGAGCTACATCGACTCAAGCAGCAACCGCTCTTTAGTTTGGTGGACTTTGAATCAGTGGTTGACTGGATACGGAGCACTGTTGCTGAGGTAAGGATCCTAGGAAGGATAGCTACTGTACAGGCTGAGGAGCTCTTCAGTTTTGTGAATGACTGGGAAAAGAAGGGTGCTCTTTAGAATCAGTGATTGAACACGCATGTGAACACTGCAGGTAGCTTTCATGTTCTTATGGGGCTCAGAGCTTCATGTTACCCCAACTTCTAATGACAAAAGGACATTAACAAATACTACATGCTTTCACGGGGGAAAGAAGGGAATTTTTATGTATTTTTTTATTTCACTTGAAACAACTTCAGAACTTTTCATCATGCTTTCAGCATATTAGATGGTGTCTCGCTGGACAAATTCTTTGCTTTGGCAATTTTTAATCTTTTTTTAATTTGAGGTGGGGGGGAACCCAAGAAGATGGGGAGGTTACAGAAGTGAGAACAAAGCTAGGGTGGAACTGATTTTGCAAGAATTTACTTATTTTTTTTGTCATGGTTCTTCATGTTTCTTAGGCAGAGTTTCTTGCTGGTATACATCAAGAGTGTTCTAACTAGTAGCATGGGCTGCCTACACACAGGATTCTTAGTTTGGTCTCATGTGCTTTATATAGCATTTTATATAGGTGCTTTTTTGTATGCATCATAAGTATTTTAAGACAGCTACTGTTCTCACTGAATGGGTTTAGATAAATCTGAGAGGACGTTTCTTTTGTTTTGTTTGGTTTTTGTTTCCTCACTAGCATCTTTGGAAACTGATGGTGGAGGAATCAGATTTACTAGGACAACTGAAGGTAATGTAACTGCTAGCTTGTTTTTGCTACAGCAGTTTAAATTTCTTTCTTTCTTTCTTTCTTTTTTAATGGCTCTTTTCCTTTAAATACTTTACTGTCTTGGATTCTACGCTTTCTTCTTTTAGGTAAAGCTGTTTTCATTTTCCAGGTCTCAAGAATGAGCACAGAGTGATAGAACTTGGGCAGAGACAGAGTTAGAGGGGTATGTGTATGTGGTTTCATGGTTTGCATCTTGAAGCAAAGGCAGCGTAGACTTTTTGGGCACTGGATGAAATTCAGAGCTCTCCAGCTGTGTTTTCAAATGGCAGAAGTTATCCAAGCAATAATGAAAATAGATGCTATCAGCTAGGATGCTTAAAATTTCTGCTCAGTTTCTGATATGCTTGTACACAAAAAATTATCTCCACAGATTATAAAAGACTTTTACCTTTTGGGAAGAGGTGAGCTGTTTCAGGCCTTCATTGACACTGCACAGCATATGTTAAAAACACCACCTACGGCTGTAACTGAACATGGTGAGTGTTGCTTATTCACTTACCAAACTGTCCTTGCTCTGGTATAGCAGGAAAATGGTTAGCCACATCCAGTACAGAAGAGCTCTATCTTATCCTCCAGATATTGTAATTCGTTTTGAAAGAAACAGCACTTGTGAATTAGAATGTCTCACGGAGTAGGTGAAAATAACATCTCAGAAACTTTCAGATGGCAGGTTTCTCTCCATATTTGAGACTGGAATTAAATAAAACTAGTGGAAATAGCATGTCAGTGTAGTCTTTTATGGCCTAGCATAAATAATTAATGGATGCAAAACTAGCACTATCTGCATCATCTTGTGTTACTATCTGTGCTCTCTTGTCAGATGTCAACGTTGCATTTCAACAGTCTGCTCATAAGGTGCTGTTAGATGATGACAACCTTCTTCCCCTGCTTCACTTAACCATTGAGTATCATGGAAAGGAGCATAAAGGTATCTACTTGCATTTTTAATCATGAGTTAAGAGGGCAGATGATGATCTTGTTCTCAAGTCTTATTACTGACCCTTCTCTGAAGTTAAAGAAATAATAACTTTGTTCCCTTTGGAGCCCTATGTGATGGCCTAGTCTGCTTTTGCTCTTCTTATTCTGTTCTTTCCCCTTTTCTTCCTTGCCATGGTTGTCTTGACTAAGAAGATGACTTAATTCAGCACCTCATTTGTTTCCAGATACTTCTCAGACTCGTGAAGGGCCTTCCCGGGAGTTATCTCCACGTGAAGCCCCTGCATCTGGATGGGCAGCTCTGGGCCTTTCTTACAAAGTTCAATGGCCACTACACATTCTCTTTACTCCTGCTGTTCTGGAGAAGTAAGTGCTAGGTATGGTCTTTGTATATTCATCTATATGTTCCCTGATCTCAGGCACTCACTAACGCGTTGGGGATTTTTCCTCTCCATGGAGAGAAAGGTAGAGCTATAATACTTTATCTTGCTCCTTGAACTGTGAAATGACTCTTTCCACTTATTCATATTGAGGATACTTGTTGTAATGACAGTAAGATCTGCAAGATGCTGACAAATCTGCACTATTTTACAGAGTGCTACTTTGACAAAGCATTGTCAGCTCTTCCCTCCTGACAGTGAAATTAACTTTGTAATTTTTAGGTCAGTGACCAATACAAGCAGAAATCTGTTACTCTGAGATGGGCTATCACCTGACCCACCCTGTCTGTTGGCAGGCAGCCACCTCCTGTTTCTTCTTCCACCTTGCAGTTATGTTCTCCAGTACCAGCACCCAAGGAAGATTTTCATCTTAAACAACTTTGTATTTTTTGACTGTAGGTACAATGTTGTGTTCAAATACCTCCTGAGTGTGCGACGAGTCCAGGCTGAACTACAGCACTGTTGGGCTCTCCAGATGCAACGCAAACACCTGAAATCTAACAGAACTGATGCCATCAAGTGGCGTCTGAGGGATCACATGGCTTTCCTCGTGGACAATCTTCAGTATTATCTGCAGGTCAGGATTATAGAGAAAGGTAAACTGTATCAGTTAATCAGGAACTGGCAGAAATGAATGCAGGGAGGAGCACTAAAGTCCTGCCTTTCAGGGTTCAGATTCTTTGTACCTTAAGGAAATCAGGATTTCCTTTGGAACAAGTCTAGAACTTTTTCTGAGTTCCCAGACTTAGTGCTACAATTACAAAGTTTCTGGACTTGTGAATCAGTGAGTGTTACTGGAAATGCAGGCGTTTTGGCTCTCTAGTGCTACTAAATATTTGTGAGAAGCCACAGTCATCTCTGAAGTAGCGTCATTAAGATACCATCCTGGCTTCTTCCCTTGCCCCTTTAAGTGAACTCCAGTTTGAGTTAAGTGACAAGTTGGTCTGGGTTTTTTGGTTTTTTTTTTTTTAAGAATTGAAAGAAGCCATATTCTGACACTTTAAAGTAAAAAAAGAGACTTTTCAAATGTAAACACTAGTTCCTAGTAGTATGATTTTGTGAGAATTGCATATCATTTTGTTAATAGCCATAACAGATGAATTGAGGGGACCTGGCTTTCTAAATTCTCCAGAGTAATGTGGCTGAGCTTTTGCACTGCAGCCTTTGCCCTGAGATTCCAAATACTATCTCCCAGTGTAAAATTCAGAGATGACTACAATCAAATATCTTTGTTTACATGCTAGCTATATACTCTTAAAGAAAGTGACCATTTCCCTTTCTACTTAGATAATACTTAGGTATCAAAAATTGTGTGTGTGTCGCCCCATTATGTATTGCTGTTGTATATAAATCCCCATTCAGGAGGCAGAGAGAAGGTGATCCTCAGCCTCTAAGGTAAGAGTAGCAATAAGGAAAGTAAGTTGCTTACAGAAAACTTCTGGCTGGTCTGAAGTACTCCCATTCCTCAAGATACTAATGAGCTTTCTTTACATATCCATCAGGTGGATGTACTGGAATCTCAGTTCTCACAGCTTCTGCAGCAGATAAATGCCACACGAGATTTTGAGAGTATACGGTTGGCTCATGATCATTTCTTAAGTAACCTCTTGGCTCAGTCTTTCATCCTCCTAAAACCTGTAAGTAGGTCTTGTTTTCACCTTTTTCTACAAATTCTCCAACTGCCTTAAGAAATACACCTTTTGTGAACAGATAGGACAAACCATCTCTTTTAAAACAGATCAGTCATAATCTCCTGCAGAGCACAGACTACAATTCTAGGAATAAAGCAGGTATAAACTAGAACAGATAATTGAATTAAGATCACTTAATTTACAGTTGGTAAGTGTGGATGCTGCATTCCTGGCAATTTTAAAATCAAGATTATTCCAGTGTTCTGTTAACCTTATTAACTTAATTTTTGTTGCTATATTTTTCTCACAGGCAATTTTATTAAAGTACTAGTTAGCATAGTGCTGGGAACTGTATTCCTGCGGGACTCATTCTGAAATTCATTAGATTAGGAAAAATTCCCTTTCTTACTTATACTTTAGAGGATAAAAATAGTTGATATGTTCCTGAGTGGACTTTAAGGGTCTTTTTTATTGTTGTTTTAGTAAAAAATATATTAGTGTTGCCAGTATTTTTTTTTTTTAAACATGTAGCCTCACAAAAACAGTCCCAAATAAAACAGTGGGAACGCAGATCTTAGTAGTTTCATTATTATTTGGTCAGTCTATGAGACTATTGTATAAAGGTGGCAGAATACTGATTATCCAGTCTGGAACTTTTAAGTGTTCCAGTAGTTGTCTGTGAGGCTTTTGGGGTTTCTTAATGCTCTTGAATGCAGATTTCCTTGACCAACTGATACAAAAGAAATTCTAAGTTTTGTGAACAGTGAAACCAAGGCCTTGAACCACAGCTCTTGCTGTTCTTTATTCTTCCTTCTCCATCCCGAAGCTGCAAGAATGGCCTGCTGGTTGGATAGGGAAGCCAATGTTCAACTTCTGTGCCTAATGTGGATGGCTCATGCCAACTGCTGTTTCCCCGGTAATGTCTGCAAAACGTTGGGGGTGGGAATTTAAGTCCTTTTTCCATAGGAAACCTTACAAAAATGCTACAGGTGCTTTAACGTCTTCCTTGCTGATTGAGAAACATGGTATCAGCAACATATTGATTATGAAAACTACAATTTTTCAGGTACTAAGAACAGCTTTGTCTGCGTTTGAACTCTTGTTTAAACTCCTACTTTCTACTTCTTATCCTATGCAGGTTTTCCACTGCTTAAATGAAATTCTGGATCTTTGTCACAGTTTTTGTTCTCTGGTCAGTCAGAATCTGGGCCCATTAGATGAACGGGGAGCTGCACAACTCAGTATTTTGGTGAAGGTGAATCTACGTTTATATGGACCTGTTCTCCCATGCAAACATTTGCCTAAGCAGTCATCTTGGCTTTAACAGCTGTATAACAGGAGTGAGTTTAAGCTGAGACATTCTATATGAGTGCTTGCAATGATTTTAATTAATCAACTGTTCCTGAGTTTAAAATTCTGTGTGCCCAGAGAGGAGGAGTATGGGCAGATATGCAGAAATTACCCTATTGGAATAGAAAGGAGGTGGATGGATATCAGTCGGTGCCTCTACCCCTCCTTTTGGATACCTAACACTTAATAATTCTCACAGCTGACAGCTTACCTTATACTGGACCACAAGCATCACTTATCTTGCAGTGATTCTTTTGATAAGGGATTGTTTAGGCAGGAACAGAGATGAAAGGCTTGCTTGCTTGCTCTCTTGAGAATGCCCAGAACTGACTACTTCTAATTTGTAGGGATTCAGTCGTCAGTCATCACTTCTCTTCAAGATTCTCTCTAGTGTTCGCAACCATCAGATAAACTCTGACTTAGCTCAACTGCTGCTACGCTTGGATTATAACAAATACTACACCCAGGCTGGAGGAACCTTGGGCAGGTAGGAGTATCTTCAGGGTTGCTTGTAGCATTGTGCTGAGGTACTTGAAGTACAAAGTGATCTAAATGATCACAAGTAATTTTTATTGATTGTGTAAGCCAAAACAATTAGAAGCAAAGTGTTGCTAAATACTATGACAGAAACGAAACAAGCCAGCATGAGTTCATTTTTGTCTTTCGTATGCTTTCTCCCCTTTGAGTTTGTTTTGGCACAAAGTTGAACTAGCTGCTAGCTCATACTGGCTGAAGAATGTTCAGGTGGGTTGATAAAGGGCATTCTTTTCAACATGAAGTTAATATTGTACCCTTCTCTTGCAGTTTTGGGGTTTAAGCACCAAGACCTTTTCTTCAGGCTGTGACCAATGACCCATCAAGCAGTGGAAATGAGGTGCTTTTGGAGAGTTTGCACTCAGCTGAGTTTCTCTGTAGCTGGCTCTTGCCTGGTGGACCACCATTTCAGAAGAAACTGGCAGGAAGTACCACTTATGTGAGGCTGCCCAGTGATTGCAGAAAGCTACTCCATTTTTTCTGAACTAGTAAAAACATGCTTTCTGCAGCCCTGCATATACTTACAAATGCTTCTAAGGAGGCAGTCTGTGCCTCTTCAGAAAGTGAAAAAGCAACAAGAATTATCATATCTTGACACTTCAGCTGGACTATGATCCTTTGCAAGTTGGAGTATGGAAGAAGTAGTCTATTGTTCTTGACTATGAATGAAGTTTTGGCTGTATTCAGAAGTTCCACTTGTGCAGTAAACTGATTTACAGTACACATTGTCTGTTAATCAAATACATACTTCCAGGTAAATGAAAACAACTGCAATAGCCGTTTGAGGTGAAGGTGGAGGGAAGAAGGAATAGATTTGAAAAATCTCTTATACAGTGCACTGTTCTAGCATATCTGTATAGGTAAAGGAGCCACTAGTGATGTCACATGCTTTCTCTATAAAAATAGATTTTGTGTGCTAAAGTTATGCACATCAAGACAGAAGTAGCTTTGCCCTGTTCAAAGTACAAAGCTCCCTCTGCTCACAGAAAAGTGTGCTAGAACTAAAACTAGGGAGAAACTTAATTAAGATGCCAGCTCTAAATGTACTGTTTTCATTGAAAGCTATTTGGAATATTACTAGTGACTATCCTACTGAACCAAAATAAAACCATCTTGTCATGCAGTTATGTGGAGTATTGTCAATGTCTGCACCCAAGTGCAAAGGGATTAGAGTGGCACAGCATCCTATTTCAATGAAAAGCAGTATCTGGCAGAACTTCTTGCATGTTACTAAGATTTCCTAGCATTGCTGTAACAAACAGACTGTCTTGCCATAAGTCCATTTGGATGAGCAGCAGCAGAAGGTCTGTCACTGGGGTATAGTACCAGGTTTCGAAATTTGAACACAAAGGCTGTCAGGAAGTCAGCTGCAGATCGCATGAAGCAGGGTCGGGAGGGAATCTCTGCTCGCTCAGAAAGACACAGTAACAACAGACAGCAAGTGTAAGGCCTGGCATCTTCAATGCACTATAGCTGTTTGTGGTAGAACTATGCCTGATGCAAAGTTTAAAACCATGTGACCATGAAAAAAAGCTAGAAAACTGCAGATAGGGTGTCAAAGTTTGGATGTGGGATTTATAGACCACCACAGTCAGAAGGTGACTGAGCTAGGAAACAATAGGGGAAAAAAATATACATCAAGAAAGACTTACACTTTTGAAGCAGGGGAGTAAAGACTGTGTACAAGGCCAGAGGGAGGCCTGGGTATACCTCTAGCCTATAGCATTGTTGGAGTGAAGAGCTGTCAAACTCAGCTGTTGCCTTTTATGCCAGTTGACTGCTAAGATAAAGTGCCTGGTTGTGAATGCAGCAGCTCAGAAGCAGATGATTTACCCCATTACCATTTAAACAAAAATACACAGCACTAACGTACTCTTTGTACCTCAGTCTCCCACTAGCTGAGTTGTCCTAGGTCCCTGTGTCTATATCTTGACTTAGGTAGTCTGCACTAGGGCAGGTTAATACCCATAGTCACAAAAGGAAAAAAAGAGGGGTAGCCAAAGCAAAATGGCACTCTGTCCTAGAAATTCTTACCAGTTGCTTCAGCAACATCTTGATGAAATTAATGGAAAGGAGCAATAGCAAGCTGGAGGAGTACACAACATGCTATTCTAACAAAAAGAAGTGCTGAACTTGATCATAGGGTATTCACGTCTGTAAAATATAAGCTGCTAGTTGAGAACACCCCTTTCCCTTCTTTTATAATTGTCTTTGTGTTGAGGCCAGTCTTTACTGAAACTAGAATATTAGTGCTATTCAGCTCAGAGAAATGTAAGCATTTCTCTTCTTTCTGCCCTCCTCTGGAGGCACGGCCTGGAATAAGTTTAGATAAATGACAGTCCCAACAGCTACCACAAGAGATTGAACATTTATTTCATCATAAAAGTCCAGCAGATAAAACTATATACAGTAATTCATGCACACTGTCCAATTACACAAACATTTAAAACCTGATTAAAACACAGTCTGCACAACAGTGGGACAGCAGGGCAAAGTTTTAGTTTAGTGGGGGACATAGTCATGTTTATATTTTGGATGCTTGCTGTAGCCTACCCTCTCCCCAGCAATAAGGCTCTGGATCACCCACTCTTGCGAGACAACAGGCAACCGTAAAGCTTCGGCACACTTCAAGACACCAGCTGGGCAGGAAAAATCAGTCACCACCACATCATAAACACCCAAAGCAATATCTGCACAGGAAGAAAGACAGGCATCTATCAGGTGAAAAGAAGAAAACAGATCTCTGCAGCAGCAGATCAGTGTGTTTCACCACTACAAATCTCTCTTCTATGTCCTCTCACTTCTAGCCAGTGAATTCTCTTTGTAAAAAGTTAAGACATGCTCTACAGCAACACTGCACCTTGCAAGTACAAGATTCCCTCTAGTCCAGATAGAAATTAACAGAAAACCAGTAGCCAACATTACAGGCAGGACTAGGTAACCATGAGCCCTGACCTCAGGCTGCAAGAATGAGGGCCTACATCCCATATGGAGAGGGAGAGACAGCTGAGTTCAGAAGGACAAGGAAGCACAATATTAGTGCCCTACAGATGTTCCAGGAGCAACTGTTGCCTATTTCCCCCTTTCAACATAGGGTGGTAGCTGACAGCTTGTGTCCCAAATTGCTGCAGCATCTCCTCTGGAAGCTAGGTCTTCTAGATGTAATCTTCTAGATTACATTCAAGCAGAGAGCTAGTGTCTGCATTTTCCCTTCCTTTATGCTTATAGACAACTTTGTAAACCATCCTAAGTGGTTTTAAGTCATACTAGAGACCACAGTGGCATGGGATCCCCAAATACTAGGCCCAAGAAACTTGCCAATGAGTACCTTTGTTGTGAGCATTTGAGTAATGCTGTTTAACAGATGCTGCTCCCCCTGTCATGAGGATTTCAGACCACAGATCCAGGAAGTTCTGCTGCTGGTCTGACACCAGGAGAACCTTCAGGTTATGGAATGGGTTTTCTCGTGGGTGCCTGTAGAATAAAAGAGAAATGTAGACTGCTAAGAATATCCAGTAGTCTGGGAATTTGAGGACCATTATCTACTACTTCTAGTCACCTGATTGGCTCCCATATTGGTTCTTTGAATATCTTGCATACAGTGACCTGTTCTCTTACCAACCCTCCTGAAATACCTGGAGCAACTATCTTCTGTTTATAGATAGTAAAACAGAGCTAGACAACATTGGTGAGGGTTGTGTGCAGCAGCCTAAATCCAAGAAGTTAGGCTAAACTCCTTCTTAACCCTGAACCATCTTTTCTGTGCATATCCAAAATGCCTCTGCTTTGACACGGCTGAACAGGCAGGCAGGCAATCGGTCTCCTGCCCAAAGCCCACAGAGATTTACAAACTGCTTTTGTCCACCCCTCACCTTGCCTGAGGAGTCTGACCTGACAATTGTACTCTTAGAACAGACACACTGGATTGGACTCCGTAGAAAATGCAGAAGCTGGCTTCAAAACGTACCAAAGGAAAAGGAAACTGCAGTAATATTGCTCTCCTTTATCCATTTCTGAGCAATTGGAGAAGTCAGCCAAGTGTGTGGGAAGCCTTGCCTGAACTCCGTCTTCCTCATGAGGAGACGGACATCTTTCCTACTTCTCAGGAAACTGTCTTTTCTGTATATGGCACCCAAATGTACCTTGGTGTTAGAGGTCACTGTAAATCCAAGGAAAGAGATGGAAGTGCTGTTCCTATATGGAAGGGAAAGCATGGGGAGCAGTACTAGGGACATCTTCAGTACTTGTAACATTCAAGAGCCTCCCAAACATAACAATTCTCTCTAAATCCTTGGTCTGTGGACTCAAATCATAGTTATTTGGCACTTACCATTCTAGCAATTTTTGCTCCTGGAGGCTATAGCCAGCTGGCAAAAGGTAATTCCGGTAATTTTGAAGCTGGTTAGCATGACAGCTATCATGGACCCAGATATGAGACACACAAGGGATCCCTCTGGCAAGGCACAGCAAGTATTTCCGAGTTCGACAATGCTGGTCCGCAATTAAAAGACACTGATATGCTGCATTACACTTCAGGGGAAATAAAAGGACATGTAAACTGGAGACAATGCTTGCAAAAAAAAAAAAAACCCCAGAAGTTATCCTGCTACTAAACACTATAAAGAAGAAAACAATCAAAACCCTGATTTTCACAGCCACATTATGTGAAAGGTGAATTAGATAAACAGATTCTGAAATCAGGAGTACCTATAGCAATCACCTGTTCCAAGCCATGCAGTTCACATGCAAAAACTCTGCCTAGTAGTTTTTCTATCAAAACTATCTCTTCTAGTTCAGACAAAGGAGAAGATTCATCTTTTAGTTTGCAACTCAGTAAGTCACTAGAGAAGACTCTGCAGCCTCAGGCAAGATGCTTCAAGAACAATTTACCCTCTCTATTAAAAATCTAAATATAAAGTAAAAGTGACAGTGAAATTAGTTGTCCAAGTAGATCTATTAAGTGAAGAGCAAAGAGCTCTTGTCTGAGGCACAGACCTGTGGTGAGACCCCATCTGGAGTACTGCATCCACTCCTAGGTTCCACAGTACAACAAAAACCACAAGACATACTGGAGCAGGCCCAGCCAAGGGCCACTAAGATACCTAGGCATTGGAGCATCTGACATACAAGAGGAAGCCGAGAGAACTGAGCTTGTTTAAGCTCAAGAAGGGAAGGCTTAGGTGGTCTTATCAATGCATATTCATGACTCATAGGAGGGTGTACAAAAGATGGAGCCAGACTCTTCTCGGTGTTATCTACTAAAAGGACAAGAAGCAACAGGTACAAATTGAAACACAGGAAATTCCATTTAATTTTTTTTTTTTTTTTTTTTTTTTTTAATTTGGGGGGCCAAACATGGGATCAAGCTGCCCAGAGAGGTTGTGGAGCTTCCATCCTTGAGGATACTCAAAACCCAACTGGATAAGGACCTAAGCAATCTGCTCTACCTGATCCTGCTTTCAGCAGGGGGATTGGACAAGATGAGTTACAGAAATTCCTCCCAACGTCAACTATTCTGTGACTAATGTTCTAGATTAGTGAGCCCTTACCTGGGTTTCATTGAAGTCTTCCAGAATATAGCCAGCTCCTGCTCGCAGCTGCTGTGCTATGTAATGTTTGTCATATGGAGTAATCTCTAAAAATTCTACAGCAGAAACAGAAAGTTCAATTTTTGGCTATAATCTATCTGCTTATGTCTGTACACTCCTCAGTCTAGAGAGCCCTCATCCATTCCAGTAAGGGACCCCAGCCTTTCTCCCAAGAATCTCTAGAGAAAACCCTTGGAAGAGTCAAAAAAACCCAAACACAAAAAAACCCAAAAAACAAACCCCAAAACAGCAGCAGAAAGGTAAGCACAACACTGGCCAAACTAGCCAAGTGAACGCCTTGTCACCTTTTTCATGCTGCAGTTCATTGCATGAAACATGATCCTAGCAAAGGCAAACTGGAGCAACCCATTCATGCTTTAAAGTCCTATGTTTCCCAGCACTATCTCAAAACCTTCCTTCTCGTATTATACTATTCTGAGACTGCTGATCTCACTAATTTTCACACCTTTAACTTGCTGAACAGCCCTATGATCATCACTGATGTTTGCCACATTTCAGGCTGTAAATTCTCTAAAACAAAGACTGAGTCTTAGGTCCTTTCTGCAAAGGATTAAAGAGCAAAAGGGTAAAACAAGCACTCACACAAATGCCTGATCAGACAGCATCCAGTGTTTTTCCTAAAGCCACAGCATTCCACCTGGAAATGCAATAGGTAAGATTTGCCTCACCTTCTTCCTCCTCACTACTCCCTGTGGGACCATCTGATGGCTTCTGGTGATTGACCAATTTGTCACTGGGTGTTGCCATGGTGAGGAGAAAGGCATAGCCCAAAAAGAGGGTCTTATTGTGAGGCAAGGGTCCATGATGATCCTCCAGTACTGGGGGGTCTACAGCATCTACACCTTCACAGGTGCTTACAAACTCTCCAGCTCTCACAGCCCCTGCAGAGAGACAGAAGCACCATGAGTCTCAAAAGTCAGGTTCAGCACAAAGACCCTGGGATATGTTCAGCTTAAGTTATTTTACTGGAGGAGACAGAGGGAGGCAGGACTGATTGGGTTAGGATTACACTAGGATAGGTAGGGATCTTTTACGTTTCTGGTTGTAGAGTCTTCAAATCAAAACCTGAATGACTAATGGGACAATGTTCGCCAGTCTATCAACATCCTGAAACAACACTTACTGCTGTGAAGGGTCCCTTTAACAGCTAGGCCTTTCAGAACTGACTAAACAGATAAGAAAAGAGAAAAGAAAGGAGAGAGGCAAATCACAAC
Organism: Haliaeetus leucocephalus; assembly: GCF_000737465.1. Taxonomy (NCBI): domain Eukaryota; kingdom Metazoa; phylum Chordata; class Aves; order Accipitriformes; family Accipitridae; genus Haliaeetus; species Haliaeetus leucocephalus. The sequence continues at coordinate 24,270,156 of NW_010972775.1, read as the reverse complement.
ATTAAGGTCACAACATTTCTAAAAGGCAGAACTGAAAAGATGGCAGGTAAGTACTCAGACTATGCTAAAAATATCTGGCTGCTGAATGCATCCAGGGAGAATCAGTCTCGAATCCTGCAGGGCAAACAAGCAAACCTCATCTACTTTTTGCTTATGGCAAGTGGAAAGATCAATTACAGAAATACCAGGGAGATAAAGAAATAACTGAATGTAAGTTTAAGAGCAGAAAATAAGGTTCTCACCAGGCTTTATTATTGCTGACTTGCGGCCACGTTTAGCTGGGGATCTCTCATCTTCAGAAGCAACAAGTTTCCTTTTCCCAGAAAATGTGCCTGGTGGGATGCGCGGACTCTCCTGCCCTTTACGAGTGGGAGTTGTGCTGCTGCTGGAAGTGCTGGGAGAACCAAGGTTACTACGTCGCTTCCGCTTCCCCTCCACAAGATTATCTGTAATATAGTATGCAGAGACTAGTCACTGGCTGTCACCTAACTCTGTAAGCTTTCACTATACCTAGGTGCACAGAGGTGGCTAAACTCAATAGTACCTAGAAGGTACACACTACCACCCTCTGACAGAGAAGAGCAAGGAAAAAAAAAAAAAGAAAAAAGATCTCGTTTGTGTATCTTTCTTCTCAAGCCCTGTACCCTGCCTGTCTCTTTTCCTCCCAGTATGGCTGAAGAGTTTGTATCATAGCAGGCATCCACCAAGTGTAAATGAGTACAGCAAGCATCACTGTCCTAGAAGCAGACCACCCTCCACAAGCCGGTCAACACCACTAAGTTTCTGAGCAAGACAAAAGAATAAAAGGATCTCAAAGATCCCATTATGAAGTACCAAAAGCATTGCTGAATACCCAGAAAGATGTAAACATTAGTAATTCAGATCAGGAACTAGAATCATCATAAAGGCACAAGATGCAGAACAGCATAGCCAGCAGCTCAACAGCACCTCCCCTTACCAAGACTGATGTCAGCTGCTTTGGTCAAGGGGGTGACAGGTTCATAAGGACCTAGCCCAAACTGCTCCCGGAGCTTATTTCCTTGTTCCAGAGACAGGATAACAGCCATTCGTTTGTACCACTTCCTCTGGCCTTCCTTTTCAATGCAGTAGTATAGCTCTCCAGACTCCTTCCGGTGTCCCTTCACCACACCTGACAAGACACAAAATAACACCCGTTAACCAACTATACCCAGGCTTCTTATCCTCCTGGACAAGCACTCATCTCCCATTTCATTCAGCAACTCAGAAAACCCAAGGATGGAGCTCAAGCACTGCTCTTACCTGCACTAAAGTACTCATCCTCTGAGAGTGCAGTCACCTCAGTCTCCAGCGGGATAGGATCACAGAGTAAAATATCTTTTCCTAGCACATCACATTCATATCCATCATCAAAGAGCAGCTTGTACTTTCCTGCCCCAACATCTTGGGTAATCATCCCGGAATAGAAGTACCCATTTGAGGACCACTTTGCTACAACCCTGAGGCCCACAAAGCTGCTCCCAGAGGATGAGTCTGCACAGTCCGAAGGACCAGTCACCATTTGTAATGGGATTTCTGGAGAGTCACTTCGACGTAAGGCACAGAAGCCAGAAGTGTCAGATTTCTCCCCTCCATCTGGCAGGCGAACCGGATGAGTAAATGATTTCTCCTCAGGTGATGCTGTAGTTGAGAGATCTTCCACACCTGGCAGTCCAGCTAAATCTCTGTAGAAAGAAGAAAAGCAGTCCCAGAAGGATCAGGAAAAACAGTTACTAAACAAAGAATCGTTGGGTAAGATGCTTGCAGCTGCTACATGCTATCACCAAAAAATAGCTCCTGAAACATTCAGTACTCCTTTTCCTCTGTCACGTTAAGACAGCAGCTCCCCATTCTCTTACTCTGCCACAAATTAAAGTTACAGTCTCCTTTTTCCAGGGTACCTTGTTCCTGTTGTTCGAGATGGAGGGCGGCCTCTTCTTCCTCGCCCACGAGGTGTCACAGGTACTCTGCCACCCTGACGAGTGCCAGGCATAGAGTCCTCCTCTTCCTCACAAGGCAGCGCTCCTGCCTGGCTAACTCTGAGCGGAGATGCTGGCTGACCAGCTCCTTTCCTAGGGCTAGAGAATTTCTGAGTTAACTGTTCTGAAAAGAGAAGCCAGCTCATTAGGATCCCCCCATTTTCTCTGTGATCTCACAACTGGTCAAGAAGTTTGCCTCATTGCTGCTAAACTGAAACGAGCTTAGGCAAAGCAATGTGTCACAAGGAAACAAACTACTCTTTTAGGAAGAACAGAGGTGAAAGCAAAGACTATCTCCTTATTTCTGTTCATCAAGCCAGATCCTTCCCAGAAAACTCTTGGTTTAGGGTCTACCCTGCTTCACACACCACCCAAGCCAGCTGTTCACTTCTGTAAAGTATCTATTCTTCCTTTCCCAAGGCTCTGCACGTACCTTAATTTTCCTAAGGCGCCTCTGCCAATGGGTAAAGCAAACTCTCCAGTTTCTGTCCCACACACTTTCCCTTTGACAGCTCCAGTTCCTCGCCCTGAGCTGCTGCTGCCACTGTGTGTGGCAGAGTGACCACTGCTTGCTCCACTGGATGTACGGTGGAGGCTCGAGGCCTTAGATGAGAAGGAGCTGACGTCACCAAGGTCCCCTGAGGTCATTGATGAGCCCACTGCAGTTCTAGAGGAGGATGTATCAGTCTCACACTCCTGGCACTCCACTACAGGCTCCTCAGCTTCCTTAAGAGGAAAAAAATAAAAAAAAGGAGGTTTGCCAAAGGTGATGCACCTGCTAGATGAAAGCTCTACAGTCACCAGGAAAAAGCACAGACAAGTTGAGACCACATTCATGAAACTGAAGATAGCCATGCAGGTTTGAGTCTGGACTGATCAATGGTAGACAGTGTGTCTCTCACTATAGGCCTGTAGCTGCTCTATATAAAGAAGTCACATTAAGAAATCAGTCAACAGGACAGAGCTTGGCTGGTATCAAATTAGTCTGGCTTTGAGTAATTCCCAGCCTTCAAGAGTGTGACAGTGCAACAAATACATGAGACATTAGCAGCCTTTAGTTACTAATAATCCAAGATCAGTTTCAGACAGCTGGTCATTTGGAGCCATTAAAGTTTTATGGATATAAAAATATGTATCCACAAAATAGTGATATCAAATATGGATAGATAAATTGGAAATAGTTATACGATTGTGATTACACAACCTATGTAAGCACATTTCAGGAAAATTCTCTGTTTTAATGTTACAATAAGCAATTTCATGTGTAATATCAGGTGTGAAAGGATAAGCTTTGCACTGAACTGATTTATCCTTTTGTGTCATTACTCATTGTAACAACACAGCACAAGACTCTTAGGTTATTTACTTTTATACCAGAACAGCAGTAAAATTTTATTGCTAGCAGGCCGATATGATTACTCTGCACACCAAATCACCATTTGTCAGCTACCTTTTGAGATTCCCTAAAGATTTTCCAATTAATGAATGGACATACACCAACACAAGTGTACTAACAATAGGCTTGCTATTTTTTTGTTTTTAAGTTGCTTGTTGTAGACCTCTTATAGAATCTGGTCCACAGGACTCAAAAGTGTGATTAAAAATGATGCTGAGCTGCAAACAGGCTAAACTACCTTACATAGTTCAATTTTACAGGCAGAAGTGATTTTTGCTTACTAATAGAATTTCTGCCTATTCTGAAATTTCTCTATTCTGACAAAACCCCAAGAATTTTAAAACAGTTGGATGCACATAGTGAAGTCTTTTGTTCAGTTCTTTGGGTAGAAAAAAGTCAGCATGTCTTCAGAATACAGTAATGGGCACAAAATACACCAGCAACAAATACACAGCTTTTGCCATGCACTAAATGGTCTACATGTTTGCTCATGAAGAAAAGTTTGTCATCACAGCATGCCAACTTGTTCACTCAACTCATTTTCTGCAGCCACAACACATTCCCATTTTAATTAATTTTACTTTTCAGCCAACATATAATTACATGTAGCCCTGAAAACAGGAACTTACCTCAACTACCTTTCGTTCCACTTCTGCACCATTTATGTAGTAAACATCTGTTATAACACGTGTAACAACAGTGCGCACTTCTCGAATAGTTCGCATGTGGCGTTGCTGAACTCGGCCTTTGGGTGGGTGAAGAAGGTTAAACTCCTCCTCTCCCTGTAGTAAACAGGACAAATTAAAAACAAAACAGACGACAATGAAAAGCAAATAATTTCTGGGTACAGCTTTCTCTGCAGTACGGTTTCTTCATACCACGTTCAAGTACTGGGTTAGGGAATTGTGAGAGACTGAAAGAGTTAATGTCTCAAACATTGTGGTGGGGCAAGTTCTGCTTAAAGACAAACCCTGCACAGCAAGTAACCAAGGTGAAAAGCCCATCAGCTCAGACATCAGCAACAGGAGGGGGAAGGCATGCTAGAGGGTGCACAGCTCCCTGCCTGTTCTGATGAGCTGTTCTGATGCAAAGATCAAACAATGGCCACGTCTGCAGGGAAGGAGAAGTTACTCCACAAACGACCCCCAAGCCCAAAGACTCACAAACTGCTCATTAGCCTCACCAGTTCGGGTGCCCGCCCAAAGGAGGGGCAAGGATGATAAAAGGACACCAACTGAAGCCCCACATGTGCAAGCCCA
>NW_010972775.1:24243636-24265107 GCF_000737465.1 Haliaeetus leucocephalus | reverse complement strand
GTTTCACCTTAATTTAGCCTGAGGGAATTTTGAATTAAACACCACTCCCTGGTCTGTCCAGTCTGGGTCGTGACAGGAACCTTTCAGCATCTTGTTACAAATCTGATGCAACAACACAAGAGACCCTAAACAAGGGAGAACTGAACACAGTTTTCTGACAGGTAGAGGAAGGGAAATCATAGCAGTTCAAGGAGGAAACAGCAAACTTGCTTAGCGTGGCTTCTGATACTCTTTCACTCAGTGGAATCTCAGGCATATCACATCAATGTTGCACTGCATATATATTAATGGCCCTGTTAAACTCCTGTTTCCCAGGGGACACACTATTCTTAACTCAAGTTTAGAAAAAATCATTTTTCTAGTCTTTTGTGTTCACAAGAAAATATACAAAATGTAACTGCAAAGCAGTGATTTTTCTTGAGTCTGCAATACTTTCTGAAATACTAATTCAAAGTTACTCATCTTGTTAGAACGTTTCTCTGGAGGAGCTCTCCCCTCCTGTTTATCCATTGACATTGGATGGAGTGGCAGAACAAGCTGTCAGAAGTTGGTTGGTGCAAAACAGAAGGCATCAAACCCTTCATTCAAAATTTCATGCAATTCCTATCTCCATCCAACAAAAAGCGAAAAAAAAATTTTTTTTTTATAGTAACTACATCTGGACGCATAAAAAACCCAAAACAAAACCAACCAACCAAGACTTGTCATTTTTCAAAAAAATAAATATGGAGACATTTACTTCCCAAATTTATGCTGTCCACTGAGTATTGCTACCTTAGCAGTTGTGTACAGTTGACACAGGAAAGCTTGCGACATTAACATTTTAAAGTGGTCTTTTGGTTGTTTTTTTTTGACAGAGAACCTACTGTTAGTGAACTTACTGGCTGAAGGGATACTTTACTGTTCTAAAGCAGTAAAATTAAATACAGGCAGCCTTCGTCCCACCTGACTGTGCAGAGAGTCTGTGTCCTCTCCAGAGGCATTCACAAGCTTTTCCCCACTCTCCTCAGTTTGGACATTCGCATCTTGTCGCCCAGGTCTTTGCCCAGACATACTGGTTCCCACTTCCACCTGCCTACAGATTTCTTCTGACGTTTGTGTTGCTGTTGTAACAGTTGTCGGAGTAAAAAGACATTCTGCCATAGTCTGAATCCCTTTATTCTTGGTGTTTGCCCACCTCTCTTGGCTTTCATCAATTTTAACAGCCTTACTTGGTTTCTTCTGCATTCTTCTCCCTTCTTCTGTCTGAGTGCTAACAATACCAGTCTCCACAGAGTCCCCATCCTCTGCACCAGAAGGTTGTTGATGGCAGTCCTGCTGCATCCTCTGAGGAATTAGGACCTGTCCACCACTGTCATCTGCCTTTTGTTGCTGGTACTGCCAACCACTGGGATTTTTCTGTAATTCAGCATCTTCTGGTGGGGCAGGAAAACTGAACAGATTCCCCCTGCAAACCAGTTACATACAGATCAAAGTTATTGATTAAAAAAGCAGGACAACCAATATGCTGCCACCCAAGTGAAAGCACTATTAAAAGAAACCCTGGCAGTCATTCAATTGCTTCTTAAGATTGCACAGAACTCCATGAGTCTCCAATTATAAAATAATCTTTCAACATCTCTCAAGCGATTCGCAGGGTAGGAAGAAGAATGGCTGACACCTGCCGAGAACTAGGTGCTTTTCCAAACACTAATAAAGCAATCTATACTCCACACATCAGGCACCAACTATGTAACATGCTTCTGGAAGTGATGCCATCTTGAAGTCACTACAGGCTGCTTCAGCGCTTCATTGGCTTGAAACTGGTAATCGCACCTAGCGAGAAGAGGCAGGAGCATAAATACAAATGCTGTCTAACGTTTTCATTAGAATTTGTCTGCCCTGTCAAAAGTCTTATCAGGTACTATATACTGACCCTTACGGAAGTATACATTTGGCTTCCCTCACATACTTGAGGGCTTTGAGGAGTAACTGTCTTCTGTTCTGTCTGTACATCACCCAGCACTGGAATTCCCTATTCATTACTATCTTTAGTATAACTGTTCAATGCACTTGAAATATAGGTTACTCTTTCTCCATAGACCAAGACCTCAGTGCACCATCAAAAGATAGAATGGAAAACCCTGAAGGAGATTTCTACGCCTGGTCCTCCAGCCAGCACCCTTATCACCATAAGATATGCAGCAGTACAGTCCTTTTCAAAGTGACCAGCAAAAATTGATGGACTTGGAAAGGAGACAATAGCAGAAACAATAACACACACAATAGGTCAGAAGACCTTAGAACAGAAGGAAAAGATGTTTAAACAGCTGTAAGTATGATCTCAGTTCTTTCAAGCCCCAGATTTTACCAACGTTTATTAGCCAGTTGGAACCACATCGCTGCTCAGTCAAAAAGGTAAGTCTGATTACCATGTGAGATACAAACATACAGTACTTATTATACTTACCCCATTGTCCCCAACCTTCTAAGTCACCCAAAGATAATGACTTAGTGCAATTTCTTTGATGTAGAAAGTGCACATGTGCATATAAATCCAACCAGGACTGGCAGGCAAAGACTGTGAGGAGTTACCTAAATGGAGAAGTGGAAAGACCATGACCTCTGGCCTCATCCTCTCGACGAACTTCACAGACACGACTAAACACAGATGATGCTTTCTGGGAGCTAGCAGTGCAGATTTAAAACAAACAAACAAACAAAAAAGCATCAGGGAGTGAGAAAATCCCTTATACAGTATAACAAGAGTTTTCTAGCCCTTTGGGAAAGCAACAACTGGTATTGAGCTTGTTGACCTACACAGCCACAGAATGAGTGAGATGGTCAGTCTCAAAGGTGAAGAAACAAGCTGCAATTGCATAAGCATTTGTCATTTCTGCAGACACCCTAATAGCCAAGAGCAATGTAACAATTCCAGAAAACGTAGTGTGGAAAACTGCAGTGCCATCAGGAGTTTCACCATCTACTACCTCTGGTACCCACCAGGGGACACAGACCATTTATGACTGACTTCTCAGGATTTTCATGACAATCATAAAGCAGACCCTGAGAGATCAAGTTCAGCCTATGGCTACAAAGGTAACCCATCCTCAGCCAGTGAGGAACAACTGCCACTCATCCTCAGCACTAAGACATGATTACCATCCAGCATGCAATCCTGTGACAAGAGATACCGAGTTTATTTCAAAGTTTTCTCACTGCTTCAAACCATTATACTTCACTCAGATGACCACACATCACTATCTTCTGACTCCGATTCTTATTAGTACTTACAAATCATACTCCCCAAAAGCTAAAATCAAGCAATGCTAGGCATTAAATGTGAGATAAGATAGATACATACAAATCAAAAGACCAAGGGAGTAACTTTTGTTTTGGTCAAGATGTTAAACTGTGATTTCAGTGTATTGGTGACCTGGTTGTTTCTATCAGCTTCCTATCAAAAAGAGAATTCTCATTCAGCACTCCTCAGAGATTCTTTGCAGAAAATTGCACAGTAAGGAAAGAAAGCAGAAAACCATGTATTTAAGAGGTAGATAGGGCAGACTTGCATTCTGGACTGCACAAGATGTGAATTTCTGCTTTGACTACAGTCAGAAGGGGGCAAAATGCTGACATTAGTAGGAAGCACAAATCCTGTAGGGAAAGAGCAGGTAGGGCACCCACCTTGCCCATATACTTAAAACCTGCTGCAAGAGCTAATGTCACAGCTACTGCTGAAAGTGTCCCCTGCTTCTGTGTCTCATTTTACTTTTTTTTCCCCCCCCCTGCTGCTGGTAACCAGTGGAAAAAGGATCTACCCAGACCTTTGTATTAACTCTGTGCAGCAACAAGTCCAGTTACCTGGCAGCAGCCCCAGCAGCAGCAGAGGATCCATCTTTCCTGTCACTGGCTGTAGGCTCTAAAACAAGAAGGAAGGGAAGGATGATTTTAGTGTCACCTGAACAGACTCTCCTGCCCATTCCCAGCCCCCCAGGCTCAGCAAAGAGAGAGGTTGAGTGGTGCTGGACAAAGGGTGCCCAGGCCTCCCTGCCCAACTTCTCATCACAGACCTGAATTTCTACAAGTTTTAGACTGTTAGACTGAATATCCCTGTTCTGATTAAAATGCTGTCAAATGTTTTTGTCCAGATGATACTTTTAAAATCTTTTCCCTCCCAATATAATCAAACTCCAGTTCCTGTCCTGTGACGTTGCCACTATACATCACAATTTTTAGTCTGCTGGAAATACCTTTCCTCACAAGAGACCTCTCCTCTCACTCCATCCTTGCTTAGAGCATTGCAGAAACAGAGAAACAAATTTAAGTGACGCTGCCCAAAAAGAAAAATGAGAAGAACTACAGAGACTCAGAGACTGTCTTGGGGAATGCCACAAAGAGGTTTTGAGTTAGGGCTAAGATCTGGCAGGACCTGTGTGTTTCAAGGTTTCACCCTCTTACTTTCCAAGCTGAACTGCATGGACTCCTCGCTCCCATCATTTTCAGGGGTAACGAGGTTCATTCGCAGAGAGAGTTTTGCATCAGCCTCAGGAACCACAGGAGAATCTCCTTTCTCGCACACTTCTGACACATCTGCTGATACCATTGCACTTTCCACAGTGACATTGTTGGTCCCCATTGTGCCCTCTGCTGTAACATCACTAGTTGCTATAGTGCTGTCTGGGCAACTATCATCCACTGAAAAATAGGAAAACAAAAAAAAAGTAAATCAAAAAGTAGCTACTGTTATTCACACTGTTGGGGTTCAGGTCCCAGTTCTATTTTGAAGATGCTTCACTGCATGCATTATTAGCAATAGTGCAGTAGTAGAAATTCCTATATAGAGTTCTGAAGCATGAAAGTTCTGTAGCACAGGTATCATCCTTAGCTTGCGACAGAATACTTTACCAGTACCCAAGCAGAAATACACACTTCCTTTTATCCAGCAAATGCAGGGTGTTGTTTTGTGAACCTAGCAAAGAAAGTCCTGCTAAAAGATGATAAACACTGGGAACAATCTTCTTTTAGTCTAAGCTCTTTCACTACTCAGAGGGGTCTTTTGCATTCTTTAATGGAGTTGTATGCAGGAACACCATTAGTGCAAGGTAGTTATGTTCCATACCACCCCATACTCAGGGAGCAAACATCTTCACTAGAGACTGAGGAAAGAACACACCAAGGAAAGCGTGGAAAAGGGATGAGCCCTGCCCATAGAGCAGCAATGTTTTCTGCCAAGCTAAGTTTGAGTTATCCCATCAGATTCTACATCAAGAATCAAAAGCTTCCAAATAGGCTTTCACTGCAGAACAGAGCCATTCAGGACAAACTCACCAATTGGCGTGCTATGTCTTCTGGGTCCCATTTTAAGTTGGCCAATGAGAGGTGGCGTTATGCTGGTCAAGGGCTGAATGACATCACCCTCCTTCGGCAAAGTAAAATGAAACGGGGTTCCTAAAAGACAGAGAGTGCCAGGATTAGTCATTTCAGGGGGCTACTTTGGTTCAAATACCAAAAGCACGGGTTCACTGTGCTGTGGAAATGGGGAAAAGTGTAACCCTGGTGCTCTCCTGTACAAAACACCCCCCTGAAAAGTTATTGGTTTCAGGACAGCTGCTCTAACTGATCTTCCTCACCTTTTGTGTGGAAAGTCTTGGTGAAAATCTGGGCTGTGATGAACTTGATGCAGCTGTCCCCAAGTGCTAGATAAAAGTGGCATGAATAGGACTTTCACAGAATGCAGCTTTGCTTCAGAAATGCTCAGGATTTTCCACAGAAAAGGGAGATGAGGCCAGAAACAGAAATGAAGATTAGGATAGAAGTGAATTGGCAGAGCTACGTGTTACCTGAATTAATAACCTGAAACTTACACAGAATGACGCTTTATCATCAAACATCCTTGGATAAAAGGTCAGCAGATACACTTCAGATAGCCACCTATGAGCTCAAACCATTAGCAGCAGTCAATTATGGGCTAGAAGATGACAGCAGAAACTGGCCTGGCAAGTAAGCTTTGAGAAGTAACAGATACTGCAGTTTAATAACCAGCTGCAGGCTGCCACCAGAAGGGCTGGCCCCATCCTCCTGTCCTCTCCAATACTTCTGCCCCTTCTTGTGCAGTCTCCAGCATAAAGGCTCTGCAGGGTCTATTGGCTGAGGTAGCCTGTTCTATAAGGGAAACCATACCTTGGTGGATATATCATGTGTGGATCTTGCAGGATTTAACAGATAAAATACATTTAAAACCTAGTAAAATGCTCCTTCCTTTTGCCTCACCCATGCCATTTATTTCCAAACCTCAACAACACATATCAGTAATTTGCAGGCTGCATTCTTTCCAAATTGCATAGAAGCATTTAACAAAACTAACAGAGTAACCGTTTCCTGTCCACACTGAAGTCAAAATAGGTTTTCATCATCTTTGTCACTATCCTTCCTTTTCCCTAAAACTGTATTTGTTCTTTGGATTTCATTCAAGATACTACTCAAATAATGCAAGTCACAATTTATGTAACTCCTGAATTTTAAGAAGCATGTATAAAAAAAAAAGCCAACAAAAAACACCCAAAAAAACAGAGCCAAAACTAAACAGTATTGGAAAACTGTTAGTTAAGATCATAAGAACACAAATACAAGTTACTTAAATTCAAGAGCTAGCACTAGATACACAGATACAACTTTTCATTATAGCCAGCAGCAGTGCATCATTCTTCAGTTACACAAGATGCTGACATATGATTTACAGACTTACCTTGTGGCAAATGAAGCCATAAATACATGACAAAGACATAATCCCCTCACAGAAAAAAAATTGACCAGTGAAAACCTATCTATTGTCCGTTTGAAAACCATCACCTGCCCTGCTGTCACAAGCTTTAAACACATGGTTCAGCAACTGCAACATCCTTGAGATGAACCTAAGGACTTCAGTGTATTTTTGCAGCGGGTAGGTTATTTCAGAGTGCAATGGTACTCACTCTTCATGAGTGCACCGCATATCTCAAGGCCAACTACCATTCCTCATAAACAACTTAGGAATGCCTGTCATATCATCACCTATAGCAGATTTCTGTCTAAACAGTGTTTTAATTTAAGAACTTAAGTCTTTAAAAACTCAAGTGAATTTTGATCCGATTTAGCTACCACAATCCCTTCTAGCCTACAAATCCACATTTGGCAGGCTAATAACAAATGATGAAAAGAATTTATGAAGAAATGATCAGCCTGCATTTTAATAAGAGATAATCTAGTTATTAAACCAGCAGATATCATTAGAGAAAACAAACAAGTTTTCACACTCACAAGACCTGAAAAAAATGTGTATGCCTGAAAGCTTAATTGCTTTCACATAACTGCATCAACTGTTGTAACAATGAAAAAAGGTTAATCCTCTCCACAAACTTTTCTTATGTTCTTAAGACCATCATCCTATAACATTTCCTTTTACCTATCAGCATCAAAAGATTGGGTCTTACTTTTGCCTGCTTTGCCTCTCTCAAGTTTGCTAATGCTAAGCTATAAAAAATTTCATTTGCTTGGGTAATGCTTTCACAGGGAAAGTTGGATGTTTCTAGCACAGTGCAGATGGCACGCAACTACCAGAATAGCACAAAACTGCACCCTCATAATGGAAGGGGACAAAGAAATCTCCCAACTCTGCATCAAACTAAGTGAAGCAGAGCTATCATCCTCTTCTCTTCTAGATGAAAAGGTAAGTCCCACCACCTTTTCTGCATACTGTGATGGTTCTTGCACACCACTACTACATGGATGGCCAGCCTGCAGCTCTCAAGCAGTTCAAGCACAGGTCCCTCTGCTCTAGTTCTTCTCTCCGACCCATTACCTCTACACAGGATGTGGCACCTCTGCTGTGGCATCATAACATCTACAGAGATCTACAGAGAAGGCTAGTAACAGTGGATGGCCACTCTGTTTTCTGTACATACAGAAGGGAGGGGAAAAAAACAAAGCAAAAAAACACCACCACCCCAAAGAACACCATGCCTTCTATTTAAGAACTTTTGCTTTATCTTTCAAAAAGCTCTTTCTTAGCTCTGTTCTTAACTCACTAGCACTACTCTTTAATAGACAGGACAAAAGCTTCATTACATACATTTTTCTCCATTGGTAATTCATATCTAGCTGTCATATGTCAAAAGGACCCCATTAGAAAGTAAGAAACAACTTTACTTCCAGAAGTCTTCCAGATTAAGAATCACCACTCTAGCCAGGCCTGAGGCAATGTTAAAAAGATTTAAGACCTTGACAACAAACCTTTTCATTATTTTAATAAAAATATTAACTTTTAATTTAACCTGGTAGGCTTAAACTTTATCATAACTATGTTAACTGCGCTGCTTATCTGTTTCTTCTTTATTTTATACTACCAGTAAAAAGAGAACTTTCTGAATAAGGTTTTGTATGTACAAAATTGTACAATCTACAAAAAAGACTTCACAGGCAGCCACAACTTCCATAAATTCCATGGAGTCCTAGAAACAGACTTCAGTAAGTTTCTTTTTCATATCCCTATATGCTATCATGTTCTAGCCTTTGAGTATTTTTTAGTAGAGTAACTAAACAGTTACTACCTTATTCAAGGAAACTTCAAAAACAAAAGACACCCCTGAAACCTCACCATCCAGTTTCTACTCCTGCTTCTTGGACTCTTCTCCAAGGTCCTTCGAATCCTCACCCAAAGCTTGTGCTTACTGATGTATGCTTCATAATCTGTTGATAAGGGATTAGACTCCTGTTGGAAATAACTATTATAAGAACAAAGCTGCTTTAAGAGAAGAGGGATGCTCTAAAGCTCTTCACACCTTAAGGACTGAGCAATGATAAGAGAACAAATATCACTCTACATACTTTTCCACCATGCTTCATGAGTCTGAAGACAGCAGGCAGAACATCTCAAAAGCCTGAGCTCTCTCCTAACACTGATCAGCCCTTTAATGCAATACAAATACACAAAGCATAACCACCAGCATTAATTTCTGAGTTCGCTTTCTCCAAACAGTAGCTTATTGTTCTCTTTCAAAAGTAAATCCAGCCAAGTGTGATATGTTTAAGTTGCATTTAGATTTATCTAAGAAAAAACATTTCAAGTACAACATAGCAAGGGAAATGTTACCTCAAGTTAAATGCAACTTTGTTCACACTCTCTTACAAAGGAAGTTTTGAATTGTGAACTCTGTGAAAGGCCATACTGAAGTGGAACATAACATTCAACCTTGTTATGCAACTACAGCTACTCATCTTTATTTTTCCTCATTTCAGCAGTGTACTGCCAAACATATTATTTAATAAAACCTATACTGTTCTTAAATTCAAATATCAGTACTGTTCTCTTGACTATCCCAAATTTTCTTAAGAAACATGCAGTCCCAGCATACCAAATGCCCTAGACTTGTTCACAGAAAAGTCAATTTGAGATCACAAAATCCAAAGGGTTCAGAACACCTTTGAACTTCCTGACCAGTATTTTCACCAGATCCCCTCAAATCATTATTTGCTATATAATAAAGCTTTTCTTCTTCTTTCAGTTAAAGGAAATTAAGAATACAGTATCTAAAATTTCATCATTCAACTTCATGTAAATAATGCTTGAGCTCCTGCAATCTTTGCAGTTCCCTAATAGACTTACTAGAAGTTAGATAGATTTTCTGATACTAACATCATGTTCCTTCATTCTTGCCATGTGCAAGTTTCTACATAAAATTTAAGTTTTCAGATTTTAAACTTTTCAGAATTAGGGGGCATCAAATGAAACTAATGCCTGATGAAATAGAGTTGTTTTTTTACCCAGTATGTAATTTAATCTCTCAAACTTCATACTGCAGGAAGCTCTGAAGCCTAAAAGTTTACAGAGGTTCAAAAAAAAAAACACAAACAGAAATTCCATGGTAGGGGACAAAAACACAACTACCCAAGATATCAAAAAACAAAGACATCGCTTCAGACTCAGCATGTTCCTAAACCACACTTTTCTTGATGATTAAAGAGCAACTTCTTCAGAAGTATGTCCCCATTGCATTTTTGCCCTTATATTCACCCATATGCATCTGCTATTCAGTATTGGGGGAACTTGTATACCAAGCTAGATTGATGCAGTATAGCTGTTCTTCTGACTGTTGTACCACCTCAATTCAGAGACACCACGATTTTCAGTTTTTAGTTCAGAGTTATCAAAGGCACAATGACCTACTGCAAGCCACCAAACAGGAATGACTGAAAAAAACCCCACCCCAGCAATGACATCCCACCCCCACACAAAAAAAAAAACCCACACATTAAATGGCAACAGAATAACCCAACACTAACAAAGAAGCTGGTCTTCTTGGTCCACAGAGTACCTCAAACGCTGATGATTCAGATTTTGTGTGCAGTCTCCAAAATCTGTCACCGACACTTTTTTATATTCTAATTTGAAAAAATACAGCATGATTCAATTGTACCACTTATAAACAATATACAAAGCTCTCCCTAAATATCGTTAGGGAGGCAGCCTCCAAACTTTAGATAAGATGTTGCTAAGACACATCTAAGTACCAAAAATTAAGAACTTAAATCTGAAATTGATGACACTACTGTCTTGATTGCAGAACAACCCACCGAATTGCCTCCAGCATGTTACTTGCTTAGCAAGCAGTTCCCCAAGCCAACAAAGACTCCACTGTCAGAGAATGTGCTAAAAAAAAAAAATCATTGCACTTCTGGCCAGCTGAAATGCTCTACTTTCATGCTCAACAACGAAGCAGTTTGCTGTAATGTTCCAAAAGAAAGTCATGGTCACTAGTTATGGGATGTTAAAGAACATAAAACCAAAAAAGCTCCCTAGCATCTTACTGGTCCTACCGCATTCGGAAGAACAGGTTCAAAAGTTACATCAATTAAATTGCTACAATAGCTGGTATATTAAGCAGTCCTCAACAATACAGTTTAATTCATATGACTATGTTGTTGGGAAAGTGGAGTTTTTAAATCTAAACAAAGAAGATATCAGAACCCCTGAAGCATGGGAATTTTTACGTGACTAAACACATACTTAGCTCAAAATAAAGTAACCACTGCAGAAGTTGTTGTCAGATGTCAGTGATGTTAAAAAGCTAGGGCCACAAGGATCTATACGCCTTGATAATTTGAGCTTTATTTCATTTTAAAATAGGTCAACCAACACTTATAGCAAAGTCTAGGTTGAAAACTGCTATTATATTTTGCTGGAAGTCCCTCTAAAAACTGATGACCTGCATAAGCATTCATATCTCTTTTCCACACCTCGCTGTAATCTAACTTCTACAGGTATCAGTATTTACCTGTCATTCTTATCTTACAACGCAAGATACTACCTTTATCCTATTTTTTAGTTATCTTGAGTTTCTTCTCACCAGCCAGTTCCATACTATTCAATGGTTATCTTTCTCAAACTTGTCAGCAAATTTGGTATTAAAAACACACGTAAGTATTACACTCAATCCCTTTTCATCCAAGTCTCCATCTAGCACTTCAAAGTCATCTCACCTACTTCTGTTCAGACACAAAGAAGAAAGCTCTTCATCTTGCTCCTTTTTGAAATCTGCCATTTTGACCTTTCCAAACAGGATCACATGTTCCAGAAGTCAGCACGGTTCAAGGTCACAAGAACTGAAGAAAAGGGGAGGGAACCACATAAGAACGAGCTCAGAAGGCTTTCGGGAAGAAACAGCCAAAGCCGCCATAAATGGCAGTAAGGATCAGTTTGTAACTGGAAAAATTAAACAAGTAGTTCAGAAAACAGTAACAAAAAATACTGGACTCGTGAGACTGACGAGAGAAGTTTTGAAGAAGTGTTGAAGAAATGTACAGCTCTTGAAAAAACCCAAACATAAAATGGCAGAGAAAATAAGAGAGATGTCCCTCACTGACAAAGAATAGAAAATTATTCAGACCATTATCAACTGAGTATGTAAAAGGAAAAAGAAGACTTGAGTGTTAGGAAATGGTTTTTAAGCAGTGTATCTTACACTAATTTCTCAAAAGGAAAAGCTAGAAAACATCATCACTTGAACAAAGCTCTGCAGAACAAACTATAAGGCTGTATAACAATATCATGACCTTTGAGTAGTAAGAGAAATTCTGTCTAGCCCACAGCTTTGTAGGTTCCACAAATCAAAATCACAGACTGGTCAATCTTAACCTATCAGATGGTTCACAAACATCTTCCCTGCTAGACATCTCATTTTATTGTAATAGCACTACATAATTCTATTGATCTTCCATTGTACTTAAGGACTGAGATAATTCACAGAGCATAAACTACCTAGCAAATCAGTGAAGACAGATAAATAAACCTCTACTAACATACCAGTCTGTTCAGAACATGTAAAGACAACCATCACCTATTGACAACTAATGTTTTCAGACCCTCAACTTTCACAATCACTCACTTCAGGAGACTGGAAATCACCTACCTTCATCATAAGGGGGGGGAAACTCACACTCTCTGATCCCACAGTTTAATGAAAGATTACTTAGATCTCAAAAACGTGTACAATTCAAGACAAAGCTCTAGTAAAACTTTGCTTTCTATTGCTTTCTCATTTGAGGAATACAGAACTCTGTTTTTAAATGAAGCCAACTAAGAGGCAAAAGCTCCACAAAACTCAGCTACAGCATCCCACGTTTCTTGTGTAACTACACAACTGCATGTTAAAGGAATTTCAACACATCATAACAATACCTGCTGAGCCACTGCTTACATGCAAGTGAAAAGCCATTCTACTTTAAAATAATCTCAAGATAAATTTGCTGTATTAGTTTCTAGCTCAAAGCTGCTCTATACACCCCCCCAAACAAAATTCTCCTCTGAAAATGAAAAAAGAAGGGAGAAAAAAAAAAAAAAAGAGTGAGGAGACCTATGAGAGGTACAGACTACCACACACTCTTCTCCCTTCAAGGACACTACTGTTGTTGCTTCAGGGGGCAGAGGGAAGTTACAAACATCCCTGAGCATTGCCAAGGTCACAACATTCTGAGTTTTCAAAGTTGCTCTGCATTTCTGCCACAAAACAACGAGAGTGTTAGGAACAAGAATTACCTTATTCTTGCCTGCACTCATGTGACAAAGGGAAAAAAGTAAAGGCATGTTATACATGTAGCACAGTAACTTGTAGTGCCGCTCTTAAGAGACACTGTTCAACACGCATCTAAGATCAGTGCTCCCAGAAAACACTGAGGATTGTACACAGCTGTCCTTAACATTATTCAAAATATACCTGTGAAGTACTAACCTAAATTCACTTACCACTGGAAGGACTGGGGGATTTAGCAGTAGCCTCTTCTTGTGGCTGCACCTGCTCTTCTTGCTCCAGATTCCTTGTCGTAACAGTATCCTCCGTATTCTTTGGCACCTGATTCTCCTGCTGAGTCACCAGCATGCCAGCCCCGCTCTCTTGAAGTGGTGGCTGATTCCTTATTATCATTATCTGTCCTAATTCTGAACCACCTGGATGTTTTTTGGCACACAGCACCACTTCCGATGGAATGTCACTCTTTAACTTAGGAAACAAATTGTTGTGCTGTTCCAATAAGTCCCCTACAGAAGGCTTAGATAAAACTTTATTGAGCTTCGGCACATTTTCTGAAGCAGCCTTAAAGGTCAGTTTATCCATGCTCCTTGCCTCTCCAGTGCTAAAAGTACAACCTTTTGAAGTTTCTTTTCCCCGGCTTTCTGGTTCAATCTTTTCTAATTCTTGGGCCTGATCAGACAGATTTTTGCTATTTTTACAAGAACCATCAGCAAATTCCACTTCCATATCTTCATGACACTGTACTTCCCTTCCAAGAATAAACCTCTGAGAAAGCGTTATATTAACAAGGGACTCATCTTCATTTATTTGCTTCTCTCTTACTTGCAGCTTTTCTTCTTGTTCTTCACACTGAGTCTCAGGAACTGCCTCAGGTTCAGAAGTCTCTTCCAATGGATAATCCTCAGACTGTGCTTCTCTACCTTGAGTGTAGGACAAAATCTCAGGCAGACCAGACTGATCTGCAGCAGCCTGACTTCCAGAAATACATTCTATCTCCTGATGAGCTGTAGGGGCTAATGACCTATCTCCTGCTACATCTGCACTAACTAACTGCATTACGGGCCTTCCTGCAGTCTGTAAATCCTCCTTTTTTTCTTCTTCACAGTTTTCAGAAAGGGCTTGATCACCTGCATCCAGCCTCAGTTTTATGTTGTCATTCTCCTCAGAACAGAGTCTCAAGTCTGAAGCCTTGCATTCAGAAATCATCTCTACTTGTGTGGTTTCACCATCTTGGCCCATGTTTAGAGAGCCTGAACTGACCTCTATATTTGTGGGCTGGCTACATTCACTTGCAGAAAGCATCAGCTTACAGGACTCAGAAGGCTGTGACACAGAGTCACCTGTAGACATCTTTGACAAAGCATTTATGGATCCAGAGACATCTCCTGGTAAGTATAAATGGGTTAAAGCAGCAGCTTTTTCTTCTCCTTCATGCTTCTCCTCTGGGCTCTGAGTTGGAACAAAAATATCCTAAAATTAAAAAAGTGGGACATGGGAGCATCAGGGCATGCCAAGTAGGACCATTTGTTATTCCTAGAACACTACACTGGAATATGGAGCAGAGCAAGCTCAGCACAAAACTACAGATAAAAAAAAAAAACACAACAAAACACACACAAAAAACCCCCCCCCCCCCCCATTTATGAGTCAAAATTGGCCCGTTCTTGCTGAGAAAAATTATCACCACCCATTACTTTTTAGTACCTCTGTGGCAAAGTCAGACACAATCCTCGGTACACCTCTCACTACCAAATCATGGAGTACAGGTCAAGTATGGCAAATTAGTAGCTATTTTTAGTCAAACAACCACGGGTTCTGGAAAGATTCTCTGGAGAAATCTAATATATTAGCATGAAAGCCACTTTCAGCTAAGGAGAAGCCCTGCTTTGACTACTGAAGTCTCTAGTACAACCTTTATTTTCTGCCTTAAGTTGATGAAATTTGTAATATTAAGCTATAAAGCCACCGTCTGTTAAATCCCTTTGAATAATAACTTCCAGAGATCAAAAAGCACAAAGGAAACAACAGATAATAAGAATAAGCAACTTGAAAAACACAGTAAGTTAATTCTAGCCTTGTAGGAGACTACAAATGCTTTATTACAAAATAGCTTCACTTTCTCCATGACAAATGATCCTAAGGTCTACCCTGACAAAAGTCAAATTTATGACACAGTTTGAGATGCAGGATGCCCAGTTCAGCATCAGAAAGCAGCAGCCTTTCAAAGAGAGAAAAAGAAAGAAAAAAACCACCCACAAAAAAGGTTTCTAGCATAGATTAAAAGACAGCAAGTTCTATGTTCAGTAAGTCACTATGCCCTCTTAAGCTGTTCCACATTTTCTCTGCAGGATAAATTGCCACACAGTATGATCAATATATAACTGTGCCTGGTGGGAACAGGGAAGCTCATGAGAACCAGCTTAGTAGGGAAACTCAACACAGAGGCATAGAGGCTGACTCAAACACACATTTTCTGCAACAGCCATATAAAAGCCTCAGCAAAGATATCTACATGAACCCTTACATGAGAGAACTCTGGTTGTGATGGTATAGGCAAAGACCCAGGAAAGAAGGTTGGGGCACTCTGGGACACTGGAGTTGAAGCCTGTGGCAGGACAAGAGGTCCTGGTGGGATACATGGGATGGCCATCTCCACTAGCATATCTTCTCTCTGCTTCTGCATCAGCTCTCTTCGTTCTGCAGGGATAGATAGATCTTTCTGTTCATCTGGTTTGAAAGAGCAGAAAATACATAACCAGCAAATTCTTGCGTTGTACCAAAGTTTCCAACATTCTGTTGCAAGACTCATCTTCAGTGGCATATGCAACTTTCTCATACTTTAATGGGTGAATCTAAAGTCTCTCCAGGTGAATTCTTTGGGGGGGGGCTGCGAAGAAATTAACACAAACATCCATATCCTTGAATTTAAGGGGGAGAGAAAGTGTTTTATTAAGAATTCATATAACTATTTTGCTACAGGTCTAGAACTTGCTACAATTAGAAAAAGGTATCCAAAATTTAGAAAAAGCATTTCTCTGAGGTTTTTGTTTTGTTTTTTTTCCCTTTTGCTATCTTTATTAAAATGCAACCAAATTCAGACCCTGGCTAACAAAATATCTATTCTAAAAGTATGTCACATTCTGTGACAGGAATCTCACAAAAAGGAATGATGATTTTGTATCATACTAGAAGTCTGCATGGATGGGTATCTTATCCCTGATGGTGAATAGGTGCTTAGAGAAAATATTTAAGAACCAAGGTATCATATATACAACAATCCCTCTTTTGGCATGGCATTCTAGAATACACACATATAATATAGGAAAGCTTTTTAAAATATTGTGCAAGTCATCTAAGTTAATGTAAAATAACTGTTATGATGCAGTTCTCCTCTGCCGTCTCTATTGCCCTAACAGTATATACTTAATACAAATATCTGCCTGTAGCAAGAACGGCTTGTCCCTAAGAAAGGAAGACAATTGTAAGCAGCAATCTGTATCCCATACGAAGTATTCCCCATCTTTCAAGTGAAGGGGAGCTAACTGACAGTACTAATTTTATTATGATAGCTATGCAGGAAATAGCAACAGCACATCAACATCTGAGTCACAGACTTCCCTTCATCTATCTCTTTCAGTGTTCTCAATCCTGCTTCATTCTTTAAATATAATTTCAGCAGGTTTTGAAAAGGCTGCATGGTCAGACTAAACCACAGAGCACCTAAACATGACCACAAACCAGTATGCAGAAAATTTTACCTTTTGCTTGCTCCTGTTCAGTAGGACTGCTGGGGACAAGAGCACTGGATTCAAAGGCAACAGGAGGAGGAATAACTAGGCCTGAAGAGACACTGCAGACCAAGAAAAGTGAACATGGAAAAGATGATCATACATCACTAGAAAATGAATTAACTTCTCCCCAAATGTAGCTCCAGCTTGTCACAATAGGAGTCTTCTCATAAAAGGAGAGTGTCAGGTGTTCACTTGCAAGAGACTTGAGAAATGGCTATTGACAACATGGGCATCATTAGTTCATTTCATTGCAAAATAAACCCATGCTCCTCTCATAGTGCAAAATTAAAACATTGATTGCTTAAAATCAAGCACAAGTCCTTGAATAAATAAGAGAGTAGTGAAAATGCACTACTGCAGTTAAGCTATTGCAATAGTTTGGGGATTTTTTGCTTACATGGAGTGACTCTCCTGTGCAAGGGATCCCTGTCCAGAGAGCTGCAGGAGTTGCAGACTGCGGGCAGGGGTGCACGCCAGAGAACTTCGCTCTTCCACCCTGGTTATTGGACAGCCACTCCCTGCAGCGGTTTTGAACAAAAGGAAGCAAGATTAGAATTTTGGCCAATAACCAAGTTGATCAGAAAATTCTGAGGAATGATATTCACACTACTGCACAGTCACTTCTCAGGTAGGCAAGGACAAGCTGATTTTCACACAGAGCTGGAGAAGGACTGCACATGAAAGTTCAGTATGTGAAATGTGAGCATAATACAGTTAAGATTAAAAAGATAAGTTCATACCTATAGATATAGAATAGATTTTTAACCAGGCCAGACTGTACAAGTCTTCCTACTTGGGAATTTTAAAAGAAAAACCCCCAATGGCTGCAATATCAGCTCATTTGATCCAGCGCTAGAATGCAAATACAGGCAAGGTTCTTACAAGAAAAGACACTTTGCATTGACTGACTCAGTGCAAGTAGGAGGTTGTTATTGAACCTTCTGGATACAGAGAGTTCATGCACAAGATCATACTGGTATAGACACAGTTGTGCACAAATTAAAACTAAATAAAAAGCATTAAGTGAGACTTCATTTAAGCTCATGCTTTATAAACTGTGACAAAATTGCCTTTCAAAACTTTATTTTCTAGGCCCTTCGCTATTAAGATTGTTAAGAACCTTTCTACTTCTTTATTAGCCTTTCAGTTGTGGATACCAAAACCAGACATAGACATCCTCCTGGCAAGACATGCAGCGATGACCTCTCTCCTGATCCTATTTCCTGTAATCTCTTCTCTTACAGGGAAGGAAGATTAACCTAGATGACAAATAAGGTTGACCAAAATTGTGGTACGAAGATTTTGATTGCAGGATCCTGTCCTATCCCAAACAGGAAGGCCAATTCAGAGGAGTAAGGTGGAATGTTTTGCCAAAGTTACCCAGCATAAGTAATACTACAATATTTGCCTACACTACTTATCCACACTTTAGATTGCATCACTACAAAGGGTGAGCATTATTGCTGCTTGTTTCAGAAGAGGATAAAAGGGGTATTTTTGTTTTGTTCTTCAAGGGGCACAGAATGAAAGGAAATTAAATGTATTAACAAGCCAGTGCAACTGTTCTAACACAGTGACATTTAGACATTGCTCCACAGTACAATGAAAGAGGCTGTGGCCTTTCATTTCCAAAGCGTTCTCAATTTTAGCAGATATTACGTGAAAAATACTCATGGCACTCTGTACCCTAAAACACTACATGCTTAAAAGGATCAAGTAGGGATGATGGTTATCATGATCTCTGGGATGGACACTTTGGTCCTGCTGGCCTATTGTTACCTGTTGCATTATTCTCAGGAAACATCTCTTCCTGAGTTGACAAGGTATCAGACTCCTCGTGGCCAGAATCAAGGGATTGCTCAGTTTTAGTGGGGTCACAGACAGGCATTTGTTTCCTAGCATGCTCTTCTGCTTCCTGCAGAGTTCTAGAAAAGCAAGAGACAGTCACTGACATGAGAAATTTGAAGTATGAAGTAATACTGCAACACCATAAAGAAAATTTATCAGCACAGATGAAAGGTATTCACTTGTGCATACCACAGAAAAAAAGAAAAAAATCCTGACAAAATGACATATTCATGCTTGACAAGTCACATTTTCAGAATTGTTTTTTAAGTTTTCTACCAATCTAAGTAATGCTTAAGTGGAATGCAGATCGTTCTACTGACTTCTATTCAATGTGGACTCTAGGAATTTTGTTCCACCTCCTTTTTAATATTATTTTGTGCCAGAATATGACAATACAAGATGAGCTAAATATTATTCTATCCAGCATAAAAGATATATAGAGAGTTTTCAACAAACTGAAGTTTCACATCTAAATAATTAAAACTACAAAGCTTACAATAACAAATACTCAAAAGCATCCTGGAATAGCCACCACTTTGCCTCTTTGGCCTGAGGCCAAAGTCCGTACTGCAGTGAATAAGTTATCTTGAAATAACTTCTGTGACTTAAACTGAATTATTACTTTTAATATATCCCAGTCATTTAAGAAAGTTATTAGTGTATCTTATTATCCAGTGCACTGTCCCTTAAAAATAAACCTATTGATATCTTTGTGTGTAAAAGTCTGACACCACATCTTTTCTCAGCTAGGAACAGTGAAAGCACTTCATCACCACTGCTACAAAAATGTCTCATCAGTACTTCATCTTTCCCTTCACTTTTCTCTTTTGCCTGGAAGCCTGAACTCTCCTACACCTAAAAAACCTAGTAAAAAAGACACAAGTCAACTTCCATAACGTCAGCAAGAGATCTACAAAGAACATGGTCTGTTTTACCTTTCAGACTTCTCTGACTGGCCTTCCAAAGCAGTATGTGCTTCTGTGCTGGAGACAGTTTCTGTGCTGTCCCCATGCAGCTCTAGCAAGAGAGAGGAAAAAAAAAATTGTTACTCGGTCACCTGGAATAATGTACAAAGAGAAGAAAGCGTAGTTCTGCAAATTACACAAATATCAAGACAAGCTTTGTATGAAAAAAAGTAATCTTGAACTATCAATGATAACAAAAGACAGGATGAGGTTTTTACCAGGGAGGGAATTAAGTATCAGACTGTCTGAATATTCTGGAAACAAATTAGGAAAGAGAGGTGCAAGAATCCACAACAGCACTTGGACAGCTACAAGAAAACAAATGAACTAGCCCAAAGGAAAGAGAAGGCAAAATTCTTTTCAACTACCAATGAGCTTTGAATTCATTTTTGAAAACTACCAATACTGTATTTCCTGTCAAAGAAGCATAAAATCTATAACTTAAAAGAAACCAGAGAGAATTGACAGAGCAAGAAATGGACATGTAAGATCACTTTCACATACCATCTTTAGTATCATTCTTCACAAGTCTGGAAGAAGGGACAGCAGCTCCAGGGTGAAACTGATGCCTAACATCTCCTTCATTGGGCACGAAGTCACTCTCAAAGTCCTGGCTCTGTGAGAGCTCTAGAGCTCCAAAATGCGGCTGTGACATGCCTGTATCTAACATCAAACTTCCATAACTAATATATATATATATAAAAAAAAATCAGAGCCATCTATCACTTTACAAGGGTAAAAGATACACCCTCTAACAAGAAAAATATTTAGGCTATTGCTGAAACTCTGAATAAACTAACAGACTCGGATCTCTGCTGCGCTAATTAAAAATATGGTAACAGAAAACGGACAGTGGCCATTAACTCAGAAACCAGTGTTAATCAGCAAGGTCTTATATAACGCCATTCGGTACTGCAGCAGATTTGGATTTGGTGATGAGAATACAATCCTGATAATACATAGCCTGTGCCTGAAAGTCCCTTGATGACAACAACCATTATGCCAGGAGTTCTTTGCCACGAAGAAAAGGCTTCATCTCCTAATGGTCATGATGCATCCATGGCTCTTCCAAGCCATTTCCTGTCTCCAAGATCCTTGTTAACAAAGATATGAAGTCACCCTTACCCACCCCACCCCCCCACAAAACAACAAAGCATACAGATCCACTTCTGGAAAAAGACACCAATCTCCAACCCGTTATCACCGCAACTATCCCTGGTAAGACAAGCAAGGCAGCTCAACTGAAAAACTACACAGATGGTTGACAGAGTCACAGCCCCAAGAGGCCCGAAATGGAGAAGTTACCTTCTACACACGGCAAAGTAGCAGAGTCCTCAACACCACCTTCACCTCCTTCTCCTGCCTTTCCCAGGGCACTGCAACAGAAAGACTTGTTCACATCACGCCGGGGCTCCTGCAGGCTGCCTTCTTACAGCCGACTTGCGTTCCGAGGGGTTGCTTCGCAGCTGCAGCACCCGGCCAGGCGCTCCCAAGCCCTCCGAACCGCGCCCCCCGGGCCGGGCCGGGCTCCAGCACCCGCGGCGCTGCACCGGGCCTGGCGCGGCCGCAGCCAGCGCCGAGCCCGCGTTTTAAGCCCGTCCTCGGCGCGACCGCGGCTTTACAGGGCGAGAGGGGCCCAGGAGGCGGCGGCCAAGAGCCGGCAGGGGAGGCTCCCGCGGTCCCGGCCCACGCACCTGCTCTCCCCGCCGGGCGGTGGGGCCTCCTCAGCGGCGCGGCCCCGCGGGCCGGCGGCGTCCGGACGGGCAGGGCTCTCCATCGGCTCTGCAAGCACAGCGCCGTTAGGGCGGCTGCGGCCCCCCGGGC
>NW_010972775.1:24237817-24243496 GCF_000737465.1 Haliaeetus leucocephalus | reverse complement strand
TCCCGACCGGCGCAGCAGGCAGGCCGGGGGGTTCCCGGGCGCAGCAGGCAGGCCGGGGGGTTCCCGGCCGGCGCCAGGCGTACAGAACGGCACCGGCACCGACCGCCGCTTGTCCCGGGCAATCAGTCGTGCGTGGGAATTCCTAGGTATCATAGGAAAGTGAAATCTGATCCACTTCCCTGTGTTTATATTAATAAGCGGCAGCCACTGAGGAAGCCTTGGGCACAAACGGTGACGGTATTGTCGTGCTTCAGCATTAAACTTTTTGCCTAAAAACTAGTTAGTTTGAATAGACTAACTCACGTCCATTTTGCAAGTTCTCTTTTTTACTTCTGCACCTCTCTGTATTTTATAGATGAGAATTCTATATATTTTATTCAAAAACCTGTTGTAGAACCAAAAACGCAAGAGAGTGAAAAAACGTACCTGGCCTGGGAGAAACTGTTGTTACGCAAAGTTATAGACAAAAGGATGTACATAGTGAAACGCTGTAAATACGAGTTTGTGTTAACAAATTTTGTGTGTAATGTGAAATCCAAGTTTGCACATGCATGTTAAGAACATTAAACAGGCTATAAATACTTACAACTCCTACACAGGAAGGACGCTTTAGTGGTTGGTTGTTCAGCTCCCAGAAGATGCTCCTTTAGCACATATTAAGATGTATTATTGAAAAGTTCTTCTGGTATACTAGTTTCAAAAATACAAATTCAAATATTGTCTGAAGTTTGCCCCAATGCCAAAGAACACCACGAGGCCTATGATTACTAAATCCTTCTTTTGAAAGATGAAGTTGTTCATAGGCTTTTGCTAGCCATCTGGAGAAGCCAGATTTCATGATCACAAAATATTTTATCCCAGGGAACTGAAAAGGAGACTGGGATCCTGATGGGACAGCTGGCAGTCTCTGATCCTCAAGCATCTCAGTAGTTTTAGAAGGGGGTCTTGCAGTTTGTTCAATTCCCTTCAAGCAGAATTCTGCTTCCATTGGAATGAAAGCAGTTCAAATGGTCTTCCTTTATGATTACTCTCAAAATTAAAAAAAATATAAAAATCCTTTTTTTTTTTTTTTTTTAGCAAAGTAGAAAGTAAAGCTGCCTTCTAAGCACAAGTAGAGCATGCGCCCTCATTTTTTTAAACAAGTTTATGGTACTCCACTACTGATCTTTGCTGGACTTACTAGTGGGTTTCCAAGCTGGCTACTGTCTTCCCCTTTAGCGTACACGAATAAGCTCCTTTTCTTATTGACAGAAAATTAAACAACTATATTCTTCCTCATATCATCTTCTTTTACACTTCTATCCTGCCAGCACCTCTTCTTTATTAGCTTCTCCTGGAGAATACCTGCTCTTCATTAGAGCGTTTGAAATGGCTACCTAAGCCAAGTTCTTCATCTGAAGGTGTTTCTACAATAGATACAGTCAAAAACTAACTGGGGGAGGGAAAGACAAAATGATTGTGTTTATAACACAAGAAGTACATGCAAGTGAGCAGACATTGGCCATGCATGATGTATCTTTGAGAAGAAAGTAAGAGAGCAGAAAGACAAAGAATGGATTTTGAGGAGCAGACATCAATGAACAGATAACTGGCAAGTTAAAACCTTGTGGCACAAAAACAATTACAAAGAGATGGCAATTTCTTTACTGAAGGCACAAGTGCAAACTATGTTAATGCAAAGAAAGGATGAGAAATGTAATAGGAGGTGATTTGACTCAGGTATAACACGAAAACAGAGGAAAGGAAACAAGGAAATTGGAACTATATCAGCTTTCTTAAAGGATCAGTATAAAAGAATGGCAGAAGCATACAAGGACAAAAATTTAAAAGGCCAGAGATATCAAGGGCAACAAGAAAATGATCTATAGACATACTAGTAGGAAAACAACAACCCTAAGAATTGTTGGTCTGCTCTTCTGAGGGACCACTACTGGGTCAAGAAGTGTCACACTGATGTCAAGAAGGCAGAAGCATTTACTGATCTTCTCTAAAATGGTTAACAGAAAACGGCAGCTAGCTCAGTTAAACAATAATGACACAGGACAAGATTTCAGCCTTGAAAAAAGGCTGAAACTGGTTAAAAAGTGCTTATCAAAGCCAGATGTTTTAAAAACTGTTAAGTCTAGACTTCTTTCCCAAAAATGTTGTCTTAGAAGTGTTAACAGTTACCTTTCAAAACTCATGGAGGATAATGAGGAGACTAGAAGTGGCAAATGTGCCAGTCACTCTCAAAATTCCCTTCAAATCCTTGAAAACTTTGTTAACAAATCATCAAACAAATTAGCAGTTTCTATCTAGAAGATAACAAGGAGAAAAGTTAGCAGCCAACATAGATCTGTAAAGACAAGGCACGTAACATCGATCTGATTTCTTGTCAGAGCAACAGGCCTTACGGACAGAAGAAAAGTGGCAGAGTAACAACTTTAGGAAGACTTTTAGCAGTATCTGTATGCGATTCTCATAAGCAAACAAGGGAAGCATAGCTGCGATGAAATTTTAGTAAGAAAAGTAAAAAACCTGTTGAATATCCATCTCCAGAAAGTAATCATCATTGATTCTATGTCAAAACAAGTATGTTTGAGTGAGGGTCCAAGCGTCAATGTGCTATTCCTATTCCGTTCACTGTTTTCTTTAATCACCTTGGTCACAAAATAAGGAGTACACTTATTAAACCCTGTATTGGGTTTCTGTGGCAAGGTTTTGGTAGCAGGGGGGTTACAGGGGTGGCTTCAGTGAGAAGCTGCTGGAAGCTTCCCCTGTGTCCGACAGTGCCAATACCAGCTGGCTCCAAGATGACCCACTGCTGGCCAAGGCCGAGCCCATCAGCGATAGTAGCAGCGCCTCTGTGATAACATATTTAATAAGGGAAAAAAAGTTGCAGTGGGCACAGAAACAGCAGCCAGAGAGAGGGGTGAGAACATGTAAGAGAAACAACCCTGCAGACACCAAGGTCAGTGAAGAAGGAGGGGGAGGAGGTACTCCAGGCGCTGGAGCAGAGATTCCCCTGCAGCCCATGGGGAAGACCATGGTGAGGCAGGCTGTCCCCCTGCAGCCCATGGAGGTCCACGGTGGAGCAGATATCCACCTGCAGCCCGGGGAGGACCCCAAGCTGGAGCAGGTGGGTTCCCAAAGGAGGCTGTGACCCCGTGGGAAGCCCACGCTGGCAGGACCTGCAGATCTGTGGAGTGAGGAGCCCACGGAGCAGGTTTTCTGGCAGGACTTGCGACCCCGTGGGGGACCCATGCTGGAGCAGTGTGCTCCTGAAGGACTGTACGCTGTGGAAGAGACCCATGCTGGAGCAGTTCGTGAAAAACTGCAGCCCATGAGAAGAACCCATGCTGGAGAAGGTTGTGGAGAATTGTCTCCTGTGGGAGGGACCCCACGCCAGAGCAGGGGAAGAGTGTGATGAGTCCTCCCCCTGAGGAGGATGAAGCAGCAGAGACAACGTGTGATGAGCTGACCGTAACCCCCATTCCCTGTCCCCACTGTGCTGCTGCTGGGGAGGGGTAGGTAGAGAATCCGGGAGTGAAGCTGTGCCCAGGAAGAAGGGAGGGGTGGAGGGAAGGTGTTCTGAGATTTGGGTTTATTTCTCATTACCCTACTCTGGATGACTGGCAATAAATTGAGTTAATTTTCCCCAAGTTGAGTCTGTTTTGCCCGTGACAGTAATTGGTTGAGTGATCTCTCCCTGTCCTTATCTCGACCCATGAGCCCTTTGTTATATTTTCTCTCCCCTGCCCAGCTGAGGCAGGGGGAGTGATAGAATGGTTTTGGTGGGCACCTGGCATCCAGCCAGGGTTAACCCACCACAAAACCACAAGCAATCTGAAACTGAGAGGGACTGTAAATAGTAGAAGAAAAATTTTGAAAAATGGTTTGAAAAATGGACAAGCTACAATGCAAGTAAGAACAATATTCTACAAAAGGAAAGAACTGACTGCACAAACTCAGGATGGGGCTGCTAGGCTATACGGCATTACTGTAAAATAAAGCAATCAGGGGTCACAGTGCCTGACAAACTAATCCTGAGTCAGTGTCATGCTGCTGCCACAGAAAAAAGTGCAAACAGCAAGCATTATACTTATGTATGGTATGCATATATGTTAGATGTGTGAAATAATTCTTGCATTCTACAATGGCAAGGCCTAAGCTAAGTGCTACGTCTGGCGAGAAGATAGCAAAGAAATTGGCTATCGTAACAGTCTTCAAACAGAAAAAAGTTGATGGCAAATAATGTGTTTTTCATATTCACAGTTTAGAGGACAACTGCAAATTCATTTACATGAACTGCAAATAGGTTTAATTTAAAGTAATACAAAACAGAAATCAGCAAAAATATTTTAAAAGTAAGGCTAATGAAGCTCTGAAGATTATGCAGTCTCTAACATTAAGACTTTTTTCTTTTTAAAGTAGTAACAAACAGGTATAGTTGATCTTGGTCTGAAACAGGAAGTTGGACTAGATGATCTCCAGGATTCCCTTCCAGTCTCATTTTTCTGCAATTCACTACTTCTGCATGAACCTGGGTAGGACAAAATTGAGAGCTCAGTCCAGGTAGTCAAATTAGTAAATGCCAAATCTGCGTGTGAATTTTAAAGCTGACCGCACATTTTTTGTGTTAAATTTGTCATCTCATTTTTTTCCATCTTTTTTTATGCTACGAAAAAAGCAGCCTGCTTTCTTTATAATATACAAATTTTTGATCTAAATATAATCCCTCAGTTTGCAGACTGCCTTTTTTCCTAAGTCTCACCATAAATTACAAATAGGGTGTGGCCGCCTTTATCTAAGAGGATAAAAGAGCAGAATTAATCTTTGCTTCCTTTCCCTTCAAAGAAAACATGTCCAGCACCAGAGTTTCAATGAACGAAGACATGGAGGCTGTCTGATTTTTCATATTTGGAGTATTTTTTCTGAATTTGTTGTATCTTACAGAATTTGCAATGGACAGTTGAAGCTATAGTTTATTTTGTTCTGAATACTCCTTTCCAACAGTCTGCTAATTAGGATGGGAAACTGAGAAACAGGACTCCTAGTACTCATTCTCATTTCTTCCACTGTGAATCCATTTCTCTGTGTCCCAGTGCAGCCCCAGGCCCCATCTTCAAAACAGGATAGTACTCATGAAAAGCACCAAATTCCAGATCCCGATTTCAAGGGGGAATGAGATGCCTAAACCAAGATACCTAACAAAGTAGCTAAACTCACTAAAGGAGCAAGGATGCTACTTGTCTTTGAAAATCTATGTTTAAGGATTGTACTGTAGTATTACAAGTGTCATTATTTACACGGGAGACACATCTAGCAACTACCTGGCCAATTTCTGCGTGCATCATCCTCTGCTCTACTCATTTGGGAGTAAATACTGCATAGTATTCACCATTCTCGGCGCCCACGAGTCCAGCGGCCAGTAAGAACGCCTGGCAGGCTACCGACTGAAGGTCGCCAGGCGCCACGTGCTTCGCACAACGGCACGCGAGAGCTGTCCCTGCGTGGGCCCGCAGCTGACCCGGGGCAGCGGCAGCGCAACGCAGCCGCCCGCGCCCGCGCCTCCCAAGCTCTCCTGCTCGCGGCGAGCCAGAGAGCCCGCATCCATCCTCACGGCGGCGGGACGCGTTCGAACCCCCCGGCCGCCCCCGGCAGCCCGCCCGGCCGCCTGCGGCCTGCCTCGCCGGGCCG
>NW_010972775.1:24227606-24237277 GCF_000737465.1 Haliaeetus leucocephalus | reverse complement strand
GCCCGGCTGTCCCCGGATCCCGCGGGGAGGGAGGCCTCCCCCCACGCCCCCGAGGACCGGGGGCCCGGCCCGCACCCCGACCCGTGACGGGCAGCCTCCCTCGCCCACGAGCCCCAGCAGTGCGGCGGCCCCGACAGGGCACTCTGCTCTGCATCTGCGTTCCCTGCTGGGCGGCAAGAGAAGGAAGGGCCGAACTACGTTTCTCTCACGAGGCTGCCAGAGCTGTCAGAGCCCAAGCAGGACTAGGTGGTGGACACGCTCACAGGCGTGGACCACGTCAGTACTTGTATGGACCTTGTGGTCTCCTCCAAGGCTCTGGAGGGCACCCTGAGGCACAGCAGCGTCCTCCGTCATTGCCTGGCATGTGACCAAAGGCCTTGACGCTGTCTCCACAATGTGTTGCTGTGGGGTTCCCGTGAGCTGTTACAGTTCTTGCCTTCCTCCAGGACCGTGTCACAGAGCTGGTACCAACATGTTCATTGAAAATGATTAGCTTGGCTTTCGTTGTCACGGTAGAGACAGACACAACAAGTAATAGATCATGCAAAATGGCTACTTTATTGTTCTAACACACCTTTTTATCCCCTTCTTCAGAGTATGTGTTAGTATATGATTGGTTTAGTTAGTAACTAACAATTCATGATTGGTGAGTTCATCAGGATGGTTCTTCTTATCACTATCTTGTTTTTGTACCGCTCTTCTCGGATCTTTCCAGACTTTCAAGGATACACTACAAGCTGCTCAAGGTCGCGCTGTTCTCGAACTGTCAGGCATTCCGCAGACCCGTTGCATCCCCCGACATTTCGTTTTTAACATAGTATTCTCATTCACCAAGTGATGGTTCATTTGTGACGCTGTAATGTGTTTGTATTCCTTTACAGCTCTCTGTTTTTAAATAAATACCACTTTCTTAGATGAGGTTTGGCTGCAGAAAGATTGGGAACTCTTGTTCTAGTGTGTAACTCCAGAAAAAAGATGGCTAATGTAAACCAAAAACTCTTAAAACATTTTAGAGCTGCTGCACTGTAAACATGTATTTAAGCACTTTGCTAGTTCAGTTGTGTCTTCGAAGGCTAATTTCTTTAGGATAATTGAATTTGGGCATGTAACTTGCAAGTTCCTGACATCCTTTTCTAAAGATGTTTGATTCAGGAGACACTAGTAAACTGTTGAATTATTGGCTTAAAGAGCAGTGGATATTACGGTGTCAGAGAAGACCATCCCCTAGCATAGTTTCATTAGATGAGCATAAGGGACACAAAGGGTAAGGATTAACCCTCAAAATTAATTTTTTCCCAGTTTGACATGTAAAACCAGCACACTTAGAAAGAAAAAGCTCATGGACTTTGGAAGCAAGGTCAGGCTACCGAGGAAGACTACAGAGATGCTCTTCACCACTGTAGGGAGAAAATTTGTAGGGCCAAAGCTCAATTGCAGTTGAAGCTGGTCAGTACTGTGGTGGATAACAAAAAAGGCTTTTTAAAGTATGCTAACAGCGAAAGGAGAACAAAGAAAACATTGGTCCATCACTTGATGAGGTTGCTCGCCTCACAAATAGAGATGAAGATAAAGCAGAGACATTTAATGCCTTCTTCACCTCTGTCTTTAACAGCAATGATGGGCCCAGGGATGCCCTGAGCACTGGGTTGGAGAACTGTCGCTGGGGGAGTGATAAGTTCCCAGTTGACCTGGAACTTGTATGGGACTTGCTGCTGCAACTGAATGCACTTAAGTCTATGGGGCCTGATGTGATTCATCCCAGGATACTGAAAGAGTTTGCCCGTGTTATTACAAGACCTTTCTCAGTTATCAACGGTCTTGGGAATCTGAAGAGGTCCCAGTCGACTGGAAGCTAGGAAATGTTATTCCAATTTGCAAGAAGGGCAAGAAAGAAGACCCTGGTAATTACAGGCCTGTCAGTCTCACTTTGGTGCCTGGTAAAATTATGGAGAAGATTATTCTGGGAGTTACTGAAAATCACTTGAAAGACAATGCAGCCATTGGGCAAAGCCAACATAGGGTCATGAAGGGAAAGGCATGCCTTACTAACTTAGTATCCTTTTATGACAAGGTTACCTGCCTAGTGGATGTAGGGAATGCAGTGGATATGTTTGGGGTTTTTATTTTAGCAAAGCTTTTGATACGGTCTCTCACAGTATCCTTCTGGACAAAATGTCCAGCATACAGCTAGACCCACCTCAAGTACTATGTTCAGCTCTGAGGCCCCCAGCATAAGAAAGACATGGACCTGTTTGTGTGGGTCCAGAGGAGGGCCACGAAGAAGATGAGGGGGCTGGAGCACCTCCCCTGTGAAAACAGGCTGAGAGAGTTGGGGTTGTTTAGCATGGAGAAGAGAAGGCTCCGGGGAGACCTTATAGCAGACTTCCAGGACCTAAAGGGGGCCTACAGGAAAGATGGGGAGGGACTGGTTATCAGGGAGTATAGTGCTAGGTACGAGGGTTAACAGTTTTAAACTGAAAGAGGGTAGATTTAGATTAGATATTAGGAAGAAATTCTTTACTGTGAGGGTGGTGAAACACTGGAACTGGTTGCCCAGAAAGGTTGTGGATGCCCTATCCCTGGAAGTGTTCAAGGCCACGTTGGATGGGGCTTTAAGCAACCTGATCTCGTGGAAGGTGTCCCTGCCCATGGCAAGGGAGTTGGAACTAGGTGATCTTTAAGGTCCCTTCCATCCCAAACCATTCTACGATTCTATGATTCTATGATCTGGCTGGTGGCCAGTCACTAGTGGTGTTCCCCAGGGCTCAGTTTAAGGGCCAGTTCTCTCAGATGTTTTTATCAATGACTTGGACACAGGACCTGAGTGCACACCAAGTTTGCTGACAATACTAAATTAGGAGGAACCGTTGATTCCATTGAGGGTAGAGAGGCCTTACATAGAGATCTTGATAGAATGGAGTGCTGGGCAATCACCAACTGTATGAAATTTAAGAAGGACAAATGCTGGATTCTGCACCTGGGATGGTGTAATCCTGGATGTATGTATAGACTGTGGGACAAGAGGCTGGAATGCAGCCCTGCAGAAAGGGATCTGGGGGTTTTGGTTGATGGTAAGCTCAATATGAGTCAACAACATGCCCTGATGGCCCAAAGGGCCAACTGTGTCCTGGGGTGCGTTAGGCGCAGTGTAGCTGACTGGTCGAAAGGAGTGGTTGTTCCACTATGCTCAGCATTGGTGCAGCCTCACCTTGAGTACTGTGTACAGATTTGGGCTCCACAGTCTAAGGAAGATATAAAAACATTAGAATGTGTCCAAAGGAGGGCAACAAAGATGGTGAAAGGATTAGAGGGCATGATTTATGAGGAGTGGCTGAGGATACTCAGTTTGTTCAGCTTAGGAGACTGAGGGGTGACTTCATTGTCTACAATTTCCTCATGATGGGGAGGGGAGAGGGAGGTGCTGATCTCTCTGGTGTCTGGTGACAGGATGCGAGGGAATGGCTTAAAGCTCCATCTGGAGAAGTTTAGACTGGATATTAGGAAAAAGTTCTGCACTGAGAGGGTGGTCAAGCACTGGAACAAGCTCCCTAGGGAACTGGTCATGGCCCCAAGCCTGCCTGTGTTCAAGAAGCATTTGGACAATGCTCTTAGATACACGGTTTAACTTTTAGTTTGCCTTGTGTGGAGTCAAGAGTGGGACTCAATGATCCTTGTGGGTCCCTTCCAAGTCAGGATATTCCATGATTCTCATTTCTTGCCTACTTTTGCTCATGGCTAGTTTATATGTTTGTTCTCATGCCATCGCTCTCCTTCAGCATACATTGTTCTTTTTTTCTCCTTGCTATTTTTCCTGATATATTTATAGGTGCAATCTATAGTCTTTATAATCTAGTCTTCATTTTGGTGAGATGAACTATTCGGTCCCTTTACTCTACTCTGTAAAACAGTTTCTCCTTAGCACCTTTCTTAGTACTTTGCACCTTACTTTCTCCTCTCTCACCTTAGCGGCCCGTCTCTACACTCTTCAGGTCTGAATTCCTTCAACGTGTGTGACCAGAACTGTACGCAGTATTCTAGATGAGATGAGCACTGCCTGCTGACATTAGCACTTTCTGATCTCCGGTGGAAATACTTCATCTGATTCATCCTGGAACTGACAAACTGTGGCTTTTTCATGGTTCCATCATGCTGTAAAGTCAGTTGGCTTTTGAGCAACTAAAATACCTAGGGCTTCAACCTCCTCAATCACTTTGAGGTGATTAGTGCCTAACCGGTAACAGAAATTCTTATTCTCAGCCACCAAATACATAGCCTTACTCTCTGCAATATTAAATTTCATCCTGTTTTCATTTTTGCAGTCCTCAAGGTCATTCAGTTCTTGCTGTAGAGCATTCTCCTTTTCTTCCATAATGGTAATATTTTTACCCATATTCTTATCACACAACAGCTATAACCCAAAGTAAAAAAAAAAAAAACAGCAAAAGCATATCACTTGTACTTAGGATAAAAAGTCCAAAGTGAAGTAACAAAGCTTTGGGGAGTGAAAAGCCATTTCTGCAGCCTGCTACATCTTACTAAAACTGCCCAGTCTTCATTAAGTTTTTGCTTTGTACTGTTGAGTGAGACACTGTAACTCAGCCTGGTAAGAACACTTTTCCCTGAAGCAGAAACACCTTTGGAAAATTGTCTGTATTATTTCTGTATCCCTTTCAACCTAATCTCAACAGTCTCTCTGTTTCAAAATAAATACTTGTTTGATCTTGCTAGTTTAAGTAATGCTCTGATGAAGTTACTGGAATAATTTCTAGCAGGCACAAACTAACCGGAACTTTGACCGTTAGCTTTAATGTGGATGGAGTGAAAAGAGAATGAATGGGTATCTGCAAAGGTTGTAATTCCTGTTTTGAAGAAAGCATGAGAGACAGCCAGGCCAAGAAAGGGAATCAGTAGCACAATGTAGAAAAGGAAAGCAAAAAAACCAGGTATAATAGTTTTTGAAGACTTTTTAAACCTTACAAGCACATTACATTTATTTATCAGGTACCTCACTTCATTTTTTGTAGGCATGATAACAAGGAAATTCAGACAGGTTCTATAGCCATTAGATCTCTATCTGACAAAGATAAGGACACCACATATACAGTATGTTTTTATTGGACTTCAGAAGGCTTAGGGATTTACCCATTATCCACCTGGACCATGCGGGCATTGTCCATCTCTCATTCACAGACCCAGTAACGTTAAATTGTTCTCAGAATACAGTAGTGTACGAGCAATTACCTAGTGGCCCCTAGAGGTGCCCTGCCGACATCGGTGTGCATTTCTTTGAGAAGGATAAATTCTGGATACTGAGAAAACACTTCCTAAAGCTCCACTAAGCTGACCCAAGAGTAACATATGGACAGCTGACACTATATTTCAATCAAATGTTAAAGGAAAGTAAGACAGTTTTAAATAATAGTGTACAGATGGACACATGACTGCAGGATTTAGAGACACTACGGTGAGCTGTGCTGTGGGATAGATGCATTTAAACAATGAACTTGCTTGTGTTACCTTTTGAGACATGAAATTGGAGGTCTCGGTTTCTCTTGATGTACTTGTGATATCACAAACTGCTTAAACAGCAGACCCGAGGACTGCTTCCTTAGGTCACAGTGATGCCAAATCCCACAGGACAGACAAGCCTTTAATCAGTCCCAGAGGGTAAGTGAAAGAGCATTTTTGTACTTACTGTGTTCTCAAACCCTATTTCTAATATCTACGTACACCTCTTTGTCAAACTTTTAGTCAGATATTTCTATATTAATTTTAAAGTTGGTTTACTTAGTCTTTCATTGCTGTTGAATTTCAGTGCAAACATACAAGATTTGTCATTTGTTTGATTACTTAACCAGTGTTCAGAGACTGTGTGCTCCAGGAGTAGTAGAACACTGAAAGGTATACAGTGGGACCAGCATCAACCGTGAATGACAATGCAATTTATTGCTCTCCTGTAACCTTCGGGCAAAGGCTCTTACCATTAATGCAATGCATCTATATTCTTAATTTGTGAAAGACTGACCACAAAGAAATGTTCACCGTACGAATGCAACAAAAGAAAGGACAGATATTTAATCATGCGAGCTTTACGTGGCTAAGATTGCCACAGCAAATTAACGTCCTTCTTAAGCATACATTTTACTTACTGACTTGCATATCACTTCCTTTGAATACTCCTAACATATTCAGTAACATAAAATGCACATGTAATAATTCAATTTAGCTATTTCACTCTAAGCCAGGATCACATAGTTCCTCTGCACCTTCTTCTGGAGAAATCTTAAAATCACTGCATGGCTTTACTGAGCAAGGGAAGTTGTGGAAGACATATACACACACAGTTATGGTGGGAAGTGTAGTATTATAGTTTCTTTGCACTGTTCAGTGAGGCTGCTGGCAACCTGTACAGTTCAGTCTGCAAAAAATCTTAGTAATATTCCATTTGTGCTCACTTTTTATGCTTGGGCTTTGCCTGAATGTTTCAGCTACATTATTTCAACTGTTTTTAGTTATAGGGAAAGATGAAACAAAGAGGTAAGAATTCTGGCCACTTTGTATTTAATATTTAATCGATTATAAATCACCTTGGCTTCAATGAGGGATTGCTGCATCAATACGAATGAGTGCCTTTCTTGGTCTGATAAACATCTATTTTAATTCCAAAGCTCTGGATTGCTGAAAATGACACAATGAATATACATGATAATTTCATAGGCACTTAGATTCTACTCTTGATCAGAGCTGCAGTTGTTCCAAATTGCACAGAAGACATTCAGTATTTTGCAACACCTTCTGTAAGATGAAAGTGGGAGGAATAGGAGTACTACTCTGATAAATCACCCATGAGGTTAAATAGAAGCAAAAATGCATGTGGTTTGATCAAACTGAAAGGTTTAGCCCTCTGTTTCTCTTTCTGTGTCTTACATCCTGGAAGTGACAGTATAAATGGCCACATGGCTCCAT
This sequence comes from Haliaeetus leucocephalus, assembly GCF_000737465.1. Lineage (NCBI taxonomy): Eukaryota > Metazoa > Chordata > Aves > Accipitriformes > Accipitridae > Haliaeetus > Haliaeetus leucocephalus. Next base: position 24,230,311 of record NW_010972775.1, on the reverse strand, counting down.
CTCTACATGGAAGAAGCATTATCAACATTGGGTTCTTCTGCTCCACATAAGGATAGCTGTGTTCACCACAGGAGAGATCAAGGCCTGAACACAGAAAAAAGTCCCTTTAGGCAGTCACCTATTTTTCCCTGCTTCTTAGAAATGTCACAACCAAAATGACAGTACATTTTACCTCTGTTAAAGGCATTATCCTCATTTAGATACTGCCGTAGATCTCTGGTTCCCAGAAGTATTTTTATTTATATGGACATATTTAGCTGGGCAGGACAGGAAGCCATCATTCCAGGCTAAAGGACTGAGAAACTGAAATTGTGTAGATTGTTCTTCTCGTGACGTTATGAAGATCCTTTTTATGCTATTTTGAGCCTACTTTCTAAATCCATTTTTATAACGGTCATTTACCTGTGATTCATCGTCCTTCACTGTTCAGAGGTAATCCTTTCATTTGCTTTTGCCACCTCTCATTCTGTGATGTTTGTCACGACATTTAATATCTGTAATCAGCCCAGTCAGCTTTTGATATTTCATGGGTGTGCCAGCTACTGATGCAGTGCATGAAAGCAGAAACTTATACCATAATTGCTATACAGATCTATTATATACATCCAAAGTGTGAATTTACAAGGAAAAGGAGGAACTTATAGGATGGAAATCCCTCATTTCACTGCCTTATGCAGTGCATACACACTAGGACTCAAATCACTCCAATTCTACCATGACCACAGACAGCTCTGATTCACATCAGAAACCAACAGAAATATAATTTTTCTATCATTTGGTGGTACAGTAGAAGAACGCAAATGGATCACATTATAAAACCCCATCTCTTAATTGTAAACAGTCTTCCCTAGAGGTTCTAGCCTCTGTGATACAGAACCATGCTTGGATATTCTTTTTAAGCTTTCACTCTGGTTTGCATGTCTCCTGTTTCTTTTCTCCTTGGCAGAAAGCCAGCTGGAGGAGCGTCTCTGCACTGCAGTGAAAAGCTGCAGCTCTGGAAAGCTACCATCTCAAAAATAAGCAGCAAGTATTAAGACTAAATCACCTGAAAATAGAAGGCACTTCTATCAGCTGGTATGAAAATACCTGAAAATCTTTCACCTTCATGTTTTGTCATCATGTTTTCCCTCCGTGATCTACAATCCTACTTTCATGATAGAATTTATTGTACACTGGTGTTTGTTTGCATGTTTATTGCTTTATTCATGTATTCACCTGCTTCAGTGCAATCCCTCGAGACAAACTAAATTAATGCTGCTACGCACGTTAAACTCACAGAAATAAATTAAACCCTTTTGATGCACTAATCCTCTCTGTTGATGAGATTTATTTCGTAAAGATCATAGCCAGTGGTGTCACCACAATTTTATGTGAAAAAGACCTAGTGCATCATCTCCTAACTTATCTGTTGAGAGCTAGAGCACATTTTGATTAAAGGTCTCAATCTGAGAAAACTCTGTAAGCTAGTAACATCAGTTGTAGCCTGCAAAGATAATTATTCTGGATTTTTCCCCCCTTTCTGTAGTTGGCTTTTTTCCTGATTATCTTCTGTCGGAGTCTTATGACACTATAGATTCACATATGCTTGCCAAAATGCCGGCCATCTGAACTTCTGAGGTTTCAACTGTGTCCTCACTGCAGGCTTGGTGGGTACTAAGGAACAAAACAGGGCAGGACACTGATTTATCTACCCATCAAGCTTCCTAAACCGTAGCTCATTTCTATGGAAATCTTGCAGACTGCAGGGGGCAGAACCTGACACTGTTTTATGAAACACTGCAGGTTATTGCTGACTTCACTCTAGCTGGGTTGCTTTTCCACCCAGCTGCATCAGCACAGGATGGACCTCCCTTTCTTTGTCAGAAAAGACATGGATTTTTCTATCTGAAACTACTTTCTGGTGGTTCTCCCTTGTTCAGCATGCAGAAGTCTCATATTTTGAGTTTACTCAGCTTTTCCACATACTGCATTGAAGTGCTTTGAAGATGTGGCTAGCTAGAACTGACTGTTAGTGATATGGACTTGTGCCCTGAATTAAGGCCCTTTCTGGTCACCCAGGACGTTAAGAGCTCCTATCTACACAGCTGTCTGTCTACACAGCAGTTGACAGCTCACGACAGTTACACTGGCAGCTAGCAAAGTTCAGAGAGATTTTTCTCGTATCTCATGTTTCCGGAATCCAGGAAATCCCATCACTTGCCATTGGAGACCATTACACCTGTCTTTAACTGAACAGGAAGACGAACCACCAGGAAAGAGATGAGGATCTGTCTGTTCTGCTTACTACCAAGTGATGGAGAAGAAAGAAGGAACGAATGTAAACAGTGGCACCCAGCCTAGGCATCTTTCAGCACTACCGACTTCCGTGATTTTATCGTGGATATTGCAACAGCTCAGCACCGGGCATCTAAAAATCTCCGTGGATTTCTGTATTTAAGTAACTCCCTCACACTCAGATCACGAAGGTAAACTGAACTCCCCCCCGAATTATTTATTGTTTCGGAGGCCGTGAGCCCGGCGCCCGGCTTTCAGCACCTGCGCTTGGCAGCTGTACCGCTCTTCCCGCAGCGCCAGAAGAAGGAAGCGCAGCCGTGCCCAGCCGGGGACGAAGAGCCCCGCTTCCCCAGCGCCGGCGGGAGCCCACCGGCGGCCGCCGTCCCGTCAGGGAGGGCGCCCTGCTGCGCGCCTGCGGACGGGCCGGCTTG
>NW_010972775.1:24227105-24227451 GCF_000737465.1 Haliaeetus leucocephalus | reverse complement strand
CGAGGCCGGGAGGGAGCCCGAGAGCCGGCCCCGCGGCGCGCGGAGGGGCTGGAAGGCGGTGGCGCCCGGGGGCCACGCCCCCTTCTCTCCGCAGTAGCGCAGGACCACGTGCCAGCTCGGCCAATCGGGGAGGGGCTCAGGGCTCTTTAAGAGCCGCGCGCCAGTCACCGCGCGCTGCAGCGGCGGCCGCCGGCGTTGCCATGGAGACCACGGCCGGGCCGGTCGCTATGGAGACGGCAGCGCCCTGGCTGCCGGGCGGGCGGCGCCGCCGGGAGCCGCGGAGGCACGCGCTGCTCGTCGTGATCGGGGAGATCGGGACGGAGCCGGAGCGGGGGGCGCTGCGCGG
>NW_010972775.1:24099680-24226726 GCF_000737465.1 Haliaeetus leucocephalus | reverse complement strand
GCTCGGGCGTGGCTCGCGCCCCGGTGGCGCAGCCCGCCGCCGGTCTCCGAGGTGACCGGAGCTTCAGCTCCAGCGAGGACGAGCCCAGTGACCGAGGGCATCAATAACGGGCCGGTCTGGCTCTGCTCCCGCAGGCGGGCATGCTCGCGGGCCTTCAGGCCGTACATCGCTGTTTCTTTTTTCTCCCCCTGAGCATTCCTTTCTTTGCATTAGTGAAACGCAGCTAACGCTGGCTTTCAGGGTCTTAAAGCTTGAAGACATTTTGCGGTTCTCGTTTCCCCACGTTTCTTTCTCGTTAGTGGATTACATCTTATTTCCATCTTACCCCAAACTGCTGTCTTATTAGTTGGAGGATTTGTCTTGCTTGCCCCTTCACTGCAGTGCAAGGGGACAGCTGCAAACAGGGGCCTGTTGTGCTATGGCCTCTCCCTATCTAAGGAGCAACTGTGTGGGCCACAGAGGCTGAGGGAGGATAAGCCACAATAGTGAACTGCTTCAGGAATGACAGAGAGCGAGACAGGACTGCCATAACATTTTGTTCCTTTGTTATCCATATTGTGGTAGTGCCGAGAGGACTTGGCATTGAATTAGTCTTTGTATATTACGTGCAGTGTTGTTTAAAAGCGCAGGGGAAGGAGGTGGTGAGATGGTAGTTCTTGCTTTGTTGCAGTTTCTGATGGCTCCTACAAAAAAAGATAAAGGAGAGGTTCTCAGCTACATCAGGACCTTAAGGGAATCCCTGTTCTAATAAGCAGTTTAGTACACCTCTGAGAACAGCCTTTTGACTTTGCATGCACTTCTTCTCCCCCCACCCGTTTTCAAGATACATTGGTTTAAAAGATGCCAGTGATAACAGTTGTAACTATTTGCCAAACTGCGTTATTCAGAGATACTACTGTGACTGTTTTCCTCTCAAGCGTCAACAGTACTGAGGAACAGATGGACAGTGCAATTTAAGAGAGGGTGTGGGTGTAAAAATGTCAAATCTTGTCCAATTTCTCAATTTCAGCGTCTTTTCCATCCATCTCTGCTGGCAGGGCACCTACCAGCAGCTTTGAGAGCAGTGTTTCATTCCCTTTTTGAAGGGATGGCTTTATTCGGTAGGGGTAGGTCAGATTATGACAATTTGGCCTCTGAAAACCGCTCTTCGAACGGACTACTCCTGCTTTCTGCACAACAGGATGATCATCTTTGCTTGGCACTTCACTGAACTGGTGTGCCAACCTGCATCTTTATCCATTCTCTGAATCTTTGAAATAGTGACAGATCAGTCTGTAAACTAATGGATTTTGCTCTTTGAGTCTGTGGTCATATGCCAATAACCTTGGAATTCCCACTGGAGAGGAAAACGTAAATGCCAATTTTGCAACACAAATTGTAATTGCCACAGCAGAAGTTCTGCAGTTAGTTTTGTCTGACCAGAAACCTGCTGAAATTCTGCCAGGTGCAGACACTTCTTTGCATGAGAGCCATTTAAGCAGTATTGGTAAGCTTCTAACAGCAGAAGTGAACTGCTGAGGGAGCTAGGAACCTGGATTTCAGACTTGCCTCTGTCACTGACATGGAGTAGGACCTCCAGCAAGTCATAGAGGAGTTTTCCCCACTGTGAAATGGGAGAACGACCTCTTCTTGAAATAGACCAAGATCTGCAAATTGGAAGATGGATATAAAAAGTAAGAATAGTTAAAATGACAGCAGGGTCTTGAGATCTGTCCACAGACAGCACATTATAATGTTAGAGACAGCTAACATCTTGATTCAGGGAGTTCCAGAAATGTGGAAAAGGTACACACATGATGATTCCCATTTCTTAAGAGATAGCTTGCTGGAGAGGGTCCACATGAGGTTTGTGCGACTGTAGAATAGGCTGCTTAGCAGAAGATTTGATTTCCTCAGAAACAAAGCAGTGTAAATAACAAAATCCCTCTGCCCTTCAGAAAAGCATTTCTGCAACTTGGCAAGTACGGTAAGGGGCTTGTAGCACTGATAACAATCAGATTAATAAAACTGGCAAATAAAGTTGGCAAGCAAAGTTGGTCCTAAATGTTACATATTATACATCTAGATAGGGTTTTCTAAAGGATGAAAAAAATAGGGTTTATTTTATGTCTTTGTTCTGTTGGCTGTGGTGCCCTGTCTGCGCAAAAAAAAAAAAAAAAAAAAACAACCCCCAAACCACCACAAAGAGATTTTTTTTTAGTGAATAAATCTCTTGCTCTGGCTGATCCAAGAAGTGTGTATTCCCAGACTTCTTTCTATATGTTGGTTCAGGAGAATGGAATAGTGAATATAGGACACTATGGGAACCTGCTTGTTTTCATGTATAGTGCTTCTTAGGCAGTGGCATTGTGTATCTGTGGGATGCCTGAACAACACTTATTCTAACATGCTAATAAATATTGGTCTTATTTTTCTTTTCCTATGTGACTTTTGTCCAGTTTTGAAACAATATCTGGAAGACTAGGTCTTATATTAGTCGGAAATGCCAAATCTTATAAGCCAATTACCTCAGCAGGAAATAAAAAAGTTCACATGGGCATAAGGAAAGAGGGGAAAAAATGTTGAATAAATTGTTACAAGTAGGATGATGAGTGAGACGATAATTTCACTCTTCCCTTTCCTTGCTCTGAAAGAGGATCTATTCTTTCTGCATCCTGGACGATGTAGCAGTACCTCAGATAGCATTTATTGCTGCAGTAGGACACCATGACAGTGACACAGCAGCTAGAGTCAGCAGGATTTGCCCTGCAGAGTGCCACCTTGTTCCTGTCCAGGTCAGTACTGCATTAAGATGCACTTACATTGTACATTTGTTTAAACAATCATGCTTTCCAAGAGTATAGCATATGAAACATTTTGTTCCAATTCTTGCTCCCTGTCTTTTATTACATGTTTCATTTGTTCCTATCCCATGCCCAAACTGAGAGGAATAGATGTTCTGTGACACTGAAGGTGGTGGTAAGTTGGTTGGTGGTGTTTTGGTGGTGTGGTGGGGGTTTTTTTTGCTTTTGGTCCGTCCCCCCCTCCCCCCCCCAACATTCAGAGGGTTTACTGAGGGGTTTTTGTGTACTTGGCAGTGCATGTTGTCAGGTAATAAATAAGCTATATTCCTCTACTGTGTCAGCTGTCACCAGAAAAAGAAACCAAGAACAAAGTTTTCTTGAGCTGCTGTAGATTCTACAGGCCTTGAGACCACTGAACTGTGTGATGCAATGATTACTAACTCTATCTTGGTTATGTGTAGAAAGCTGGAGCTTGTATACTAGAAGATCCTGTTTCCCACCAGTGGCCAGCAGAAGCTGTTGCACAATGTGGAGTTACTGTGCTGGAGAACTAGAACTGCAGTAACTGGGAATGATAATCTCCATGAAAAATCACTTGAAAGAAGGCAGATATCAGATACAATAAAACTTTATATTTTATGCAAGAGAGGACATATGTCCAGAAGATGGTGGAAGAACTGTCAGTGAGAATCCCATGAACAAATGCTGGGGCTGAAATTCTTGTTTCAGTTAACTCTTAGAAGTCTGTGGTGTTGGCCTTCAACATCTGTACTTCAGCAGGCAGCAGCACAAGAGGCTGGAGTAGTGATTCATGCTGATATCCTGGTTTTGTTCATGGTACCAAAGTGTAGTATCACACCATCTAGGAGAGGCTGCTCCTTACTGGGATGTGAAGATCTGTGATCTGTAGTGTTTGGTGTCATCCAGAATGTACAACTGCTCACACTGAGGTCTGAAGGTGACTTCCCCAGCATGGCATGGTGCCACTTGCTCTGGGAGCAGATGCTGCTTCCTGCTGTGATATGAAGGCGATTAGCTTACAAAGATTATATAGATTAAAGAGCAAATTCAAAGGGTCTCAGTGGGATCAGGGGCTTTGAAGGAGTAATTAGGCAGAGTGAGTTGGGGGGGGGGCACTTTTGTGACTTGGAGGATGCACAGGCTATAAGAGCAGAGAAGCTGGTGTCTCTGAGCTGCTTAGTAGTTTAACCATCCAGTAGACCATCTCTACTGGTGACCAATGCTCAATAATGCAGAAGATGTAAAATTAACATAATGTATTTGCTTGGTTAGGCAGTAGTGTAATTTATTGAGCCTCAATCCCTTGTAGCTTGTTAGTTTCACTTGCATGAAGCCCAGGCTGAATGAAGACTTGCTCACTGCAAGTACTTCAGGGATAAGTGTTTTATGGAAGGTAAACATCTTATGGCCCTCTGCTTCTGAAGACTTTCTCCATCCTAAGGATGCTCTTCTGGAAGAGCATCACTGGTCCTTGTGTGTCCTGTTAACTTCTTTATCTCCACTTCTGTTTCTGAAGTAATGTAATAACAGCTCACTTTTGTGTGTGTTTTTTGTTTTTTTTTGGTTTTTGTTTTTTTTTTTGTTGGGCAGGAATTCGTTCCTGGAACATTAACATTCTGTCCTGTGACCTGAATCAGCAACTGCGACTCTTCGTAACCCGACACCTGGCTCAGTTTTCTTCAGAAGTCAAAGGTCAGCTTTTTGGTTTATCAGCATTAACTTTTAACTTTTCCTTTGGGTTTGAAAAAAGTACAGAATAAAGCTGATTGTGATTTAGAATGTCAAATTCAATTAGCGAGTTGTTTGCCCAGGATTCTGCAGATGTGAATACTAAAGAAGAAAAACCATTTTAAGGATCTGTTGGATGCAAGGAATTTAACTTAAAATTACATATCTTACTACTGAGAATAGAGTGGATAGAAACGTGCTGTTTAAGAGCCTATTAAGCTAGTAAGTTAGAATTTGTGTGTCTGTCTTCTGTACCTTATTCAGGTGGCACAATATACTTCATAAGCTATTTATTATTTATCTCTTCCTTTTGGGTTTTAGAATGTACTTTTGTATGCACAAAATATGTTGCAAATAGTGTGTAAGATGAGTCAAATGACTTTCTGAACGCCTTTTTTGAAGGTCTATCTCCCTTTCCTGAGAAGAACAATGAATAAGAATGTTATAAAAATGACATTAATAGTTAGAAAATGTGCTTGCTTAGCTTGCAAAAAGCTTGGACTCTGGTTAGGCTGTTTAATACTTCTATGTAATGTATGTTAAAGTTACTATAGGAAGCACAGATGACACTGCTGCAAAATCTTTTTTATATAAGACTGTCTTATAGCTCACTATACATTTTACACTCTTATCAAAGCTTCTGAATATATTTTCCAGCTGGGGAAGCTATTCTAATGGATAGCTGTGAAGGAAGGTACCTGGACTCTTCTCAGATGTGCCACTGACTGAGAGGTTTCTTAATGTTCCTGTGACTTTAACATGGGGATAGAAAGTCTTCCTCCTTGCAAAGCAACATGTGTGTGTATACACACACACTTACAGGATTAAAATACTGTGTATGAAACATACCAGTTGAAACACTCAGCAGAAGATCTGTCTAAACTTGAAGCAACTATAACAGTCTATGGTACAAATAGACTAAGTACTAACAAGTCACTATGAGTATAACATTTTCCCAAGAATTCTTATAACTCAGGGCTGAAATATCTGGATTAATATTAGCAACATGTATCCCACTCACTTCCCTTTCTTGGTTCCTGAGGAGCAGAGGGTGATAAATGTGATGCTAGTCTATAAAGAAGATTCTGTGAGGGATCTGGGAAATTGCAGGTCTGTTAACCAACTGTCAGGTTTACTGGGCAAATCAGTAGTAACTATAATAAAAGGCAGAATTAGTGTCTACCTGGGCAGAGACAGCATTGGTTCTGCAAAGGGAAGTCCTGCTTTTCAAATGTCTTCAGGCTCTTTGAAGGGATTAGCAAACATACAGATGAGTGATTTAGTCTACCAGCCAAAAATGTTTTGGGAATCTAAGTCCATGAAGTCTGTTTAAGGAAGCCTATAGGCCATAGAATTAGGGGCCAGGCTTTGGTATGCAGAATTTACTCAGAGAAGGATGGGTAAACAGATGTTCTGATGTAAATAGCCAGCTCTGTCAATGGAGGTGGATTGTCGGTTGAGTTCAGCAAGGTACATGCTGCTTAACATAGCTACTTAAACATTAAAGGGTGAGCAGTGAGGCAAGTTTGATAATCCAAAGTCATTCAGGACTCAGTAATGCTGAGTTCTGACTGAAGAATTTAAACTGTGTAAAGTAAATACCATATGCAAAAACAACCCCCAAATGTAGCTTCAAATTAAAAAAAAAAGGTGGGTTCTGAACCGACCATTACCATGGAGGAATGAAATCCTGTGGTTATGGTACAGTTCGTGGAAGCATCAATTCAGTGCTTGGCAACAAACAAAACATATAAAATGTTAGCAATTATTAGGTAAGAACAGAGAACAAAACAAGGAGCATCATGGCACTGTATGTTAGATCACAGATCTTTGAACACTGTGCAGTTTTGGACCCCTTATCTCAAATATAGTGGAACTGCAGTAGAGCTCAGAGGGGTAGTGAGGATGGTCAGAGGTCTGGAGTAGCTTTCTTTCAAGAAATGATCAAGTAAGCTGAGATGCTTCAGTTTGGAAAAGAATTGACTAAAGAGATGAACAAGAACCAGGGGGAATTAAACTGGTGGAAGTCACATTCAAAAGAAAATATGGTGCTATGGTTGCATGTTCAACCAATAGTGGAGCCATAGAATTTCTCCACAACATACTTTGGCAAGAAGTTTGTGTGGTTCAGAAAGGAAATCAGATAAATATTTGAAAGAGATCCTTTGGTGGGGTTACTAAATGGATGAGCTGAAACAGGAAGACTTTATTGTCCCTTCTAACCTTACTTAAGTCTATTAGGGAACACTCAATACATATTTCAATCCATTAAATCTTGAATGAGGCAGGACAGAAGAAATTAAGTATAGAAGCAAACAACATGAATGAAGGATTTCTGTGGATGCACAGGTGAACAGACACTCCTTAGATATTTATGGGCCTCTCCAGTATGCAGTTACATAAATTTAGTTCTGCTTAGTTAATTTCTGTAGCTAATGACATAGATCAGCTGGCATCTTGTTGCATGTCCAACACAGACTTATGATCTGGGTCTGACAGACTTCATCTCACCTCTAGAAGAACATCAGACATGGATGTTATTTTTACTAGCCATTTACAGCCACTGCTGTTCTAAGAAACAGAGATGCCTTGTAGAAAAACTTAGTTGACTTTTCTAGTGGGATTGAGAAAGGCTAGAGCAATATATGAGGCAATTGTATCTTGCTCAAGTTGACTCCTGCTATCGCAACTAGTTAAGCAGTGACCTGTTAGATGCCCAGTTTTCTACAAGAGTTCTGAGGATTTAAACTCCACAGCCCCTAACTGCCTGATACAGACTCTTACAATGTTATACTACTGTAGCAAGCAATGAAGCGTTTTCTATTTTGTAGCTGTCACTGTAGCTGAATACCAGTGCAAGAGGTAGTTGAAAGAGCAATCCAACATTCAAACATCTGTCTCATCTTTTTTACATTACAAAAGCAAAACAAACAAACCAACTCAAATCTGAAATGAGTTAACTGGAAAGGAAAATATCTAACTGAAACCGATCACTAGCTCCTGTTGAAAGGTTGTGTTTCTGTTGGGTATCATGTGGATCTGGAAGCTCTCATATCTATATGGAAGAGACTACTACAGCAGCAGTTGAATGGCTTGTGGCTGGCAGGGGTTTTTTTTAGAAAGAGCAAACAATAATTACTGCTAGTTAAGAAGAAACCCATGAACTGAGCTGATAGCCTCCCTTTCTTCTGAAGCCTTCCTTGACTGGCATAACCCTAACGTTGGACAATCAAAACCCACTGATAACGGAAAGTAAAATTTCTGATTTTTGTCTTGCTTTTGCTTTTTGTTATGATCTAATCTTTATCTGGCATAATGGTGACGTGTGTGTTTGTCACCTCCAGGTTAGACTTCTGCATCCCACTAAGTTGAGGTCTGAAAACAAGAAATAACAAAACTCTAGCACGTGTAGGAGATAGTAGACAGTTCAGTGTTAGCCTGTAGGGCCTCTGGCTACCAGTTTTCTTTGTGCCCTGTTTTAACTTTCAAGCTCTTAATGAGTCATCAAATAGCTGTTCTGTAAAATCCTCTGTCATGGCTGTGGCCTTGTGATTCTGTAGGTGAACAGGACCTAAAAGTTGAATTAATCTTACAACCATGTCTCCATTCGTGTATGGCAGGACAGCTCTAACTCTAGAGCAATGTAATTGGAGCCTGAAGCATTATCCTAATTCAGGTTGTAAAGTAGGAAACTGAATTAGATGGACTCTGACCATCTATAAAGCACGACAGGTCCTCCTGTCTGAAGGCTTTCCCCTATAACTGCAAATATTTTATGTATTAAACATTTAAAAATGCTACCTATCTTCTCCCCAGAAATTTTGTCTATAAGAGTGCTATAAGGTTCCATGAAGCCCACTGTGGGCTTTCTCACTCAGGTCTAATTATCTGGAAAATGTGAGAGATGAGTCATGTGGCCTAAAAGATTGTAGGTTCTTGCTGTTCACCCATTGTGATCTTAAGGACTCAGGTTCTTATTGCTAACATTGCATTTGTAAGATAATGGCTAGGCTAACATGACTCTGTTTAATAAAGTGCTGTGGTATCACCAAACCTGAAAAATCCTTGCTTTATCACACTAGGGTCTAAAGATCCTGACCTGTTTTCCCAATAGTGCTTAACATTAGACAGGCATGTGGTAAGAAGTGTTCAATATTTGCTCAGGAAAGAGGTAAGGCATGTATAGGGATGGATAGGATTCCAGTAATATGAACAATTCTATGGTCTGTTTGCATGCTTCACTGACAAACTTGCTGATCAGTAGCAGTAATTTTATCTATCTCATCTATATAGAAATACAGATTGTTATAATTATGCTTTAATTTGACAGATATTGGTGGTCTCAACTAAGCAACAGAACAACGGCCTGTCACTTTAGTAGAACAGTTTGTGATCTGTAAGTCTGTTTTCTATCTTCTGACAGTGCAAAGCAGGAAATTGATATCTATTTTCCTTTCTACAATAATTGTTCTAGTGTCACACTGCAGACTATAAGCAGCCATAGCTATCTGCAATATCTGGTAGAGCTGAAGAAACATGTGTGTTCATGATCTTCCTTGATGTAGGGGGTTTGCATGTTGCTATGTATTAACCAGTGTGCGATAGAGAAAGTTCTGGAGTTGGCTTAGTCAAATTGTTCCTTAAGATGCTGGTGCTGCTGTACTTCAGTAACACTGTAGAGAAAAAGTGATGGGGTGTAGACACCAGTGGGATGCACCCTGTATTCTAGGATAATTCCCAGCTTCTCCTGGAGGAACTTGCCTGCAAATTGTTCCTGACCAGTTTGTCCCTGTCCCTGTTCAACAAAATGGTTGTTACCTGGGATCAAGTACAATTCTAGTTCATCCTGTAGCAAATATCGATGCAGGATATATTGAAAAACAATCTCTATGTATGGCTTCCTGATGTGCTGCAATTCAAGACTGGGTTTTGTTTATGCAGGTGTAGCTCTGGCAGTGTAAGACATTTCCCAGATACTGTTATCTCTTCAAAAGCGATATGCCAAATAAGCTATTTTCTATCAAATTTAGTAAACTAATCTGAGGGAGGCTCTTCTCCCACACACTGTAAAAGTAACTCCTGGCATGAATTCCTAGCCCCGTTTAGTATGAACACCACTATTGTAGCTGTGATGAGTTAGTTACAACTTAGGCAACAGCTACAAGAAGTGCTAATGTCATTGATCAGTTGGAGCAGGGCAGGCAAGTTTTGAGTGACACACTCTCTAAAAAGGTTGGTTTTTACCTAACTTACACTGTTTATTTACACAGAGATCCTCCAAACAGACAAGTCGCTAAGCCCCTTAGCAAGTCTTGCCTTTGTGCTTCAGTTTGTCCTGTGGGTCTGTTGAATAAAGGTATCCTTATGTTTCAGGATGGTTCGATGTGGCTATTTGGACAAGTATCTCTCCAGATATGCTTGGTTTCTGTTGCAACTTGTTGCAAATTCTTTGCTGCATATCTTGTACTTGCCCTATGAAGATGTGTGTTCATCGCAGTTCTGCTCCTGATGGACACAACATAAAACTAGAAACATTTTAACAACAGGAGTTGTTCAGCTCTACACTGTACGTGCCCTCTTGTTCCTGCTGTGGGCATAGAGAAGAGTGGCTGCAGCTGATTTTCCTCTTAGTATTTATAGCTTGGTGTTAGCTCCTCTGAACAGAAGGCTGTACTGGAGAGCTCCTGCTTGTGTGAGGGACCTGTTCCTCCACACTGGTATGCTTAGCGGTGTCTCTGGAGGATAAAACTGTTCTTTTTGGAAGTATGTGCATTAATCTCAGAATATCATTCCCTTAATGGTTGATGTTTGCACTCTGTGATTAGGGAAAAGTCAGGTGGAGCACAGCAGTTACTGTAAAGCCAGAGTAGTTCTTTGACCTTCTATTTAATGCAAAAGGCTTCTTACTCTACAGACTTCTAACAACCTGTAAAAGTTTGACATCACTGGCAAAAAAACAAAAGATGAAGGCTGGTAATACAATACGACTAAGTAAAGCAGTCTACCTAACAGAATATTTCAAGACTCTCCTATCTGCAATTTCTCACTTGGTTACAGTAGTTATTTCCAAACTGCATTTGTATTATGTTAATGCCTAGTGTTTGAAGGTGAAATCAAAAGGTAACTGCAGTATTTTCTGGGAACAGAGAGGGCACAGTTATCCCTCTGACAAGTTTTTAGTCTGTTTAGAGATGATGAGGAACAAATAAGTCTCAAATGTGGTACAAACAAGAGGACAAAAGTTGAGGATAGAGCTGGTAATGGTAAGGTGGTCATACAAGTGATGCTCAATGCACCTTATGAAAGCTGATTTGGTGTTGGAGGTTTTTTTGTGGGTTTTGAGTTTCTTTTTTTTTCTACACTAACTTGCTGGCTGTTTTCTGAGTATCACAAACAACATGACTCTTGCTGTAGGGGTAATCTCACAGCATAGTTTACAGGATATGGATGGTAGGGACAGCAAGAAACCAAGCATGGATGTGATGATGACCTGCCCAAAGGGAAAAGGGGTTGTCCTGAATGGCAGCGACAGAGCAGAAAAAGGTAGGAACAACTATGGAAGACCTTGGATGACAAACTTTCTATATGTTTTGGAGATTCTGGAAGCTAGTAAGTGGTCTGAAGGAGGGAGAGGGTGATGTGTTGAGAAAAATGAGCAGAAGTGTCAAACCAATTCAAGGTGAAATACTGAAGGCTTGTGTGCTCTTATATGGTGAGGGTAGCCCCATGTGCAATTTTGCACAGTTGTCAATTGCTGCTGGTTGCCATAATAGTTTAAGATCTTGTCCAGTGTCTCCTTGTGCTGGATGTTAATAGTTCTTTATAGCTGAGAGGGAGTGTCTCTTTCCAATAAAAATTGACATGACGTAAGGTGAAAAGCTCAAAATAATTACTTTACAGCATAAGGGAAGTATGCCTTCTGGTATCTGTTGGTTTTGATGTTCAGAGAAAACAACTCCTTTTTCTGAAAACATTTCTCTCTACATGAATATTAGCAGCTGCTTTCAGTCCAGCTAGGGGACTTTAAATAGCTCAAGAGCCATCCCAGTGATCTATCCTCTCAAATTGTACTTTTGTGTTAGTCATCAGAAAACTTTTTGTAAATAACTAATCACATAATTGTAAATCAAGCAATTAAGAACAACATTCATGAATTTGATGGAACAAATACTTGAAATAATGAAACATTGATGAGATACTTTTCTTGCCTCTGTAAAAGGATTATCAGAAATATTAAACTGTCAAGTATTAGCCTGCATGTTTGTTTGCAAACTTAATGTTTTATGCTGAAAGCCAGCAGGGTTTGTGTAACAGTCTAATAACTGGCTGCCTTGCAGGCAGATGGCCTTCAGGCTCTGAAGCCTTTCACATTCGACATAATACACATGCTTCACATCCTACTGATGCCTTTGTTTTACATTTAATGCCAGCTGAGGATACAGATATATCTGCCACAGCCCACTGAGGATGTAGCAAAGTTACATTATAGTTCCTGAAGGCAGCTGTCTTTTTGGATGAGTACTCCTAGAATGCTATTAACTCAAGCTAGGAGAAGAAGAATCTGGTTTTACAGCATCTCTAGAACTTATGGGCAGCTACAAAGAGGATGGAGGCTTTCTCTTTGCAAGGGGCAATGAGTGCAAGTTGCATTGGGAGAGGTTTCAACTCAAGGTAAGAAAATTTTTTTTTACTGTGAGAACAATCAGTCACAGGAACAACCTCCCCAGGGACATGGTAGAATCCCCATCACTGGAGGTTTTCAAGATGCAATTGGACAGGGTGCTAGATAATATCATCTGTATTCCTTTTCCCATTAAAAGTTAGACCAGGTGATATATTGAGGTCTCTTCCAACCTGGGCTGTTCTGTGCTACTATGAATTCAACTTTGCAACAATTAAAGAACAAGGAATTTTACCAGTGGCACAAATCAGGTTGGTTACAAACCTGCTAAGAAGCAAAGGCAAATGCATGAGTCCTCTATGCACATCTTAGTCTGAAAGTCTGCATTTGATCCTCCTTTTACAGTAATAGATATCTCAGAGGTTAATGTTTTTACATGTACAAGTGACTCATCTTCTTCATGGAACTTGGAATGGCTTTGAGTGTCAGCTTGTGCCATATACTTTTTTTCCACTACACTACTTAGTTAGTTTTCAGTGATCAATCTCAAGTGCATGACAGTAAAAAAAAAAAAAAAGGAAAAAAAAAAAGCTGCCTTGTTTATTCAAATTACAGTTCCCAGATAATACAGATGACAAGCTTGTGTGTTCAAGCAAAAGCTGTTCTAGACAAGAGGCAAAAGACCAATTGCTTGTGAAAATTATATTACAGTGAAAATATATGTTCCCCACAGCTGTGGCCTCTTGTTAGAGACTTCTGTAACAGATCATCCAGTGGTGGATTTTGTTCAGCTCTTGGCTGTTAGTAAAAGGACTAGTATGTCCTAAACTTGCATATTTAGGTAGTAAAAAAAGTCAGTGGTTAACACTTTTTTTTCACAGATGCAATGATGATTCTTTGGACTTTTAGATGTGATTCTCTAGTCCTAGAGCAATTAACTTTCCTGCACCATTTGTCTGCCAACATACTTCTGACCAAAGAAATATAAAAGCAAGCACTTGTCAGCTTCTGTGCTTCTTCCTTATGGGCTTGAGGGCTGTATTTGCTCTCATAGTAACCATGCTGAGCATGACCTCAAAGATCCCATGAATTGCAGTGTCCCAAAATACAGTTTCCCATGCTGTAAGTGCAGCCCATGTTTCTTGTTGCTACATGTGGCTGCAGCAATCCCAAGCATTGCTCTTTTCAGCTGACTTCTGTTACCAACAGCTTTAGATTTTTCTCCCAGATAACTGGTAAAGAATATCTCTGTGGGACTTGCAAGCACCACTGGGATCTACCAGACATACTTTAAGCAGTTATGTATGTATTCTGTAAGAATATGTATTTTGTAAGAATGCTGTATGTTAGGACAGGTAGCTGTACTGGTTCAAACAAAAGGCATACCCAGCACAGTGATGAAAAATGGACATGTGGGCAAGAGTGTAAGATGAGCACATAAAATACTTCCTCCTTGTACTATCCTAGCTCATATCTCTTTCTGCCTCATGGAGAGGTATGTTTTCCATGTGTTTAGTAACACTCAGCACTTTTCAACTTCCACAAAGTTTTTCAGTCTTTCCCTACTAGAAGTAAAAACATCTGGCAAAGAGTAAAACAGTTCAGTGACATGTTGCAGGAGGAAACCTGCAACCTCTTCTTATTTCCTTGGATCATCATTCCTGTCTGATCTCATTTTGATGTACCTTCCTTCATTGGACAATTTCTGTCCAGTCTAGTTGCATTATAGCTTTGGCATATTTGCCTTCACATTATTTCTCCAGATTGAAGAGGCCTGGCTTATCTAATGGTTCCTTATAGGGAAGCTATTCCATACCTTTCATCTTCTTGTTTTATTGATGTCTTCCAGATCTATCTCTTTGAGATGCTGTAGCATTCAAAGTGGGGTAGAGCTATGTATTTACACAGTACCACAAAACTTTTTTCTTCTTTTCCTGATTTCTAACATATCTATTCACTTTCTGACTGCTGCTGAGCGGTGACCTGACTCCTGAATAGAACTAAGACTATCATAACCTCAAGATCTCTCCCCAGTGGTAATAGTTAGCTCTAGCTAGCAATAGTTAGTGTCATTTCATGTGTGATTTATACTGATAAATAAAATGGCAAATGAAACTCAGCATTGTGAATTCTCCCTCAGTAGTTCATCCTCAGCCACGCTAATAACTTGGTATTATCCATAAGCTTTGCCAGCAGTCTGCTTTCCTCCTTTTTAGGTTGTTTATGAATATGGTGGACAGCAAAAGTCCTGGTGTAGGCTTGTATGACATGCCTTATGAAATAATAATTACACTATATCAATAAAACCTTTCAGATTTTGACAAGTTTATTTGGGTTTTATTAAGAAGTAAGGTCATATTTTCTGTAATGCCATGCTGATTGGCATTCATTTTGTATTCAATTTGAATCTTTACTGCTGATGGGTTTTCCAGTCTTCTAGGATTTAAATGCCAGAGCACTGGAGCTCGGATTGGAAGCTGAGAGCTTCTTAGTCAATCTCTTAGATCTTGTACAGAAATTATCTGTTTGTATAGACTTAGTCTGATTGCTGCAATCTCCCACCACCATTACTGCTAAAATAGAAATAATTTCATTGTCTCTAAAATATATTCTTGATTTCTTCCAAATACAGAACAGAAATATTTACTGAATATTTCTGGCTCCATTTGACCTGCAGAGCTAAGCTTTAAAACAAGAGATAGCACAAAAGCAAAAAACTTGTAAGTTCATATATAAAACTTTATTTAAAAATGTTGCTTTTACCATCTTTAACAGACTGTTTTAATGCTCAGAGAGCTCCTCCAGAAACTACACATCTGCAGAGTTCTCTTTGATGGTAGTATTGGGCTGCATTTTATGCATTTGAAGCCAGCGTACTGAACCTTCTTTGGTAGGCCAAGCTAGGAAGTTATCAGGATTAATCTTTGTTTTCCTTTTGTGTATTTCAAAATGTTCCTTTGTTCATAAGGTACACCTTATGGTTCTCATGGTGATACCCAAAAGGCTACTTGGTGAAGATAAGAAACTGGAGCTCCAAGAAGCTATTTTGCACTTCAGCTAACTAGAGGTTACTTTAACATCAGTTTCTTGCTTTCATGCTGTTCTGTCCAAATGTTGATTACTGACTGAAAGGCCTAATGGTGCTTGCCTCACTCCAAAAGTCATGTAAACATTAAACTGACCCTCTGCAACTGACATATCTGTGCATATTTATTATACATTTGAAACTGCTGAGGCTTCAGTACAATCATATAGGATCTACTCACATCAAGCATCATTTCTATGAAAGAAAGAATTTTTTATAGATGATCTGGTTCTGTTAAGCTCCTCTACTGAATAGTAAGGTGAAAATTCTGTTCAGCTTTTAAAAAGCAAATAAGATCAAAGGAAATGCCTTACTGAATCACATCGGTGGTCTATCTAGCCTAATATTCTGCCTCCAGAAGTAGCAACAAGAGATGCAATTCAGGGAAGCATGTGAGCCTAACTGCTTTTGATTGCCCTTTTTCCCCCTCTCATAGGTCCCTCACTATGCATAATGCTTGGATTAAGGATGTTAAAGGGCACACCCCAGCAACTACTCTTAGTAAAAATTGTTTAATCCCTCTTGAATCTACAAACGCTGTCTGCCTCCACAGTCATGTGTAGCAGCAAGTTCTTGAAATTCACTGACTGCTATCTAAAGAAGAAAATCCTCTTCTGTTTTTAGTTGTTTTAGCTTTACTGAGTGTTCCCTAGCTTCTACTATTTTAGGATTTGGTGAATAATGACCCAATCTACTAGCTTTTTTGGTTTGGTTTTTTAATAAGCTCCTTTCTAAATTGAAGAGTTCTGGACTTCTAAGACTGTTACGATAATGCCACTGTTCAAACCTCTTAATCATTTTGATTAAGCTAAACCTGAATCAATAGACACAACGCTGTGCTGCTTATGAAGATAATGCAACAGCATGCAGCGCTATCCTAGATCATCTTTTACCCTCATAAAGATAATAGAGAGTTCATGAAGCTGTACTTCTAAAGAATGGAAAGAACACATCACCTTTGAACAAGGTCCATCACATAAGAACTTTAGCAAAATACTGGATTCCCTATTTTAATGAATACTCAGTGTTACTGCCTGTCTGTAATTGTGGACCCTATTTATGGTATGGTGCTTATATGGCTTCTTGTAGTACTTGAAAATAAATATAAGATTTCCATTTCTTATCCTCAGCTGTTGGTCATGAGTGACATCACCACAAAATAAACCCTCCTACCTGTGCTCCAGACTTCAGTATCTGCTGGAATCTGACTGGCTTCCATCAAATTTGGCTGAGGCCAGTGCAGTACTGGCCCAGGTTCTGGAAGCTGGGGCCTCTTGCTGGAAAGATGAAGTGGCTGTTAGGACTCAGCATTTGAGCATGCAAAGCAGTGTCTTTTATGACCTTGGTGAACACTCAGTTCCATTGTTCTGACAACTCAGGCATTTCAAGGGTTGCAGGCACTGTTTTTAGTACCTTACATAAGATATTTTTTTTTTTCCTCAGCAGACACCTGCCATCTTTTAGTGTGTAACCCATTTTATTTCTCTCTATTTTTTTGCCTAGAATAGCATTTTCTTTTCTTACATTGGCTGTCTGGCCTTATTCTCTTATTTCTACTTTTTTGATAAGCTGTTTATCTTATTTAAAAAAAAAAAAAAGGTGTTCAAAAGCTCTGAGTGAGCCAGTTAAGAACAAAAAAAAAAGGGGGGCATGTGTTTCCACTCAATGCCAGCAGAAAAACAGCAAAGGCTGTTGAAGACACCATTTTCTCCATCTTATAAAATTAGCAGCTTTCAGTCACTGGATAACAGTTTATGCAGGATCTGTGTGATGCAGAACAGTTCTTTAAACAGTGCTCTGATAGCTATTTAATGTTGTCCATGACAGTATTGCACACAAAATAACTTGGCGGGGGGGGGGGGGGGGGGGGGGGGGGGTGTTGGTGTTTGTAGGTTTGTTTTTGGTTTGCTTTTTTTTTCTTTTTTTTTTTTTTAGTGTTGCAGTGACATTTCTTTAACTTGACAAAGGCAGCATTCTCTTGATGGCCATGTGCACTGTAAGCACAGCAGCTGCAATGACAGAGTGACCTCCTAAATAAGACTAGTTCTAATACATACTTCTTTTGGAGTCTTCATTTTTTTCCAGGTTTAGCAGAGATGTTGACATTGAAGATACTTATTACAAGCTAATACAAGCTTTGGGTGACTTTTTAATGAATGTTACTGGGATTCTAGCATCAGTCATATCTAGAGATTGGTAACTAAAGCCTTGTTAATGTATTATTAGTGTATCATTTTTTCACTGTGGCTCTGTACACTTTTCTCCTCTAGTGTTGCTGCCTAGGAGTGGCTTAGAGTAGGCTTTTCCAATCCTTGTCAACTGGACCTTGCTATGACAAACAAGATGAGCAAATGGGAAGGAGGATTAAGTAGGAAAATAATCTTTAACATGTGACAGTTTTAACAGCTGTGCATAATTTTCTGACAGGTTTCTTGGTCTGTTTCCCTCTACTGTGCTATGAATGCAGTTCCCCAATTCTCTTCCTTTGCTTTTCAAGAATCCTTAGTATTGGTGTGGGCTTCAGGAGGGAGTCTCTGGCCAGCTGCTCTCAATTCCTGTTTACCTGAGTGTTGCACTTGAACAGCTGGAGGTGAGTGGCTTTGGATGTTCCAGTGCTGGCCTCTTTCCAGGCCTGAGGACCCTGGGCTGAGTCATTACTGTGCCTGAGCTCACAGCTACATCTAGAAAGGTTTGGCCCTCAGTTTCTGCAGTAATTCCCACGGCAGCTTCATGAAGTGGAAAGCCTCTTCACTTACAGCTAGCAAATGCGCACTATCTCACCACTCCAGTGTGGAGCGGAGCAACTGGTGGCGTTCAAGTGCTAGATGCAAAAGAAACGGGCTGTGTCATCAGCTTCCCATACTGGTACACAAAGTGCTTGTGCACTGCTCTGAAATGGAAGATGACAGTGCTGCTGGTGCTCTGCAGCATCCAGCTTGGGCGAGGGAACTGAACAGAATTCCCCTGAAGTGATCTTGTCTAGGATCTTAGCTGCTATTTCAGGAAATAAATTCTTCCGCTAGGTGCAGATTCAGAAGAGTGAAAAACAGCGTGGAAGGAGCCTGTTAATCCTATTTTGCCATGAGATTAATTGTTGTCATGTGCTATTGTAATTTTAATGCCATAATTCCTACCTCCTTAGAAAACAGATGTCCCTCAGTCTGACTGGCTCTGTTCCAGGATTTTGTCTTGCCCTATTAACCATGGCATTGCTAGAACATGTGCCTTTTTCCTCCCTCTGTAAGAACTTAAAATTGCAGACTGGAGGCACTGTTTTCCTTTCCTGATCTGATGTTGCTTCTTTCCTGGGGAATCTGAGATGACATGCTTTCTATTTGATACTGAGAAATCATAATAGTCTTTGTGCTAGAAAATAATGAATTCTGAAGTGGAGTTAACAGGGATCATTAAGGGCTTGTGTCTAGAGGCATCTTTCTTTTCAAGTACCAACTTGTTTTCACTCTATTCTGTGTAATGGAATGCCTTGCTGCTTGATTTGGAAACTTTAGGGGATTGTGTGCAAAAGCAGTCAGCTCTTCCTGATTCTTGCTAGGGCGAATGTGCTACTGCAGAGGATCTACACCAGATCCCTATTCCATCTGCATTTTTTGTACTTCTTGCTTTATCCTGCTGGCCTGTATGAAGCAGTAATGGAACAAATGAGTCAGTTCCTGAGTTCAAGCTTTGGAAAACTAAGAGCACTGCAGAGAAAATAAATTCACTGCCTGAAGACAGTCTCCTATCTTTATTTTAAACCAAACTAATGTTTTAATGATTGTCTGTGTTTGGTTTTTGGGAGGGTGTTACGATTTTTGTATTATACAGACTTTTTAAGGTGAGGCATTGTTTTTTATTTGAATGCGTCAGGTTGCAGGCAGTCTGCTATAAACCATGGGTAATTAGTTTCCGTGGTTAATTACCCATGGTAAAAACTGTGCCTCACCTCTAGGTTGAATTTGTTTATTGTGGTTTCCAGTCACTATATTGTGTTCTGCCTGTGTCTACTAGGTCTGGGTTCTCTTCTGAAAGAAATCTTACTATATGCAGCTGTCTTCTCACCTCACAATGCGTTGTTGTATAAATCAGACTAATTTGGTATGTTTTGACCTCGAACAATGCTTGTAACTGTGTAAGGATCTTTTCAGTTATAGAATCTTAGAATCTGCCTTTCAGAAATTAAAACCCTAGACCAGAAAAAAACAACAAAAAAACCCTCAAGTGGTCTCTGTAATGACAACATTATTAATCACTATTAATCTAAATTAATAGCCTGCAATACATGCATAGCTAGCTGCCTACACTAAGCTGAGCTCATGCACACTGTTCTCAGCTGTGAAGTCACTGTTTTCTAAAATATAACCAACATTACACAAGTATGGTGTAAATTTCTTGCTCTTGTCTGTAATGTGTCTAGGCCAGTAGACAAATCAGATCAATGATTTTGGTACCAATCATGAGTTTCAGTTAACAATTAGAATCAATTGCCTGCAATAAAATACACTTTGATAACAATTATATGAGATTCCCCTACAAACACCTTGAACAAATATCTGCTCATCAGCTGTCCATCATTTAAAACTGATTTTAACTTTCCCAATATTGGCTAACAGTCTTCTGGAATGTGGAACTGTTTTCTTTCTTTCTGCCTGACAATACAAATGCATCAGACCTGTTCTTGGCTGCCTGAATAGGCTTCCCCATAGAACCATGAGTCATAGTCCAGATCCTGATTCTTGCTTCAGGATCGTCAATGACTTGAGGTCAGGGATACGATGGTTCCTAAAATTGCAGGGTTGTTGTGGTTCAACCCCTCCCAGCGACTAAGCACTACACAGCTGCTCACTCACTTTCCCACCACCCAGTGGGATGAGGGAGAGAATCATGATAGGGGAAAAAAAAAAAGTAAAACTTATGGGTTGAGATAAGAACCATTTAATAGGACAGAAGGGAAGAAAATAATAATAACAATAATAAAATTACAATAATAATAAAATAATTGGAATATACAAAACAAGTAATGCACAATGCAATTGCTCACCACTTGCTGACCGATGCCCAGTTAGCTCCCAAGCAGTGATCTGCCCCCCCCAGCCAACTCCCCCAGTTTATATACTGGGCATGACATCACATGGTATGGAATATCCCTTTGGCCAGTTTGGGTCAGCTGCCCTGGCTGTGTCCCCTCCCAGCTTCTTGTGCCCCTCCAGCTTTCTTGCTGGCTGGGCATGAGAAGCTGAAAAATCCTTGACTTAGGATAAACACTACTTAACACACTAATGTTTTCAGTTGTTGCTATTAACATTATTCTCATACTAAATCCAAAACATAACTCTATACCAGCTACTAGAAGGAAAATTAAGTCTATCTCAGATGAAACCTGGACAAGGGTAGAGCTTGTAATAAAAAACTATATGGGGAGAAGGACTGTGCTGCATGCATGAAAATGACATGTGCAGATGTGGTTTCTTGGAGGCTAAATTTGGTAATATAAGAGTTCCTACATAGTCCAGTGGTCACCACAAACTCATTTCTTGTTTTGTATGTAAGTGTGATTCTTTAACCTGCTGTCTCTCAACGGAGCACTACAGGCATGCATGTTCATGAAAGGCAAATGTTCAGCACAACCAAAGATTCCTGCTGTCTTGGGGGGAAATGGTAGTGAATGAGTTATCTGCTATAGGTGTTATGTGTGGGGCTCATTTGCTGCAGAGAGGCAATAAGACACTGCTATGATAGAAAATGTAGCCAACACAGGTAATTATTGTGCTCCACCTCTCTCCTTTCTTTAGTCATCACTTAGGACTGGTGTGTATGGGAAGCCTACTAGCAAAACTGTCAGTACAATGCTAGTGGTAGAATTCCTGATGGAGGCATACTTATTAGAGAGTAAGTCTTCACAAACCAGATTGTGTTGATATAATTATTTAACTAGACATAAACTGATATAGTTATTTTCTACTCAAAATCAGTCCTTACACAAAGCACAGACAAAAATAATGCTTAGTGAGGTTTTTCCTTTGTTTTCTGCATTTTTATCTCCACAGATAACTAACTTTCCAATTTCGCGAGTTTCTTAGACCAAAGCTCCTAGAGTTGAAATCACCACATGAATTCACTGGTAGCTTTTCTTAAAAAAAAAAAAAAAAAAAAAAAAGCTGCCCTACTAAATTATTACTCTTGCTTCTAAAACCAGACATTGTGGTTAAATGTTGTTGGCAGTTCATGGAATTCAAATTCTTGAAGCATATATGGAGGCAAAGAGTAAGCAGGTTTGTCCTGGAACAGTCTTTTGAATCCTTCAAGGAAAGTGGAGGTAGTGCATTGTGCTGAACCAGTTCTACTGTACTACCTTTCATATATAGAACTTCGAGGTGTCAGGATCTGTTTGAATGGACCTTGAGAAAAGATTAACCCTTTAATTTGATAGAAAAGGAAAATAATAATGAGATTGTTGGGGAAGGGTTGGACCTTTTTTCAGGACACAGAGTAAAAGAAGTATATTTTGTTGTTTTGTTTTCTTTAGGACTTTGTGTCCTTGTAGATGTGGGTGTTTCCTTGTTTGTTTTCTTCTTAAAACAAATACTAAGTTTACAGTGGTCTGTCGTCGAGGTAGTAGCTTGTGAATAACTCAATGATTTTGATTTCTCAGTCCTTTGTTAAATGGGTTTGGTGGAATGCATTTTGAATCCATTTAAAACAGTGCTTTTTTCCCCAGTGATTTTGGTCTTTATCTGTAGAACTTTCTAGGACAGATAAGCTGGATGAGACTTAAATTTCTGACAGTTAAAAAAGAAAGACAGGAAAAAAACCCTAAACAACGCAATAGAATAAGGCCATATTTTTCTTTCAGATGACCTGCTCTCAGCAGTTTTACTCATATTTTTGTAAACTGAGGCCTGTTCTGGATTTTGTCTGCCTTCGCTTTGACAGTAGCTGTTGTGGAAATTGGTTATGGGTATTCACAATGTTACTTTGCCTTCAGGTAGGCGAATGGTCTGGATTTGACCTAATCCTACCTCTTTGCCTCTGAAGTTTTATTGAGTACTAATGATTCTGCAGGAAAATCTCCAGTAGACAGTTTGACTCCTATAAAGAAAATTCTCCTGGGATCACTGTTGTAAAGATGGAATTTGCTTGCATTTTTATTCCTATTTCGTGGAGATGAATAATTCAAAGTGGTTATTGATTTTTTTTTTTTTTTTCCCTCCCCTTCATTTGTTTTTCATCTCTGGTTTCATCTGAGCTACATCCTTGCAAGAAAGCATGTGCTGCAGTGCTGATCTAATCCTACAGGAAAGCATAAACCCAAGAGGGAATAGTGTCTAAAATGGGCGTCCTATTTGATTGATGTCTAAAGAACATTTGCTTATTTCACATCTTTTTTTCTGTTTTTTAACTACTAGGTCTTATAAGCAGCAAACAGCTGGTAACTGTAATATCACAAACATACACACAATTTACTAGCACTGATTTGGAGGGACTATGATTTTATCTCTTGCAATTTAAAATATGCCTGGAAGAACAGTTCCTGTTTTGTAATCATAGCATATGGTTATATCTTTGCATGTAGTAGCAACTAGATCCTGTGGCTGTTTGTTAGTTTTTCTTAGAATTTTTTGCTTGTCTTCAGACTTAGATTCATTGTGAGAGAAGCCTCCAAACAATGCCAGTTAAATCTGCATGACCCTGACAGGTTATGGGTTCTGCAGCTTCAAGGAATGTGGCAGAGCTGTTTTGCATCGCTTACAGAAAAATGCCTGCATTTCAACATTTTGGTTTCCAAATCTAAATATCATGCTGAGGAGAAAAATTAAGCAAGATTGGTATGAGTTAATAAAAACTGTACCTTTTTTTTAAGCAAGTCCTCTACAGTCTTTGACACAGAGTCACATAAACATGGCAGTATATTCAGAGTATTGTCAACTTTCTGAAATGTATTTTGTCTTGGAAATTTTACCTGTGCCACTAGCAATTCTAAATCCTACTCAACCCTCTCCCCAGCCTTCCTTTTGCTTTGTCTGCCAGGCTTAGCTCCTTGCCTTCTCTTTGCATCATCTTCACACTTTCCACTGACACTTGTTGCCCGTCTCCTAGGATCCTGTTGTGATTTTGTCAGAACTGTTCTAGAGGTGTCCTCTCTATAAAGCAGCATGGCATCTGTTACCTGGATAGCTAACAGGGCATCTGGTGGATCAGTGCCTCTGGACTGACACTCTCCTTCATAAGGATGCTAGCAGGCTTTTACTGGCCTTTGACACAGACTTAACACAGCAAGTTCCCAGGAATCTGACCCTTCTCAGGGCAGCTGGTGCCTTTTACAAGAGACTACTGGATGGTTCAGAGAAAGAATGTGATCTGAAGCAGTTAAACATGTCTGGAAGAAAAAGATACCCTCTTCAGGAAGAGGAATCTTGCACCATATTTTGGCTCTTGTAGCTTCTCTGACACTGCCTTGGTTGCGTTTCATTTCTACTTTCAGTGCTAGACCTGGCTTGTACCTTCTCCTTAATTCTGGATGTCTGTTGGGACATGTGGAAAGCTTTGCTGTGCCTCTGGCTGGAGCAGTCCTGTGGGTGCTAATCGGGTACTAATGCTGGCAAAGGCTGCTGAGGAAGTACAGCCATCCTGAACACCATGTAGAAGGCACGGGTTTTTTGTCAGGTGGACGTATGCTGCTTATTGGAAACACTTTTGGAGAAGTCTTTCCTTGAACTCAGTGTTAGTGTTATTAGGGAAACACTCGGGTTTGATCCCAGTGTCACTAAGAAATCACTAGGATTTGATCCTAGTCCCTCCTTCCTCTCTGCTGCATTAAGCCACCCTTTTGGATGCTAAGGAGTCATGCTGCACTCATGCAGGGGACACACTGCTTTTTCTTATTGTGCCCCAGTATTTGCCTCAATCCCTCTTTTCACGTTCCTTCTTGTCTTTTAGTACTGCTCATGTTTGCTCCAGTTTCTCAGCCTTGATTTATAAACCTCTTTATCCTTTCCACCGAGAGTTCTAGACAGGTCATCTTCTGTCGTTTTCCCTAAAGCTTTTGAGTTGCTGAGTTAAATTAGGATCACCATTTTTAAAACCTTATTTTCTGGGACAAGAGAGAGCAGAGTGTTGCCACAGAAAACACACAGGGTTCATGAATTTGTTTAAAGTAGGAATTGGAAAAGAGGCTGGTAACAGGTGCTGACAGTCTCTTTGGACCTGCATTAGAGATGCTATTAACACAAAAGTAAAGCCTTACCTGGTGACGAAAATTATAAAGAACTAAATGGAATGGATGACTTGGGCTATCCACCTATAAACTTGTTAAATACCACAGCAAGTTAGGAGAAGCTAATTGTCAAAAACTCAGATAATCATTCCTTAGGCCCTGAAGTATCAGAAAGATGAAAAGTTTATTCTCAAATTAAGGAAGAGAAGCCTAAATATGTAACTGTATTGGACCTGCAAAGCAGCTGAAAGAAGAAAATACTTAAGGGATTAAAGGTTCCTTGAAATAGAAATATACAAACAACTAACAAGGTGTCACTTCATTTCAGAGATGGTTATTTAAAAAATAAGGAAACTTGACAAAAGTGGGAAACAAATCTTTAGTCAGAATTTAAGCAACCATACAGAATAAAAAGGTACAAATATCTGTAAATAAGAAAGCAGATAGGAAGTAGGGAAGACTCATTAAATTGTTGCACAGAAGGATGCAGAAGTATTCAGCAAAACCAAGTATCCTTTAAAAACATCCTAGTAAAGCCTGTAGAAAAGAGTAAAAATAGCTGTGCCTAGACAGAAATGAGGATAGCCAAGAAGATTTTAGAAGTGATTTGCCGAAGACTTGAACAAGTCATTGGTTCTTTTGGTTTACTGAAAGCAGATAGTCTGTAAAAGTCAGTAACTGGATAGTCAAAGGAAAAAAATATCTTCCAAGAGGATGGTTGCAAACAAATCCTTGTGCTTCTTTGCAGTCTTCTCTGCACAGCATGCTGTGGTGATAGCCTGCTACCTCTTCTCTTGTAATTACTTTGACAGTCTTGTGTAATGAGATCTCGCAAGCCTGGGATGCAGACTAACGGAGAGGTTAGAGTTCTGTGCATTGAGAACTACATCCTTTTCATGCAGGGGTGCAGAGAAATAAATACCTGTCCTTCCTAATAAAAGCATATAACTCAAATTAGTGTCAGGGCTATGGCTGGGTCAGGCCATGTTTTTTCTTCATCCCAACACTTTTCAGAAGCTAGTATACTGTTCATTAGAATCTCTGTTCTCATTAAAGCGTTTGGCCTATAGTTATGAAGAAAATCAAGTGTATATGAGCATAGGACAGTGGGCAACTCAGAGCTGTTGTTCAGAGAAGCACGACCACTCTAGACTCAACACGTATTGTAAGCCCTATTCAGTATTATGCTTCAGCTGTAGTTCTTGGAGGTCTCATATTTCATAAAGACACACAGCCTTCACTTATATAAAAATGTTTTAAACATCATGGTAGAGAAAAGCATGGAGACGTGACCCTGGCTGCACCCTAAAATTTGAAAATAACAAGAAAACATTTTAAGAAGTCACTTTTGTTATATTTGCAGGCCTGGGGGAATAGCTGGTCTGTGGCTTTTTAATATTGATGATCCAGAACATTCTTGTCAGTGTGATACTGACTTAGGTGTGCAGTGATGAAATAAGTGTTCACATTGTTAATAGTTTAATTCCATATTTAATTCCATATCCTAGTCAGGAGGGAACTACACCTTAATCCCAGGAAGCTCTGAGGCCTTTTCAAAGCCCAGTGGACAGGGAATGGAATTCCTCAGCCAAAAGATAAGATCTTTGTTTCAAACCATACTGATTCAGTGACTGTTGTGTGTTTCACTAATTGGAGAAGAGTTTATTTTGTCAGCATGAGTGAGAAAAACTCCATCTCTCTTCTCTAATTCAATAGTTGAAATAAATCTGTCATTGCATCAGGGGATACTAGTGTCTTTAAATAGCAATATTTGAGTGGTCCTTGGAGTTGAACATCAATGAGCCTTACCTCAATACTGGTAAGAGCACTGTTTCTCTCTTGAGTTTGGGTTTTTTTGGTTTTGTTGTGGCGTGGGTTTTTTGTTGGTTTGCGGGGGTGGGTGGATTGTTATTGGTTTTGATCTCGGTTTGGTTTGGTTTGGGGTTTTTTTTAATCCTAAGCCTCTGGATACTCCTGTTCTATGGTCCTGGTGCCTGGTCTGTGATGTCCCATAACTGTCAGGCAAATCTCCTGATTTCCTGAAAGACTGAAGAAACTGAAATGTTCTTGATCATAGCCTTGTAGGTCTTCCTGGCTTTAGAAGGTAGGAAGTGGAAACTAGAAGCTCAGTGCCCTCTCTTTAGGAACTGGAAGAGACTTGAAGCTCAGCAAGTGCTTTCCTTATTAGTGCCCCTTTTCTTCTGCCTTGACAGCTATTTTTAGGCTTTTTGCTAAATGATCATTTGTTGTTTTCTTTAAAAGCTAAAAAGAAGAGGTGATCTGCAACTGTTACCTGATCACATGAAGGCAGGAGAGCTGCCTCAAAGAATTGCTGTGCAGGAGGCTTTTTAGGCCACTTAAATAACTGGTGCATGTTAAAGGCAGCAGCTGTTTTAAGAACCTCTTCGGCTTTGAGTAAGTGTCTTGCTGGTCAAGCAGTACATATATGCCCAAGAACTGTGCTTTATGAAAACCATCATACCTCATAAGTAATTTTTCTGTGTAAAAAACCACTTGCAAAGTGCAAAAAGATGCATTCCTGGCTGCTGGGGCCTGAACACATAACCAAGAGCAGAAGGTGAAAGGTAAATTAGAAACAGTAGATGCATCAACTTCCAGTCATGAATTTCATAGAGATAACTATTTCTAATGTAAGTTCTCAGTAGCAATTGGAAGACACCAAATTTTTATGACATATACATAGATTTTGAGGCAAAAGAGATAAGAGCATGATATGATATTGTTGAAACAATATAGTTTCCTTATAAAACAAGATCATGGATGGAAGATAACAAATTGGCCTGTTCACATATTCAGAAAGTTTTAATACAGTTAAGGACATCAGACTAGTTCATGCTTAAAAGTGTACTTGCATGACTGTTAACAGGGAGGGATTTTGGAACAATTACTAATATCAGTAAACGTCCTGTTTAGACAGTTATATCAAATCTTATTTTGCTGCTTGAAATAGAATATGTTATGTCAATATAAAAAAAATCAATACAGAAGGAGATCTTGCTGCCCTAAATATCCCGCTAGGGGCTGAATTTGGTTACCATTGTAATGGGCATAGAAAAAGAAAAGGCTGCAGAGTTGTGTGTCACTGTATGAAATGTCCTGGTGCGTATGCCCTTCCTGTATGTGGTAGTGGGGAGCTGTGATCCTGAAGTACTTTGAAAAATCTACTAATGGCAACACAATTTCCACCATAGACCAGTTCTAGACCAAGGCTATCTAACCCCCCTCCTTTCCTTCCTGCACCAGTTGCACTGCTCTCTGGAGTGACATAAACATGTGTCTCAGTGTTATAGGTTTATTAGGAAAGACATGAAAAACTGTAGGCTGGATTAAATTATCCTGTACACCAGGTCCAACCTGTAGGCTGCCACCTGGGCAGTTCTTACACTAAAGTGGGTGATATTAATTCTAATATTAAGAAGCCTAGTTTGTATGTAGCAGTAGTAGCAAATATATCCTCTTGCTTTGTCCTCAGCACTGCTGCAAAGCAGCACCTTTAGGTAATATCCTTTGCTCACCTTGTACATCTTTAAGCTGAAAATGGGGACTGCATGTTTGTTTTGCAATCATTCTGCATCCCCACCCATTTACTTTGCTCTTTACTTCTGATTCCTTATTCACTTGACTGTGCAAACCTCTCTAGCTTGTGTTATACTGGTTATAGTGGGATGTCAAGCACAATAGATAGTTATAATGATCTCCTCTGTTTCTAAGAATATCTGTTGTGGTGCACAGGGGATGAGAAAATGAGTCTGAAGTGATGATAAGCAGAGGAGGCTGGGAGCACAGACAGCAAAGGTAATGTATTCACGTTTGAGGAATAGCAGGGGGGGCAAATATAACCAGTATACATATGCACACACACACACAAAAAAAAGCCATCGGAGTGGAGCCAGCCCACTTCCGTCTTGTGTGGGGGTAGTAGTGTACAGGGAGCACACTACAATAGATTTCCTCTTCTATGATTTCACAGAAATCAGTAAGCTTTTGCTAACTGGTGGCTAAAATGTTTTCTAAAGCTAGATTGAATGTGCTATTCCACAGTTGTTATATTAAGGATCAACATAAATGTCTTCAGGATACCAAAGAAAAAAACATGGAACATGGGACATTTTTTAAAAGGACTTGGAAGGACCTGGGGACCACTAAAATTAGCGTTATACTTGTGTTCTCAGTGAATAGATGCATACTGGCAGATGTTATCCTGATGCTGCTCTTTATCCTAGTGAGGGACGTTCTTACCAGCATCATCGTCACAAGCAACATGCCCTGGATCTGTGTGGGGCTTGTGCTGTTTGACATGTTCATAAATGATTTGGAGTATAGTGTCAATGCTGAAATAACAGAGCTGGCTGCTGATTTGAAGTTATTGATGGTCACTACATCAAGGGCTGGCTTAAAGAGCAGCAGCAATCTCAATGCTCAGCTACATTCAAAAAGCAAATGGAATGTTAGAAATTAGAACAGTAGAAAACACCATAGAAAACATCATTATGCCCTGATGTTGGTGTATAGTGCTTTCGATTCTTGAATGTGTTGTGCAGTTCTGGTCCCTCTCCCTCTTTCCCTGTCTCAGAAAGAATATTGTAATGTCAGAAAAGTGATAAGGATGATCAAAAAGGCTTCACTACAAGAGGAGACTTAAAAACCAACTGATCAACCAAATAAAAAACCCCAAACCTAGCAGTTCTCACCTTATAGAAAAGGCAGTGGAAGAGCAATGTGACAGATATGAGAATAAAAATGCTCTAGTGAAGGTTAATGGGAAATTATTCTTTTTTTCCCATCATAACTTAAGAATTAGGGAATAACAAATGAAATCACTAAGCAGAAGTTAGAAACTAAATATACAAGAGGAAGTAATCCTTATATATGATGCATCGCTAAACAGTTGCCACAGAGTTCAGAAGTATACATAGGTTCAGAAAGCAATAGAGAAGCTCACGAAATTTCTACATAAAGATGCAGAAACAACCTTTGTTGGTGAGTGTGGGCGTCTGCTGGGAGCTGAGAGATGTAACTGGAGGTATGTCAATCTGTCATGTCTTTTATGCTCTTTCCCTAGCTGTCCACTCATGCCTGTGGGCTAGATGGGCTCATGGCCTCATTCAGTGTTCCCATTCTAAAGTTCTTAAGGATTAAGGGTCATGAGAAGGTTTTTGAGGCCAGACTTTGTCAGATGAGGGAGTAGGGATGCACAGGTATGCTATGGAATGGGCTTTTCTGTGTCTTCTCCACTCTTTACAGGCAGGAATAAAGAATGCATGGAGGTGTAGTGGGCAGTATTTTGACTGCTGTCCCAACAGTTTTAATTAAAACTATCAAACCAAATTGACTGAAATGATTCATCATTACCTTACAACTAATAGAACTAAAAACAGCACCAGGAAGCAGCAGCATGAAAGAGCCTAGGACCGGCAAGCAGGCTTGCTTCTGCTCTTTGAGGCAAACGTTTTGTTGACGTGGAACTTTGAATTCTTCCATTCCACATGATTGTCTGCAGGGTGGGGAGCTGAGCCTTTCTGCAGCCAAAGATGGGACACTCCCAGTCAGATCTATGCAGTGATTTACTTTTCCACATCTCTATGATCATTTGTTTCACAGTCCTGGCTATTGTCAGGTCTATGAATGCCATGATGACAAGACTGCTGAAGTTGCATGTAGTGCTCAGCAGATACTGAACTGAACGTTAAGTTCCTAGTGTCAATGGGTGGCTGTAGCCATTCTACTGTGGCCCCTCCTTCAGCATAATATAGAACTGTTTTTCATTGTAATCCCAGCACTGACATAAATCCAAAGGAGCTTTTACCTTTAGGTAGTCTTTGTAGTTTCCAGTGGACTCAATCCATTACTTCCTGAATTAAACAAATGTAAATCCATAGATTCTCATTCCGTATTATGTAGTACATATTTCAAAAAACCCTTTCACTTTCCACCAAAACAGAAAAAAGGTCAGGTTTACTCAGTTAATATCAGCTCTCTGCCCTCTTTCAAAGAAGGTGGCAGGAACTTGTACTCCTTTTCAGAACCCAGGCTTTTTCACCCAAAAAAGCTGGTTTCAGACTGAACCCTCATTTTATTTCCAAAGATGAACCCCTTTTAAGTATCTCAGCTGAGAATCGTACTCAAAAGTGTTGATCATTACCTGTGTTTATATTGGTGTCCAGAACTGGCTGCCCCTCTGGGTCACTGGAAGGCCAGTATGCCTTGCTGCAGATCTTTCTGAGAACATTCCAACACTTTGTCCCAGGATTTAACAATACAGAGGTGTATATTAAAAAGAAGCACTCAATCACTTCATTGCAATTGTTGCTGTATTCCTGTGGCTGGGAGGTTATGCTGTACTGATGATTCTGGTGACTGGAGGAGAACTGTGTCCCTTACCATCTGTTTGTTGGTTGTCTGATTTGACTGTCAAGTGTGTGGTTGGGCAAGGATCTACAGAACTGCTCCCTGCAGTGACTTTTGTGTTGGAGGTGAAGGCAGAATCCAGAAGGCTCTGTTCTCTCCTAGTGCTCACCACAGAGGCTCCAGCCCATTGGGAGCTGTTTCCAGCCACCGCAGTAGACTAACTGGCATCATCAAGTAGCTGGTGTTACTGCCTGTGTGTTGGAACAGTCAAGCAGAAGACTGGGATGTCACAGATGTAATGGAGCAGTTCAGCAGCTCCCATAGCATGGAACTATTTTTTCAATAGTTTGTACCTTGAGAATTTTTTCATCTTTGGTCTTTTTAAATAGGGTGTTAGGATATGGATGTGTTACCTGTTCAAAACATGCAGAAATCTAAGACACTTGATTCCAGTGCGTTAATTTTTTCTGAGGTTCACAGATGTTTGCACTGATTGGCATCATCCAAAAGCTACAGAAGAGAAGGTTCTAATTATTTTTTTTTTAACTCATCAAAGTTCTGTGATATTTTTATTCCTGACTGTTCCATTGTCTCTGACAGCCCTTGGAAGATCACTGAGAGGGAGACTTGCTGCAGGGCAGGCAGGACATCTCCAGCTTTCACAGTTAATCCTGGAATCTGAAAGTAAGCCAGGATCTTGTGTAAAGCAAGGAGGGCACTGGTAGTGATTTCAGTGTTTGCTATGAAAAAAGGTCACTATTGGCAACTAGCGTGCCAAGGTGTAATCTATATATTCCAATGCTGGACTGATAGGCCTAAGCCCAGCAGAGCAGGAACATACTTCTCCATCAAGTGCCTTGGAGGTCAAATGGGCCAGAGACTGATACTGGTTATGAAGCAAGTTGCAAGGTTCCTAGAAAATGATTTAAACATTTATCTGAAAACGGTGCTGGAAACAGGTCTCCAGAGGTCAGATTGCTGGCGTTCATGCATCGCTCATTTGAATTCTGTTATCTGTTCGATGGGATCTGAGATCAGCATTGCCACCTCCCTGTTCGCTAGCAGTCAGACACTAGGTATGCGATACTAGGCACAACTATCCGCAGCCAGGCTGCTGATGCTGGGCCTGGTATTTCACGTTGCTTGTCTTTAACTGGAGGAGCTGCTCTGCAGTTGGAGCCAGGCATGAGGTTCCAGTTCAAGAGTAACTTAAACCAAAGCCGCCCTCGGACGAGATGGGGAGGGCAGCCCCTCTGGCGCGCTCCTGTGAGGGGTAGCCTGGCTGTAGGCTGTTGGAAGAAACCGTTCCGACGGCACGGGAACCCATACGTCTGCAGGAGTTTGTCCAGGTCCCGCACTTCGCAGCGCTGGCCCGAGTTGCGGCGTTCGCGGTGTCCCAGGCTCTGCGGCAGTCGGCCTGCCTCGGTGCAGGGCCAGGCCGAGCCGGCTGCCGCACGCCGGGAGCAGCGGCCGCGCTGGCCGCGCCGGGGTGGGGCGGCCGCGCCGGGGCCCTGCCTCCGGGGTGGTTCGGGAGCCTGCAGCCCGCAGAGGGTTAAGTCAGCCTTGCGCACTGTGGATGGGTGTCGGGCGGGGGGGGCTGGCAGCTCCTCCCTCAGCTCGCGTTGACACAGCAGCTGCTCTCCGCAGCCCGGGCTGTGCCTGTGCATCTGCGGCTCTCCGGGCGCCCCGGTGACGGCTGCTGCTCCATGGGCCGCTCACCCCGGGACAGGATGGTACGTGCACGTTCCTTTCCTACCCTGTCAGCCCGACCCGGAGGCTCCAGGGCTTGGGGCGGGCGGTGGGGGGCGTTGGTTGCGGTCAGCCATGAGAAGCCCCCAATACTGTTCGGGGGGTTGGGGCGGGTGCGGGACTGAGACGGCCAGCACTGGCTTTGTTCTTGCTCTGATGCTGTTTGTTTCTTTGGAGAAAGCTGGTCGAGCAGGGGAGGACGGGTTATTCTGGGGGAGGCGACTGTAAATTTAGATACCTGGCAAGCAGATTTAGCCCTGACCGGGCTCTCTTGCTCTCCTCTGCCTTGTCTCCGTGGGTGAGTTGCTGGGTCTGCTCTGCCCTTGCAGAGGAGCAGGTGAGGAAATCTTTGCGGAGCAGTCTGTAGCAGATGCGGTTTTCTTTCCTTGGAATTTGATCCTATTGGAGCAGGGGGGGTGGCTGACTGGTGGCTGAGGGGGAAAGGACTAGTGACAAGAGGGAAAGGTGGCTGCAGATGGAGCTTTTTTTTTTTTTATGATCTGAGGACCTCGCCCCTTCTCAGCTGCTTGTGTCCTGAGTATAGGAACAGAAACCGAATTCCCTAGCTGCTCAGCTGTTTACTGCACTTGTGTCATTAGCTCAAACACAGAGAAGGATGTATGAAGATGGGTCTAGAGAAGAATCTGGAGAAGATATTCTGCCTGTCAGGGGCTTAAGGAGTCCTGCAGCATCATGATTTATCACAGTATGGTCTTTCCTGAAGATGGTGTGCTACTGGAGGAGGGAGGAGGTGGCACAAGGCATCTCACAGAAGCTGTCTTTGGGCAAGGCTTGGTGAAAGCCAGTATTAATGTCTGTATCACTGTTCAGCTCCGTGCTGATGCTGGAATGAGGCTAATGCCAGTCAGGAGGGGGGAGGGTTGTTAAGGTGGACTGTCATGCAGCTGATTAGATGGAAGAGAGATACAGGGCCCCTTTCGCAATTTCTCTTTCCTTTGGTGCTGCACACCCACACATGAGTAGTCTTGAAGTAGCTGAAGTCTGGCTTCGAGCTGCTCAACACTACATTCTGCCACTACAGGAAGCCAAAAAGCATCCAAAGGCGTCCAGTTAGTGGGGGAGGAAAAAGGGAAGGTTCTTGTAGAAGCTGAGTGATGCAGCCTTTCTAGGGCAGCAGAGGAAAGGAGAGGTGGCCAGGCTTGGAGCTGATTTTCATCCTGGTAAGCTATAGGGAGGGATTTTGCGCTTTAGAAATGAGAACAGCAAAGTGCTTTCTTTTTCCTAGTGGTGGTCCTTTGTCATCCCTTACCCTGCTCTATTTCCCATGTACCACAGAGGTATAAGTGGCCAGCTTCTCCCTTTATGATTAGCTTTCTGGCATCACCAGTGGTAAAGTGTGACGATGGCACCATTGCAGTCCACAGACACACGGGGTTCTATTTTCGTAGGGAATCTTTGGCTTTTTTTAGTGTTGCCACCAGCAAACATCTTGTTAAAAGTGTTAAATCATCTGTATGCTAATGCTAAAATGTGTTGAAGTGTTTCAAAATAGGGCCTTTTATCTTCAGGGTCCACAGCTAGAGGAGCTGGAGCAGGGTTTGGCACATTGCATAGACCAGGGTACATGACCATGAATATCTGTCAGATACTGCTGTTTTGGGTAAGAGGGAGCATTGACCAGGGAGGGAGCAATGAAAAAAAGTCAGTAGTGATGCCAACAAAAGCTTTCTTAATAGAGAAAAGAGGGGGCTGAGAGCAATCAGACTGGGACTGTCAGTGATGTAGGGAGGGGAAGGAGGGAGCTGGACACATTTATCACACAGTGAGCTTGAAGGGGAGGAGCGTGGCTGCTGCACACTAGCACACGCAGAAACACACGCGCACACACACACACTGCGGCAAATTCTGCAGCTGGTGCCTGCTGGCTTATGACTGCAGAAAAACAAGCTCCGTTTTAAACTCTCTGATCTCAGAGACGAGGCTGTTTCTATTCCAAGTAGCTCTGGTTCCACTGTGAAAAGCCCTGCAGGCTGGGCACTGTTCCAGAATGACAGGGATTCTTCTGTCTTCTGATGGGGCAGGGGGCCTTTTGCTGTATAAGGTCAGTACCCTCCCTATCTCCTTGATGGCTCCATGCCGGTTGGCTGCATCCAGACTGCATGTCTGTCCTTACACTTTCTCCAGCAAGTAGCTATCGTGTACAGGCCGGGCACTTTTTTTTCCTCCCCTCCTTTCCTTTCCTGCAATCTGACAAGGCCAGGCTGTCAGATCCTCCGCCCTGCTCACATTCTGCAGACACAGAGATGTATAGCTTTGCAGTAGTCTCTGTCCTGAAAAAGCAATCCATGTCCTGTCATGTCTTTTTACCGCTCTTCCTCATGTCTGTGTTGTTGGCATACCTGAGTCACGTCCTCAGCAGATGTGGTGGTAAATGGATGATGGACTTGAGCACAGGAGCGTGGTGAGCAATAGCCAGCACAGGCTCTCTTTGGGGAAAGCAAGGAAGCTGTGTGTACATGAACAAGAGGTGCAGTGTGTCTCATTCAAAGGAGCATGGCTGGACACCAGAGTAAGGGTGGAAGAGGGGTTCCTTAGTGTGAGCTTCTATGGGACATGGTCTTGTGCTCTTTGTACATGTTCCTACACAGACCATCCTAGGACACTCCTGGGATGACTGCATCTCACAAAAGAAGAAGAAACTGAGAGCCAAATAAGGATCCAGCAATATATCTTTGTGATAGGTGTCTGAGTATAGAGATACTAGTGGGTGCTACTTCTGGCCACTTGGCTAGAACAGCCAAGTGTGCTATGTGCATTGTCACAGGCTTTCCACTACTAATTGAAGGGTAAAAGAGAGAGACCTCCAGGCCCTTGAAAGGAGATGCTATGGGTGGCCAAAGAAGACGAGATTGTCTGGTTAGCATACAGGGACCTGACAGTAGTGGCTAGCTCAAAATGAAGGGTGTATCTGCTAGTCTGTGAAGTATTCATTAGGCAAAAGTACCTGGGAAAGAAAGGGAGGTGATAGAGACAATCCATCAGCCCAGTAACTGTGTATGGGAGAAAAGGGAGTAAGTTATATGTAAATGAATGTTTAGAAATTATTCTGGGGATAATTTACTGAGGTGGAAAAAGAGGATTTTTTTTTTTTTCCCTTCAAAAATCCTGAATTAGCTACAGGACCCTGTCTTTCTGGACTCCAGCCCAAGCCTTGTAGCTGTTGACAGAAAAGTGTAGAGAAAGTATTGAGCTACTTTTGTTCTAACTCCTCAATTTGTATTAGTTTTTTCTCCATCCCTTTAGAGGAGCTTGGCTGAGTAGTATGAATTCCTCTTACAAATACACATGCTTTGTGTTTGTCTGGAGTAAGCACTTTCCCTTCTGCCAAGGCATTAAAAGCAACAAGTTTCTACCAAGTTTTGTGAAAACTGGTGGGCCAGTAGAGGAGAGAGATCTGAATTGGTGCCTTCACTAGGACAGTACACGTTCTGTTTGGCCTGCCATCTGGGTAGTCACCACTTACACAGAACCCATCAGACAGTGCACTTCTATCTCCAAGCATGCTGCCACTTGACCAGTTGTTAGTTATGACTCATGAGAAGAACTGTGGATATTGCAGTGGACAGCAGGGAACATGGAGGGAGCTACAGTTATTGCAGTGGGACAGTGCAGGGTGGACACACAAAAAGCAGTCTTCGTTAATTCCATGCCTTGCTGTGCCTAAGCTCTGTGGCTTGTTTTTACCTTTGCTTCATACTAAAGAAATGGAGATTAATTTCTACATGTGCTAAGGACTATAGATCAGTTCTCCTCTTGCACCTTAGAATCATAGAATCATTTAGGTTGGAAAAGACCTTTAAGATCACCGAGTCCACCTTCCTCTCCAGGATCTCAAAAGTGGAACAGTTAGTTGTGTATCCAGCTCTTCAGGAAATCTCTGTCCTTCCGAGGCTTTATTCACAGATGAACTTGAGCATTGGTGTCCTTGGCCAGCAGGTTCTTAGTTCTCCTGAGACAGGCCTTTAAGTCTTGCTGGACCGATCCCTCAAGTGTATGGAATAGTACTGGCTTGGATTTTCTTTTTAATGAGGAATGCAATTTTGATTCAATTCTATCTTTCTGAAAAGCATCATCATCCCAGTATCTGTGTTTTGAAAGAAATGAGTGAGTCCTTTTTTTGCTTTTGAAAGTAAAGGCATGGCTATTTCCTTTAACAGGATGAAGGTTGAGAATCTCAAATGGAAGAAGGCGTGTAAGTCACAGAGGGGGTAGGATTTAATATGCATGTCTGTTATCAGTATGTCTTACTGAATAACTTGTGTGTCTCTTTGCACATATTGTCTTTCATGAGCCTTCTTGTGAAGCATCAAAGTCTCTGGCAATTTACTAGAACCTACCTCAGGGCCCTGGGTTCACAGTTTGACCAGGTATGTAAGGTTCTTTGTGTCTCTGGTACTCTGTGAAACAAGACATCTTTTGTAAATTTGTACTACCTTTTGAGATCCTGGAGAAGAAGGTACAACAGGAGGAGAACTCATCTATAGTCACCAGTCAGGCATGTGGAAATCTATCTCCTTGTCTTTAGTGTGAGGCAAAGGTGAAAACAAATCACAGACCTTAGACACAGCAAGACAGTTTCAGACCCCTCCTATGCAAAAGGCTGAGCCTCTTCTCACTCCCCTGGGAGTCAACTAAATGCCCCAGGCAGCAGTGGCCTAATAAACGGTTGTTATTGAATATGTTCATAGAATACCTGACCTGAAACTCTTGTAACTGTTCTAAGGTTGGAAAGGAGAGTCCATTCCTGCCTCTGGGATACTGGCTATGGTAAGAAAATAGAAATGCCAGCTGGCAGGACATAAGCAGCACAAGCTATAGCCTTAGCTCTCACCTGGAGATTTGTCCAGAAGCTGCACGGTACCACTGCATGGGTGGGCTGGCATTTGCTAGCTCTGTTTTTCATGTATTTTGGTAGTCTTGAGAAAAGTGCTTTTGGTTGTTTCCAGTGAAAAGATGAAGGCTGTAAAAAGCTTAGTGCTGTTTTTTCACAACACGCTATAGCTACAAATAGATTGTGCTAAAAAAGCATGGCAGCATAACTGACAAGTCTGGATCATTTGTTTCCTCTATTGACTTTCAAGCTAAGAGATTAAGTTAATTGCTTTTGCACTTGCTGGAGCTAATCTTTATTTCACTGGGATCCAACCATGTTGCCTGTGCCACCCTCTGTTAAGCTCCAGTGCCAAATTCTTAAATGATTAAGGAGAAAACTAGAAGGAAAGGCCATTAGTATCTCTCTTTTGAATGTTGCCTGAGGAATGTCAGTCTGTTATTAGGCACTCAAGGTGCTAATAGCTATGTTAGAGGAGAAGTAGGCAAGAAGACAGGGATTTATTTACCTTCTGGTTGACTAGATTTATGTTCCGAAAAGCTTCCTAAAATGGTTTAAGAGGGGTTAGTTGCAGTACTTGGACAGAAATGCGAACACTACCCAGGCCATATAAGAAGTAAATGGCTTCAAACAAATATGACTCCTTTCCATGGTGGAAAAACATTGGATAGGGTGGTTCTCTGTCACTTTGATCATCTTTTTGAAGAGCCAGCTTGCAGACTGGTAGGTATGAGCACAATATGTGTTTTGGCCCAGTTCCTGGTTGCTAGATTTGCATGGGAGTTTTAATTGCTATGGGGTTTCTTTCTTGTTGTTGGTCCATATTCAAAGGCAAAGACAATTGCCAAGGAAGAGGGAGGCATGGGAGCGTGGAAAGGTTCTCTGCCTGCATGGCTCTGAGGGAGCTGAACAAGTGAGAGGCCCTGAGACAAAAGTGTTTGTGGTGGTGGAGGCCTCTTCTAGACCTTTTTGTTCTTCCAAGTCAGTAAATTCACTTCCTGATTCCACTGTGTAATCTGCAAGCTGAAAGAGACCTGGCTAGACGGGGTAGCATTAAGAAGCAGGGGCTCCTGTTGTGAAGTGAGACTTCTGTGAGCTCAGTGCAAGGCAGCCTGGTGAGAGGCAGTGTCCGAGTTGACTTGTCACCGGTATTGAGAGAAGATGATGTGCCTACTCTGCTAGATACCTCCTTTGGCTTCTCCCAAATGCGTCTCTTTTCAATGCTGAACAGACAAGGCCCGCATTTACTAGTGGAAGGGACAGGAGGCCTTGGAGCTCTGCACTTTGAAATAACTTTCCATATCCCATTCATTGTCACTGTATTCCATGCTGTAAATCAATTCCCAGGAATCCAGACCATGCAGAGAATCTATGAAGTGGCAACTAGATCCAAGAGTGCAAAGTAAAAACGCAGCAAAGAAGGATGTTGGCAGAGGACAGCTGCTTTTTCTCAAGGGCTGGCAGAATACAGTCCTTCTGTGCTTTACCACCCCAGCCACACAGAGTCCACAGCTGGTTTAATATCTGTATCTTAAATGGAGATGACATTCAGCAGGTCATCTTCAAAACAAGCAGGTGAGAGGGAAGAAAAGCTACTTAGAATGAGACTGTTAACAGTATGGAATAGGAAGGAGGTTTGAGGAGTCTAAACAGATGCTAGAAATCAGAGGCAGGATCCTCTTGCCAGAAATTTGGCATCTCAATAGGCAAACAGGAGGAAATATCAGAATTATTTCTTTATTTGTGACAGCCATCCCCGCCTTGTTACAACTGAGTTCTCTCTGCCTCAGGCAGCTTGCTTACACATTTCATATTGATCAGTTGTCAAAAAAAAAATCAGAAAGAGAAGTAGGACAGATCATGAGCTATACCTCCAAGTCAGTCAGAATCAGCATTACCCAGATACTGAAAAACTAGGAGAAACCCGCAGTTTTCTCAAATCTGTGCTATGTTCTGGTTGTAAGAACATGTATCCTGTGATGCATATTATTATTAAAATTAAGAAATCAGAAGCTGTCCAGCTCTGTGACTTACAGGAGTCTTCAGACCTGGAATCTGGAACAGGGCATCTGCCTCAATGGCAACAGGAATAGTTTTGTGGGAGCCTCTGTTCAGGGACTGGCAGCAAATAACAGCTGAAGTCCCACTGACAAGGAAAACATGAAACATTAATTTAGTGGTCCAAAGGGACCACCTATAAGTTTTCCAGGGGCTGGTGAAGTGAGGGCACAGGACAAGAGGATATCTTATGGTATGTTTAGGTTTCCTTTTGTGGGTTTAGCTGGAGACATTTAAGAAGTTACAGCTTCAGCTCCTCACAGCTGGAGACAATGCCCCTGTGCAGAGCTGTGTTCTTGATTCATATGAATGCCATACACTGTTTCACAGCAAAAGGATGCAAGGCTAGCTTGAGTCAGCAAAACTGTTGCAGGGAACAGAATCTCTCATGACCAATTCTGCACCTGGCAAACTAGATAGAAGTGCTCATCTTATGCATTAATGTAGCTCAGTGGTGGTGTAACTTCCAGTTGAGGGGCATTTAATGAACATTTAGGAACAGTAACTTCTGGAAATAGATACAGCTGTTTCCAAAGTGAACATCTGTGTCTTCAGTTAGTGGTTCTAAAATGGCTGAGCTATCAAATTGCTCTTTAGCAT
Organism: Haliaeetus leucocephalus; assembly: GCF_000737465.1. Taxonomy (NCBI): domain Eukaryota; kingdom Metazoa; phylum Chordata; class Aves; order Accipitriformes; family Accipitridae; genus Haliaeetus; species Haliaeetus leucocephalus. The sequence goes on along the minus strand of NW_010972775.1, from coordinate 24,186,649 downwards.
AAAAGTGAGACAGTATGTGCAATTAGGAAGCAATGAGATGGTTGCTATGGTTGGCACAGTATAGAAATAGAAGTTGCCTGGGAAGAGGAGCTGTAGATGGCATGGAAATATCACAGGGAGGAGGGAAGATAGGAAGACAGAGGCAAATGGTTAGGAGGAGTATCTCCTGGGATGTGGCAAGTGCTCACAACCTCCCATACCTTAAAGAATATTTCACCTCCTTCTCTTGCCCTGCTGCTGGTTCACCTTTGTAGTAATTCTGCAGGAGGTGGTCAGTCATTTTGCAGAGCCTGTTCTGCAAAACTCTGTAGTTCTCCTGACATGCACTAACAGTATGGTAAGTTATTAAGTTCCTCCAGCTAGATCCGCAAAAGGGAACGTGAACATGCCTTCAGACACCTCAGTCCTCTCCATCCTGACAGACTCGGCAATGGTTCTGTGAACCAGACCTTGTTCTTCTTCACCCCAGACCGTTCTGTGCTCCTCCTGCTTTCTGTAGGTCTCCACAGCACATGCTACTGGTTTTGACAGTAATTAATTTAATCTGTTGTGCTTTCCCATATTCTTTAAAATCTCTTGCTGTCTGGTCCTCCCAACTGGTTGACCCTAATGACTGGTTACTGCTGAGTTTTTCCTTTCTCTGTCCTGCCTAGTGTGGTTCTCAATTAATTTCACTCTGACCCTGCTCCTGTTGAGAAACTTCTCTCCTTCTTGGAGTTGTCTTGCTGATGCTGTCTTCTTTCTGTACCTTTTTACACCAAGTTCTCTACTTGCAGAGTTCTGCAGCTTTTAAGTTTTTTTCTCTGCCTCTGAGCTGTTCTAAAGTTAGTGCCTATTCTGTCCCAAATCAGCTGCTCTTTTCTTTCCTGATCTTAGCACTTCACAGCTCCCTTTACACTGAGAGAGTTAGCTTATACCTGTGTTTCCTGGAAGCATATCTGTGACCAGTTGTCCTGTTTGTCCTCCTGAAGACAACTGGGTCGATGCTCTGGTTGGAAACTCTCTTTCTGAAGCCCTTGAAGGAGTACAGAATGTATCACCAGCTCTGCTCTGCCTCACCTAATGCTCTTGCATGTGCTGCATCCTTCTCCACTCAATCCTCTGTGTGCTGTACTGCCAAGCCCTCTGTCAGGGTTGGGTGCAATGCCTGTCAGCCTTTTATCCATGTACAGAACCACACATCAGGAAACCCTTGAATTCTAAGGGGGTTTTAGTGCATGTGGTTCTTATTCCTGAGCAGGGGCTCTTCTACCCTCTACCCAGCTTCAGTCTAACTGAAATATGGGTAATAGTGGTAAATATACCATGTGTACCCAAAATTCTCATCAGTCTGTGGCTGAGATGTTGACTAAAGCTAAAACCAATACCTGGAGATTTCCCCTTGTTAACAGGCTGAAGTCAATGTGGGTGTGCTTTCAGGTCTACAGTCCCTAGGGGATGCTTTGCTTCGTAGAGATGTTTGAATTATCTTCACTCTCTCTGCATGCTCCTTTGTGTTTTCCCATCCATTGTAATTGTTTATTCAGTTCCTCCAGATAAGGTGTGTCTCCTGTTGCACATTCACAGGGCTTTATTTCAGTGGTGCCATGATTTTAACTATGTGACTCAGTATCCCAATATGAAAAATCATCACACACTATTTTGAAACTTCTGTAAAAAATAAAACCTCATACCTACAATAGTACTTTCCTGCTCAAACACCATTGGCTTCCCCTTCTTTTCTAGGTGCAGTTTAAAATCCCTCATTTTATGTCCTGTGTGGTTTCATCTGTGACCCGTTTAGTGATCGCTTGTATGCTCTCTTCCATTGCTCCACAGGACAGCACATAGCTCTGCCCTAGCCTTCCCTTTCAGGGACTCAGCACTTTGCTACAGCTTCTTGCTTCTCAGTTTTCAGCTGATTCCCACTAAAAACATATTTTCCCTTTGCTAGTACACAGTGATTTTCTCTTTCTTTAGCTAAGAGAAAATCACTGAAGAAGATCTCTAAGGAGATAGATCTTTAGATTTAGCCACTGATAAATAAATAGATACTTATTTATCTATTTCTGCAGAGTGTTTGAAGATGTAAAGATAGAAAGTATATGAAATGAATCTTTACTGTAGACTTTTTCAGACCATGAGAGGCTTGCTGGTGGACCACAAAGCACTGTCTGAAGCCAACTCCTCATCATTCTCAGCTGTTGAATCACACTAGAAAGCTAAAAGTACAGCACTTTTCTAATAATGTTTTTATTATAATAAATGGTTACTGTAGCTGTCACATGTTGTGAATACAAGTTGGGGGAGGCGGCTGTGGGACAGCCTTCCAGCTGTGATCACCCAATGAGTGGGCTGTGCTCTTTGCTCTGCTCATCTCTGAAAAAGAAACAAAGAGCTGGATGTGCCCAGAATTGCTGGGACTGCTGCATCTCTTCAGGCACCCAAATTGAACAGTCAGGCACCAGTTTGCACTGCAGCCTCCCACCTAGCACTCAAAATCTCTTAGTCTTTTCTGGGCAGTTTACACCAAGCTCCAGCTGTAGTGCTTACCTGGTGTTTCTCCACTTATTTTGCCTGAAAGTCTCATCCCATCTGACACAATGCTGCCATTAAAAGGTAAGGAGCAATAGAGCGGGAAATGTCCCATCATTCTGGTAAACACATCCAAGTGCGTCCACTGGGGTGATAAGAGATCACGTTTGAATTCCTGAGCTGGAACCAAAACACAGATTTAGGACTGCACCAAAGCAAAGGTGCCTCCCTATCCACAGGGCACTGCCAGTCCAAGGGTGTTCTTTGTGTCTCCTGTTGAGATAGCTGTGGCTTGCATAATTAACTAATTATTCCTTAGAGTTGTTGGGGGAGGGAGCAAAGACACTCACTATACAGTCTGCTGTTTGGGATGCAGATGTGTGAAGATCCTGTTCACATCTCTGTGCTAGTGGGTGTTTCAACTGCACACACAAGAGACGAGCATCAGCCAGAGGGGTGGAGAGCAATCCTGCTCTGTCTCTGGCAGGGAGGGAGTCAGAGGTCACCCATCTCCTGAGAGAACGTGCCAATGAGCAGGCCACTGTGCCATCTTCTTTGGGCTTCTCTGTGTCCTCTGAGAAGATGGCGGCTGAATGTAGGCCTCCAGCTTTCCACCCTGACTGCAAGGGGGGGCTGCAGGTGGCTGGTGCCTCAGCTGGCACTGAGGTTGTGCCGGTTGGTGCTTGTGGAGGCCCCGGCAGGGACTGAGGTCACCCTGCAGGACCCTCAGCTCAGGGCTGCAAGAGCTGAGGCAGCCGGCTGAGCTTCCCGTGTCCCAGGAGAGCTGCTCTGAAACATGGTCTTCCAGTTTCCTTAATACCCCTTTAAGGCAGACCAGGATTGGGATGTAAACAGCATGTTGATTGTAGGCATGGAGGATAACAAATTGGAAGGTGTTTTGGACAGTCAAGACGAATGAAAAAAATAATCCCAAGACCCCAGAGAGCAAAGTGGTCATAGCAAGAGAGAACAAAGAGACTTAAACTGAGGAAGTGCAGTGACCTTAATATATCTTCTTAATCAAAACATATGCTGAACCCAATACAGCCATTGTTGTCTGAAAAAAAAATAAGAATGGGGAGCCTGGGATTCTGTGTACATAAATAAATAGAGTATCCTGAAGTTTTTAGGGAAAAGAAAGAGAAGTAAAAATAGCTGATGGATCGCTGAAAGTTTAAGAAAAAATCTTTAATTGCTTCTATCAATAATTTTAATTGTCATTTCATTCTAACAATGATGTTCTGTTGTAATCTAAAAACCTTAATATTTTGCTTTGAAATAAAAATACATGTTTTTCAAGGACAGTTCATTAGTAAAACAATTTACTGTTGCAGCCAACATAAGCACTACGTCAACTTTGGAATCTGATTTACAGCCTGTGGAAACTGGTTGAGGCTATGGGTCATCCTCTCTCTCTGGAGTCTGAGGAACTGGCCAAGCTGCTTGCCTTATGTCTGGGTGATCAAGTCTGGAAGTGGGCTGTAACTCAGGATGTGATGGTGGCTAAGCTCCCAGAAGTGGAGACAGCCTGCTTCCCTCAGTCAGGGCCGAGGCTGATGCTAGCACGTTCTAGACACCCATTTATCCTCTACAGGTCAAGCCAGAGTGAGACATAGCTGTTTGTTTTCTGTGCTGCATTTGTGGCAGTGGCAGCTACTGCTGCTTGCACAGGGCCTGTACAGGTGCTGTGCTTAAGGCAGCTGCCTCGCTCTGCCAAGAGAAGGAAATGACAGTTTTCTTTAAAACCGAATTTGCCCAGAATCTTTACTTTCTAGAACTCACTACAAATGCCCACACACTGTTCAGAATCTCTTCAGCCCAACCCTCTGTGGAGGGGTTTCTTTTTAAATTTATTGAGGACTCTCCTTTCGAATGGTTTGAGCACACAGACAGCAGGAAGGCTGTGTGCAAATTTTCCTCATGCTGCTATGTAGCACATTCCAGTTCATACTGCTGGTGCTGTGGTTGCCCACACTTCTCCCACAGCTATGAAATTGCCTAAGCATGTCTCAAGGGTTGATACATCCCTCTGACCCATTGTAACAGGTCAGGGCTGTTACTCTCACAGTACAGCAAGGATGCCCAGGTACAGAGAAGGTAACAGATGTCTCTGAGATGCACAAGTCTGTAGGTAAGGAGCAGATGAATGGTGAATTTGCAGTTGCTGGCTTGTGTACTGGCGGCCAAAGCAATCTTTCTGTTTATTTTTTAATTCCTGAGCCCATTTGACTAGCTGGCAGAGCTTCCAAATGTCCACCAGCCAGAGCTGGTCCTACCAGCTGTACGCTGTTCAGTTTGCATGCTGGGGGAAGGAGCTTCAGCAGCTGTGTGCCCTTCAGGTGGTGGGTGCAGGACATTGCTTCCAGCAAGAGTACATTCACTCTTCTCCCTCACTGCTAAACAACACAGGGCTTCCTTGTTCTTGCAGAGGGATGGCTCCATAATGCAGTAGGAGATAGGAAGGTGTGTTTGCATAGATGGGATAAGAGGCAGGACCCTGCTCAGCATTCCTCTGGTCTTCATAATCTCTCTCTCCCAAGGAGCTGTAGCTTGCTGTACTCGGTACAGTCCTGGAGCGTTTGTGAATGGATGCGTTGTTTCATTTTCTCTGAATGGACACCATTTGGGGCTGGATCCTTTTTCTCCCATTGGCACTGAAGAAGCTGCGGTTGGAGACTTCACAGCCTCAGAATGAAAGAGTCAGTTACTATCTCAGTGTTATGATGTAATTTCAGAATGAAGGAAATGGCAGTCTTTCAGCTTGCACTAGCTCATGTTAATTATGCAAATATATGCACTCTGAGAACCCTCATGCACGGTTTGACTGTCTTCAGAGGTGGACTTTTTTCAATAGAGCATCTGGAAGACCACATAATACCAGGCCCACCTCTTTGCGAAAGTGTAGCAAAAGGTACTGAACCATAGCGATATCTAGGATCTCCTTGTAAGAAGAGTCTTTTCAGAAGTGCCACCCTGAAGAGGTATGTTCATAACATCAGGTAAGAGATCAGAAAATTAGGAAGAGCTGGTTTTTAATCACTGGGGCTTGTGTGCCTTGATAACATGTCCAGACTGTGAAACTGGTATTTTTTATCAATGTACTACTGGTGTTTGCTTTACAGGTAGAACTTGGCCTGGTAAGCCCAAATAATCATAGGGACAAAGGAGGCAAAGGATCTAGGAAGGACAAGGGAGGTAATGAGGAATAAAGAATGCTCCCTGGATGGGGACAGGATTTGTTTTTATGCGGTCAGAGGAACAGTCTCCATCCTCTGTATGGCAAGGTCCTGAAAGCTCTGCAGCCCAGACTTTACACCGTATCATCAGATATGTACAAACATTACTAAGATCCCTCCCCTGAGCTTTCTCCTTTCCAGGCTAAACAGTCCCACCTCTCAGCCCTCCTCTCATTAGAGATGTGCCAGTCCTTTAATCATCTTTGTGGCCCTTATGTTCATTACTATTTGGTGTACCAGTCAGAGCATCACAACTGACTTTTTGGCACAGTCTCTCCCTCAAAAGATGACTCTAGTGCTCTGGCCTAGGTGATCATATTTCACAAAAATGAGAACCTAGGTCCCACTGCCCTGATACTTGGTCTCTGATTTCAGCACAGTGAGTTGTAACCATGGTTCTTCCAGTTCTGATCAACAGAAAAATAAGACCTCTGAGGTTTAATGGTCTGAAAGATTAAAGCAGCAGCTCTTGCAGCTTTCCTTGCCCAGAACTTATTATTCAACTACAGGGGTTTTTAGGTGCTTTCAATTAGAATGGCAAAACACATCGCATACAAGGATCTGTATTGGCAGCATGACCTCCTTTTCTGCCTCCACAGCCATCTGTCTGCTTCTAGGATCATCTCTTTCTTGGGCATCCTGTTTGTCACATGGTTACCCTAGAGCGCTGTCCTTTGTTTTAGCCTAGACTGACCTCCCTGCATAGTCCTCTTTGCTTGACTGCTAATCACTAAAACCACCGTGTCTGGTCCTTCGTTCTCTCACCCTCTATCTCTTCGTGCATGTAGACAGCCCTGGATAGTTAATTCACACCAACTTCAAAATCTAAGTGGCTTTGTTCATCACTTGCTATCCTTCACCATAACCAAATTAATTCTACACTCAATGGGCCACATAATCGTAGAATATCTCAAGTTGGAAGGGACCCATAAGGATTGAGTCCAACTCCCTGCTCCTCACAGGACTAGCTAAAACTAAACCATGTGACTAAGAGCTTCGTCCGGATGCTCCGTGAACTCTGAGGGGCTTGGTGCCGCGACCACTTCCCTGGGGAGCCTGTTGCAGTGACTGACCACCCTCTCAGTGAAGAACCTTTTCCTAATGTTCAATCTGAACTTCCCCTGATGCAGCTTCATTCCATTTGCTTGTGTCTTACTGCTGGTCACCAGAGAGAGGAGATCAGCACCTCCCCCTCCACTGCCCCCCTTGAGGAAGCTGTAGACTGCAGTGAGGTCACCCCTCAGCCTCTCTAGTATGTAAGCTATACATACTCTTAAAAAAAAAAGAATCAGACTTTTCCTCCCTCCCCACTAATGATCCATGAGTGCAGTCTGCATATCCTGAAATGCCCCCTCAGTATTAGCCATGGAAGTTCCTCTAGTATTGCCTAGAGCAACTGTTGTTCATCACCTCTGGGACATTTGCGTGTAATGCCTTCATGGCCAGTTCCTGCTGACTGCCATTCAAGAGGTGGCTGCCGTGTAGAAAGAGAGCATTATGTGTGCCCTCTGTGGTCCTTCAGGATGAAGGTGATATCACTTCTGCACAATGGTAAGTAATGTGATCTATATGGAAATGGAGAATGCCTCTGTCCGTTTTCTGAAATTTCAGTGAGGTCATGAATGAGGTGCATTTGTATATTAAATCTTTACATATGTTATGCAGCAAGCACTTTGTGTGTGTAAAAGGCAGCTAATGCATAAGTCAAAAACTACCTAAGAGACAGAAAACAAATTAGAAAACAAATACATGGTCAAATTTGTGCAGCATGCAGAGGTAAAATACAAGGGCTTCATGATTTCCTACTAAATATAAAGCTGATCAATATAGTAATGTTGAGGAAAGGGGTTGGAATGAACATGGAGGTGGCTAAATTTGTAGATGACTCAGTCACTTATATCTAGAAAAGACTGTGAGGAACTTCTGCAACTAAATTGAGCAGTCATCATGATGTCCCATAAAATTAATTATCAAAAAACACAAAATCAAGCACACTAGAAAAATTAAACCTTCCAGACTCCTTTTAAGGGCTCAATCAATAGTGTCATGGCAGGGTGAGATTTGGATGTCACTGTGTACGCCTAACTGAAGATCTTTATTTGGTACAAAGCTAGTGTCAGGTTATGTTATGATACATAAAAAAATAGGATGGGGAAAAATAAAGAAAATACAATAATGTCACCCTGTGAATCTTTTGTGTTTCTTCTCACCTTGTATACTTCTGCTCTTACTGATCCTAATGGCCACAGCAGAACTAGAAGAGTTTCAGGGATAGGTGACAGTGGTTATGAGGGACTAGAGAAACTCTCCTCTTAAGAAACAGCTGGTAAAGACTGGAGACTTTCTGCTTTGGTGGGGACATGATGGATAGAAACGTTCTCTGGAAGCGCACGGGCGTTGTGGGGACTGCAGTAATCATAATGTGCCTGAACGCATGAAGTGAAGATTCCTACAAAATGAGAAACTCAGTGCTAATGAAGTTTACTCCCACAGTTACTGGGGGAGAGATGATTTCATTTAATGTAGCAGCTTGTGAGCATAGTGTGAGAGGGCTGAGCGGGGTCAGGGATCTGTGTTCTGAATGCACCTGGAGATCCGTGGTCAGAGAGCTATGGTCAGATGTTTGCTCCAGGCACGTTGAAGACAGCAGTCTTCAGGAACCTGAGAAGGATATTCCTCATACTGGTAAATGTAATTAAGGGATTTTATCATTTTCAGTTATATTTCCAGGCATGCATTTCTCTGTGATAGGGCTCTAGTAAGGACAAATATCTGGCAATGACCTGAACAGTGTGCTTTCAATCACTGTGTCTGCAATGTCAGTCGCACCGCTACTCATTTCTGTTGCACATAATTTTTGTTAGTAAGGAGAAGGATGCCCCAGTCTGTGTTTAAATCCTTTGTCTGTGCAGCTGCTTCTGCAGGCCTGTATAGAGAAAGCAGCCAGCAATGGGCTCCTCAGACTGATGAGCACTTGGATTCAAAGAGACTTTGGGATGATGGGTATTTCCTCAGCTGGGCACAGCCCAGCATTTGCTCTGTCATGTACAAGGGTGCAACTGTCACTGAGCTGGGGGAGGCAGCTGCTAGCAGCCTGGCTGTGAGCAGGGGCTGGGGCATTCACCCTGGTGAGTTCACAAGCCGGGTTAGGTCACTGTGTTGCCCTCTCACTCACAGGTTGCAGTTCAGCCTGGAGTTTGTGTGCTGTTCTGCTTTATCTCTGAATTAAGTTGAAAAACAGTTTTGGAGTGCATGTCTGTGTGTGTGTGTGCAGTGATTCAGTGTTTCTAGAAATGGCCTGTCTGTATGGCTGCACTCCTGTATCCTTCTGAGAACCAACTGCTGCAACTGAAGAAAGGGAATCTGCCCAACAGCAGACCAGGAGCAAAGCTCTGGAGGGCTGCACTGCTTCATAGAGTCACAGAATCACTGAATCGTAGGTTGGAAGGGACCTATTGAGATCATCTAGTCCAATCCCACCTGCTCAAGAAGGGTCAGCTAGTGCAGATTTCCCAGGACTGTGTCCAGTTGGGGTTTGAGTATATCTGAGGATGGAAACTCCACAACCTCATCCAGTGTTTGACCACCCTCACAGTAAAAGAAGTGTTTTCGTGTGTTCAGATGGAATTGCATGTGTCTTAATTTGTGCCTCTTGCCTCTGGTCCTGTCACTGGGCATTACTGAGAGTGCAGATGAAATGCATCCTTGTCTTCATTGCCCCCCATCATACATATTGATAAGATTCCTCCCCCACCCCAAGCCTTCTCTTTTCCAGCCTAAACAGTCTTAGCGTGCTCAGCCTTACCTCATATGAAAATGCTTCACTCCCTTAATCATCTTCATGGCCCTTCACAAGACTCAGTACTTCACTATTCCTACCTTCCATCTGCCAGCAGCTGCTGGCCCTGCAGCTTGAACCCTTCTCTTTCTTTCAAGCATGAGGGGGAACCCCCCGGGGGGGGGGGGGGGAGGATGCGAGCAGAATGCTAACCAGCCATGCTTTGTTTAGCAGTCTCAGCAGTGACAGCTCAGCTGCTTGGGCTTGAACCACAGAAATGGCAAAGAGCAGCAGTATTTGCATGCTTGTTAGTCCTGCAGACAGGCCCCTTTCCCTGTACAGCTGGCATTGTTCACCAAGCGCTGCCCAGCCTGCAGCCCTCAGGCTGGCGTTGCCTCTGCAGCACCTTGGCACCTGGTGCCTGGAAGGATGCCCACATGCTGGGCACCAGTGACTGACTACACTGTGCCTGAGAGCCTTCCTTTCACATGGCACAAGGAAGCGACTGCTGGTATTAGTTCTGTACACCCAGCTGTGTTCTCTAAGTGATGTGGGTAACAACTGCCAAGAAAGTCTGTCTGGGATGTATAGGCAGCAAGGTGGCAGAAGTTGAAGCCTGGGGAATGGCATGGGTTTCACTTTGTCCCAGACCTACTTTTGAAAAATAGGAGCAGATCGCTTCTGTACTGGATGCTCTGAGCAGCATGTGAGTGGAGGTCCTGGTGTGGCGTGAGCTGTGTGAAAACTGCACGATGCAATCAGTGAGGAAATGACGTACTTCCTTGTGTTTGCTGTTGGGATCTAAGCAATGCTGAGGTATCAGCAATGCCTTTACAATTACCATTACCTTGAGGATGAGTAGGTTTTTGCTTCTTTTGGCTGCAGTGCATGGCCCAGAACACTTCCTGAGCCTTCCTCATCTGCACTACCTGCCACCCTCCCACACTGCTCCCCACGGGCTCACTCGCAGCCTTCCTTCTTTGTGCAGGGGCTTGGTTCCCAGCTTCTCCCATCCATACACCACATCCCACATCAGCTGGCAGAAATGCCACTGAACTCAGTGCAAGCATTTCCTCTGCACAGTGATGATTTTGTTTTAGTCTGGAGGGACCATTTTTAGACAAACTGAAAGAACACAAGTTCAGAAAGAAGCTAGAGATGCAGAATATAAATAGTTCTGCTGAGAGCTTAGAGCTGCTCTCATTTTGGGCTGAAAGTTGCCTTCTGGGCATATCTGTCTGGTTTATACTTAATTGCTGGCAGCCAGAGTAAAACATCCCAGTAAACTGACTTTGATTAAAGCTATACCAGGTATTGGCCTTTTTCGGACTTCTTTCTTTTTGTGTCCTTTTGGTATCTTTCTTTGAAATACCAGTTTGATAAAGCTATTTTAGAAGGATTGAGATCTGCCTAGAAAGAGAGCTGATGGGAGGTTGTGGAGTAGAGAGCAACAGTTGTCTGGAAGATGAAAAATAGAAAGAGATGCCTATTTTCAGTGAAGATCTGTGGCCCTCCAGTCTATATGAGGGGTTAAAGCCTATCAGAGATTTAAACCCTATAAATTATACATTCCAACAGTTAAGTTCGAAGTGCCTGGCTTGTGGAGTGGATATAATGTCCGCAGGTAGGTATTTGCAAAGACCAGAATCCAAAAAATTATGTGCTGCCTGCAGTGTCAAGGGAAATGCTGCAGGCAGGTCCTGTACATCATCCTGCTTCCCAGACCTGTTTGACATGGGTACACAATGATGGCTCTAGCCCCACCTTTCAGGATGGCAGGCAGTCACCACTGTTCTTTCTAATAAATTAATAGGGCCCAGGCATTATGTCAATATTTTGCCAAATATCCGTGTAATGCCCATGCCAAGGTGAGCACACAAATTGCTTTTTGCACTACCAGGCTCTTGTTTGCTCTTATTTGGCTCTTTCTTTTTTGCCTAAATATAGAGAGAGAGCAGATTGCTGTCTGGGTGCCTGTTTGTGACTCTCACAGGAGAGAGACAGGAGAACAAGCATTCTTCTACAACAACCATCTAGGTGGTTCCCATAGCAGCAGTTTACCTCTAGGGGTGCACATTTGGATTGAAGAAAAACACTTCATAGGAGAAAAAACTTATTAAGAATGATGAAAGATCCATTATTAGTGCTGCACCACTCTAATGAAGGGTGAGTTAGCACACACCAGCTGGCTCACAAAGCCTTGTGGTGACTAAGGCTTGGACAACATCCAGAGATACCTCTCCATGGTAGCTGCAATGAGGCAAGATACTTCTGTCTGGAGGGAATAATTGGTCTGTACCAGCATTTACGGGGCACAGCTGTCTGGCACAAGCGGGCAGCTTGATATGCCTGGCACTGTGGACTTCAGAACACGTTGGAGTTGAGTTGCAAATTGTGCTGATCCAGAACTAGGATTTTTTCCCTTGTTACTGAAAAGAGTTTGCTTTGTTCTATGAGATCCGGGTATTAAATTGGGTCTAAAATGCAAGCTGAAGTCTTGCAATCACAGCCACGCTGAAGTGGAGTTTTTGAGGCTAAAACATCAGTAGGCAGATACTGTCTCATTGGCTTCTCCCATCCTGTCTAATCTCTTGCCTCTCCCTAGGCCAAAGAACCCTCCATCACCGGAGTGATACCCTGGAGACAGTGATCCTGGTAAATCCCAATGTGGACAGCATCGTGTCTGAGGTAAGGACCAGATGCCAGCAGATTTTCTCTACATCAGCTCTCCTGCCCTTGCTTGACATAGAGGTCATGATCATCACACTTTGTACCTTCTGGAGAGTTCGAACATGCTGCCATTCTGCTGCAAGGTGTGGTGAAGTGGCCAGGTGTTCTGGTCTTGCCAACAAGATATATGCAGTAACCAGTATTCTGTGACAGAATTTACTGTTAGACAAAGAAACACATGAGAGTGTATGGTTTCTTGTGTGCTAGCCCTTTAGTAATGAGCTGCCTCCCGGAAGAGTTAGTGCCTTAGAATTGCCCAATTTTATGGTTTTCTCAGGAGCTTGTAGAGTTTCCTAGCAAACAAGGTGGAGGACTTCTGAGCCTTGAGCATTCTAGTTTGATGAGAGTCTAAATGTGCCAACCTCTTACATGGCAGTGTAACACCAAACATTTTCTCTTAGCATTGGCCTACTTTCTCAACGTGAATTATGATGTGACACAGAGCTGTGTTGGGCAGGCAGTAGCAGTGTCTTCCCTCTTCAATAACCTACTCTCTTGTATGTAGAAAACTTATGTTTTGACTATTTGTGAATAATGCATAAGTATTGCCTGCCCATGTGATTGGGTTTCTGGGTGCTGATGAGGAATACAGGTAACTTTTTGACTGCAACACTCTGTCTCATGGTAACAGGTCCGTTCACTGGTGTGTGATTCATCAGCCCACAAGCTACTGATCTTCTGTGGTCAGAGCTCAGACCAGGAAGGAGACTTGATCCTGCAGACAGGGACCTTCACTTACCAGAAGTTTGCTGAGATACTTTCAGACCCAGAGGTGAGTGTGAGCAGTAAGCCAGCATGTCCCTGCTGTTCACAGAGTCCATGACAGAGCAATGCAGCCCACACCGCTCCTTCAGGTGGCAGATCCATAGAGGGATGGGCTTCAAATCCAGCAAAAAAATTGCACACCATAAATAATTCATGCTATAGTCTTGGGCATCTTGCTTTAACTTCCTGGCTTAAGTTTTCCAAGGTGGCAAGCGTGGAAAAGTGTCCAGCTTTAGGTACTCAGCTTGAAATAACCTTCCAGACTGGCTCTGCAGTGGGCAGACACTCAGAATTTCTTAAAGCAGGCCTTAGAATATCTGTGGGCAGCTTCCAAAAAACAGCCAACAGAGGCCATCATCACTCTAGTAAATGTGGATATTTCTCTTCATTTCACAATCAGCCCAGCAAGTATAAGCTGTTCACAAGGTTCAGTGTTCATTAGGGGTGTGTAAAGATTACAAGGGGATGAATAAATGCTGATTAGGTAACTACATGATGATTAAATAACTACAAATGTCATTATTTAATTGTAGAATTGCAGAATCATTCAGGTTGGAAGGGCACTTGAGAGGTCTGTAGCCCAATCTCCCACACAGAGCAGGGTCAGCACTGAATTTAGACAAGATTGCTCAGGGCTTTGTCCAGTGGGGTCTTGAAAACCTTATAGGACATCTCTGAACCTCTGCTGCAATGCTAATTATCTTAGCTAGGTGTACTATAGCTTTCCTCAGAGGCTTTAAACTCTTTCTTTTGGTGCTTGTTGCCAACACAGATATGCTGCTTCAGTTTTTGATAAGACCTACTTCCACTGATCATTGTGTGCCAGATGTTTAGAATGTCTCCATCTGACTGAATGTACAGTTGCTGCAGGAATGGCTGGGTGGTATTTTGACAATTGGTATCATTGTTGCTGTAATTACATAGCAAATCTGCCCACCTTCATTTCTTTTAGGCTGATTGTTCTCATTTATTTCTGGTACCCATTTATTTGGACACTAACTAGTCAATTAAGGGCTGTATAAGCAGGAGAACACAGTGTAAAGAAGTGTACTAATCTCATTCCAGATACTTGGGAAGTCCGAGGTTTAATGCTTCTTTGCTTGGGATATGTTCAGCATAGCTCTAAGGAGCCTTGGAAATTATATTGACCTTAGTTCTACTTATTAGTCATGTAGCATGTTCCCAACCCTGTATGTCTATCAGAGATGGAGTCACAACTTTCAAAATAGGTCCCAGGAAAGAAAATAAATCTGAATAAAAAAGAAAGTCCTATGGCACTAAAACTGCACAAAGTGCTATGTGATCATTCACTAGCCAATGAACGAGGATAAGTTCAGACAATGATGCTTAGCACTGAAAAGGGTATCTCAGGGTTAGAAATCACAAATCCAAAAGAAACAGCTGCTTTTGAGCCCAAGCCAGGGGCTGATATCACAGGTTAAATAGGAAGAAGTAAGGAAAGAGGACAAGGCAGTTCCTGCTTTCATTTTCTTTCCTGAGGTCTTGTCACCATGCATTCCCAACAGTCAGGAAGCATAACAGCCCATCAACGTTAAGAATTTCAAAAGAGAGCAGAACATGGCCCCATGCATCTATTTGCAACGGGCTTTTGGACTATTTAATCTGTCCCTAATGTTTCCTGTCAGTAAAGTGCTCATGGCATTTTCAGTATTTCTGTATTAACTGGCTTTTTTTTTTTAAGTGCTGAATTGGTCTCAGAGCTCTATTTGACCTTTATTTGTCTGTGCTTGTCTCATTAGGTCATCCAGATTCTTAGCAACACTGATTCAGATATCAAGGCCTCCCTCACTGTGTCGTGCTTGGGAGAAGGAGACTGGAGCAACCTTGGGCATCCTCGATTTCAGGAAATTATTAATCTGAAACTGAATCCTGATCCAGTTCTGCCAGAAATGGATGGGGTGTCTGAGTTTGCAGAATACGTCTCTGAGACAGTTGACGTGCCATCTCCATTTGATCTCCTGGAGCCACCCACTTCAGGGGGCTTTTTGAAGCTTTCCAAACCCTGCTGCTACATATTCCCTGGTGGAAGAGGTGATTCTGCTCTCTTTGCTGTAAATGGGTTTAACATCCTTGTGGATGGTGGCTCTGACAGGAAATCTTGCTTCTGGAAGCTTGTAAGGCACCTGGATAGGATTGACTCAATCCTGCTCACCCACATTGGTGCAGACAACCTACCTGGCATCAATGGGCTGCTGCAGAGGAAAGTTGCTGAGCAAGAAGAGGAACAATCCCAGGGCTCTACCAACTACAGTGACTGGATGAAGAACCTAATTTCTCCTGAGCTAGGGGTGGTTTTTTTTAATGTTCCTGAAAAACTGAAGATGCCTGAATCGTCCATGAAAGTAAAGAGGAGCATCGAAGAAGCTTGTCTGACACTGCAGTATCTCAACAGACTAGGCATTAAATCAGAGCCTCTCTACAGGGTGGTGAGCAGTACCATTGAACCTATCACACTTTTCCACAAAATGGGAGTGGGTAAGCTGGACATGTATATACTGAATCCTGTCAAGGACAGTAAAGAAATGCAGTTTTTAATGCAGAAATGGGCTGGTAATAGTAAAGCAAAAACTGGCATAATTCTTGCAAGTGGGAAAGAAGGTGAAATTTCTGTTCCCTATCTCACATCCATCACAGCCCTCGTGGTATGGCTTCCAGCTAGCCCAACAGAGAAAATTGTAAGGGTTTTGTTTCCTGGAAATGCTCCTCAAAATAAGATACTGGAAGGTCTTGAGAAACTCAAGCATCTGGATTTTCTGAGGTACCCAGTGGCTACTCAGAAAGATATCACTTCTGGAATACCTCCACCTGTGCTGAAGCAGACCAAAATTAAACAAAGAACTGACAGTAAAGAGAGTCTTAAATCTTCCCCCAAGCCATCTGTGACAAAGCAAGCTAAGAAAGAAGAGGCAGTTGAGGAGGGGATTAAGGAGATAAAACCAGAAGTCATAAAGGATACTAAAATTGAGAAAAAGGTTAAAGAACACTCAGAGAAAATTCCTGAGAAACCTGTTAAACATGAAAAGGTAAAGACAGAAACAAGTGATGCTCTCAAAGCTGAGAAAAGAAAATTGTCAAAAGACAAGGTTGGAAAAAAGCATCTCAAAGAGAAAGTATCCAAACTGGAGGAGAAGAAAGACAAAGAAAAGAAAGAGATTAAGAAGGAGAAAAAAGACTTAAAAAAAGATGATGGAAAGAAAGAGGAAAAAAAAGATTCAAAGAAAGAGGATAAAAAGAAAGAAACCAAACCAGAGCCCAAAAAAATTTCTAAACCAGACTTAAAACCATTTACCCCAGAAGTAAGAAAAACATTATACAAGGCAAAAGTTCCAGGCAGACTCAAAACTGAGAAGATCAAAGTCAAACCTGAAAAGGAAGTACCTGCTGATTTGAAGACATCACCAATGGAGAAGGCACCGGTACAGGTGGAGCCAGGAGAGACTTCCATAGCTGAACAGAGGTTAGTCCTGTCTTCACCAGAAGATCTTACAAAGGACTTTGAGGAACTGAAGCATGAGGAGAAAGGGGCCTTGCAGGTGACTCAGGAAATGTCTGATATTGAGGTTAGTGATAAGATTATGAGAGTACCTGAAACAGAGATAAAAGACTCTGCTGACATGATTGCTCAGAGTTGCCTTGAAGTGGATCTGATTTTGAAAACAAATATTCCTGATCAGGGAATAACTACTACTGATATGGAAAAAGAATCACCAGCAGAGGAAAAGGCAGTCCATCAGCTAGAACTGAGATCAGGTCATGCTGAAGAAATAGAGGATGAAAGAAGAACAATAGATGAAAATCATGACACGAGATACTGTGAGGGAAAAGCTGAGCAGGACAAGGAAGTTCAGCTGGTTCCAGACAAAGAACAAGTACCATCACAGACAGACCCCTTAGCAAAGGGTGTTCAGTCATCAGCGTTCAGAGAGGAAGAAAAGGAGGAAGAGGAGAAAATCTCTTTGGACAGAAAACAGAGGGAAGCAGAAACAAAGACTTGTGAAAAGTATACCGAGGGGACAGAGGCACAGGAAGAGGGTGAGAAGGAAAAGAGAGAAGATGTGATAGAAAAGGCAGAACTGGAAGAAAAGGAAGGACAGCACATGAAGGCAGAGGAGAAGGTGGAAAAGAATAGAGACTTCTATGAGCTGAATCAGGGTGAGAGGGAGGACAAAATATTTACCACTACAGAAAAAGAGAAAGATTTTAGTGACATGGTTGAGAAAAACAAGTTACTTGGAAAGGACATAACAAAGGAAGAGTCATATCTGAGCAGTCTGCCAGTCCCAGCAGGAGCAACAGCAGAACATGTTTCATATATCCAAGATGAAACTATCCCAGGCTACTCAGAAACAGAGCAGACCATCTCTGATGAAGAAATACATGATGAACAGGAAGAGAGGATCCCACACTTGAAGTATGACGTCAATGCCTATGACATTTCTGTTCCTGACCACCCAGGCTCTTTTGAAGCCATACATGGAATACAGGCCATGCCTACTGCTGACCTTTCAGCCAAGGGCTATGCTGGCCAGGAGTCTGAAATCCTGGCATATCCTACAAACATTGTGGCAGCACCTCTAGCTGAGGAGGAACATATATCCTCTGCTACCTCCATTACAGAATGTGATAAGCTTTCATCTTTTGCAACTTCAGTAGCAGAAGATCAATCGGTTGCATCTATAACAGCACCACAAACAGAAGAGACTGGGAAAAGCTCTTTACTTCTAGACACAGTAAACAGCATGCCCTCCTCTCGGACTGAAGCAACCCAAGGTCTTGACTATGTTCCCTCTGCTGGCACAATCTCCCCCACATCGTCCTTGGAGGAAGATAAATGTTTTAAATCTCCACCCCCTGAAGATTTCCATGCATTAGCAGAAGGAGAGAGAAAACCGGAAGCTCAAAAAAAGGATCTTAATGAAGAAGCAGAAGATGAAGAGGAAGAAGAAGATGGGACTCCAAATATTGAAATGCCTGAGAAACTCAGAGGGCATTACAATGCCCCCATGTTTGCTCATCAAGGAGGTCCTGATAATGTGTTAATCAGTGTTCCCACGGAAGTGGTGCAAACTTCTGGTCTGCCATTATCCACTGAAGAAACACCGCTTTCCCAGGTTGATTCTGCAGAGGCTGAAGAACGATGCATGAGTCCTGATGATAGTACAGTCAAAATGGCCTCTCCCACCCCATCTGGCCCCACTAGTGCAGGACACACACCTTTCCACCAGTCTCCAGTGGAGGAAAAACTAGAAACAGTAGACTCAGATCTATTTGAAAAACAAACAGATGCTGCTGCCAACAAATTGGAAAGCCAAACTTCTGTTGTGGTGAAGGGAGCCAAGGGTGAACCTCTCAAAGAAGATGAGCTATCTGCAGCTAAATACAGACATGAAAAAGAAGTGCCTGGACCTGTACAGCACAAGCTGGACTTGGGCAGTGATGTTCCAGTGTCTCCTGGGGACGAGGTGCAGGAAGAACCAGTGGGCAAGGAGGAGCTGCCCTGGCTGTCCTACCACAAGCAGGACACAGTGGTGATAGGGGAGGAGGAGGAGGAGCGTCCCATGCTGCCTCATCCCAGCACAGATGTGTTTCTGGAGCCAGAAAAAGAGCAAGGAACTAAAACCATTACAGAAAGTTTAATGGGATTTTCAAAACACTTGTCCTTTGAGCCATTCTCTACCACAGAAACATCCCTAGGAAATGTGGATCTTCCACAGTTCACAAGCCAAAGCAAATCTGAAAGTGACAAATCTTCACAATTTTCACCAGATGACACCAAATCACTTTCTTTTACAGAAGAAAGTATTGGTAAAGAAAAATCCTCAGATACTTCTGTTAAGGGAGTGACTACTGAAGAAGAAAAACTGCTGTATTTCACGGGAGACACCTCAGAAGAAGAAAAATCTTCTCATGTTTCCATTAAAGACATTTCTCCAGAAGAGACCAAATCCATTTCTCTCACTGAGAGTCCCAGCAAGGAAATCTCTTCAGACCTTTTTGTTAAAGGAATTTCTCCAGAAGACATAAAATCTCTTAGTTTCACAGAAGAGATACCTGCAAAAGAAAAAACTACATCTGACTTCACTGACAAATTCCCTTCAGAGGCTGTGAAATCCATGGATTTTACAGAGCAGAGCCCAGCTACATATGAAAAATCACTGAAAATTTCTGCCAAAGAATTCACAAAAGAAGTGTCAAAACCTTTTCCTTGCCCAGAAAGTAGCTCAATTAAAGACACGTCACCCAGAGATACTTCAACTGAAGAAATGTCTCCAGATGACAGCAGTTTATTTTCTGCAACAGAAAAGGACCCACTTAGGGGAAGAACTGCAGGCTTGGACTCTCAGGAAGTATCTCCAGATATGAAGGGCTTACACTTTACAGACTCTAGCCCAACTGAGGATAAAACATCTTCACACATTTCTACTGAAGGTGTAAAATCTTGCAGGTTCAAAGAAGCTCAAGAAGAAAAATCTCCAGAAATGGAAGACTTTTACATGAAAGATTTAAGTTATGAGAAGAAAGTGTGGTTTCCAGAAGAGGTGGAGGAGACCCCTGTTCAGGGAAGGCGGCAGAGATATGATAAAGAGAGAGAGAGCACATTCTTGGACGAGGTACCAGAATATGAAAAAAAATCCCTTCCTAAAATGGGAGAGGGGGAGATCCTATCTCCTGCAGTGCCTGGCAGTCACAGCTGGAGAAGAGCAGAAAGTGAAGCATGGGGTTCAGTGTATGGGTATCTTCAGGAAGGAGGAGAGACTGGAAGAGGAGGACAGTTACCCAAGGATGAGGACGATGAGGAGCTCTGTCATGCTGAAGACAAACCTGTGCTACTGCAAGCAGAAGCAGAATGTTTAAAGATGGAATCGTGTGATTACAAAGAAGACACACAGAAGAGTGCCAAACCTACATCAGAAACAAAGAAAGCAGAAATAGTTCCTGCTGACATCACTCTCCCAGAAAGAACACAAATGGGAGGTTCTCCTCTGTCTTCTCAATATGCCTCTGGTGAGGACAATCAGGCCAAAGCATTAACTGGAAACAAAGAAAGGCAAGAATTGTTGTTGACATCTAAACATGATTACTCCTACTTAGATGATGAGGAGAAAGCTGTCCTAGATATCTATGCAAAGTCACTAGACCAAGCACTGATGGCATCTCCCCTGTCTGTAACAACTACCACTCTGGAAAAGGAGATTGACACGATACCAGAAACAGAAAGGCCTTACAAGTTAGATCAGTGCAAGCCAACTTTACGGGAAGAAGTCCCATCGAAAGACACAGAGAAGAAATCAGACATCAGTGGTTTGTATCAGGAAATAGACTGTAAATATAAGTCAGATAGAAAGCAAGAGGATGACTACAAATCCACCGAGGGTCTTTATGAGTCTACAGGAAGAAAAGAGCAGATGGCAGCAGCATCTACTCTGTTGCAATCTACAAGACCAGCAGAATATGAATATATAGCAGCGTCCCCAGAAGAAAGTGCTGCAGTGTCAGGGCAGTGTGCACACTCTCCTCTAGGACAAGGCCCTTGTCAAAAAAGCAGTGCTGCCATGGGCCATGCTGAGGCTGTGGGTTCTGCCGGCCGTGTGGCATATCCTCCAGAGACCTATTCCAGGAGCTCCCCTGAGCCTTATTCCTATGAGGAAGGGGTCTGCAGACCCAGAGGTGATGACAGTTCTACAAGACAAGAGCAAGAAGAGAGAGAACCAACTCCCTACCCTGATGAAAGAAGTTTCAAGTATGCTGACATCTATGAGAAGATAATTGTGTCTGGAGTTGGACCCTCCCCCTTCACACCCAAGGGTGCAGACAGCCCAGGTCACACTGACAAGGTACCAGCAACAACAGTGCTCTCTCAAAAAGGTCAAAGTTTTCACGTCTCTGCAAAGGAAGAAGAGTCCTGCCTTTATACCTCTGCTGAGAAGGAGTTGTCATCGCCAGCATCCCCTAAAGATAAAGCAGATTCAGCCTTTGACTATACAGACATCCATGAAAGATACTTGCCCTTGTCTGAAACTGATAAGCCTAAGATATCTGAAGGACAGGAAGAACTGAAGGTGTCTTCTGCTTTGCCAGAAGAACTAGACTCTGAACTGCACCCATCATCCGCAAGCACAGCATTTGCCTCTCCCACAGACATGACTGACACGTTTTATCAGGAAAAATCAGCTGCCTATATTGATGCTGCCTGTCCAGATGAGAACATCATTTTGTCTAGCCAGGAGCAGCCATCTCTGTCCCTGAAATCTGAAATCCCAAATCCCAAGGATACATACTATGAGAAAGCAGGTCGAGGGGAAGAAAGCATGAGTGACTCAGAGTTAGAAAAAGGCGCCAAGGAGAAATCTGAAAAGGAGTCTAAACTGCACAGCCCTGTTGAAGCTGCAGGCACAGTCTATGCACACATCTCAGCAATGGACAAGTTTCATGTATCAGAACCCCTTCTGGAAAGCAAGCACCAGGAGTCCACTTCACGCAGTTCTACTGCCTCTTCACCTTCTGATCCAGGGTGGAAAGAGGAATATGGAGGTATGAAAACCGCACCAGCCACTGTCATGGGGACATATGTTGCTGGCTACAGTGACCTGCCAGACATAGGCAGAGATGAGCAGGCTTCAGAAATGTGCCACTTAAGACAAGATTCTTCACAAAAGAGAGAGGTTGCTGAAAAATCCACAAAGGAATTACATTCCTGTGTAACAGATTATCCAAGTGCAGCGGTGGTCTCAGAATGCCAAGAGCAAGCCATATACTTGAAATCTGCTTCCGGAAGACAGAAGGAGGCATACAAAAAGGACCCAACAGTAGAAGGCAGATTGATGGATAGCTCTTCTGGATTTGAATGCTCCCTGCTAGGAAAGAGTGAAACATCCAGTATGTTCAGACATGAGCAAACGTCAGCAAGCCATTTAGGGGATATCTCTCTTCCTTTAAAGGCTCCTTGTGCTTTGCTTTCAGACCAGGGGAAGAAAGATGAGTACTTGGAGGTTTCTGAGAAAATCAGCAGCCTTGAGTCATCTTTTACTAAATTCTCACCGCTAAGTCCATATGAAGAAGATAAGTTATTCTCCAAAGCTGTGGAAAGAAAGTCTGTCCCCCAACAGCAGCTGAAAGATGACTCTTCCAGCCTGTCAGAGGAGCCTTCATCTGAAGCTACCACTCCTGTCATATCAACTACAGCAGAAAGTTTCTACTCCCATATGCTTTCTACATACACGGGTGCAGGAGCAGAACCAGGTACCAGGAGTCTTTGGGATGTGTCTCCACAGATTTCCGATAATGCCATGAAAACACATATAGCTGAAACCAAAGACTTTGTGTTTGCTGAAGAACACGGTTCTCCATTCACAAGTGGCATGGGTGACAGCATTTCCCCATGCAGAAAGGAGTGCCAGAGTTTACAGCCCACACCATTCTCTGCAGAGAAACAACAGCAACCCTGTGTAAGCAGGCCAGAGCACAAGGCACAATTTGCAGAACAGCTGATGACACTGACATCTCTCCCTGATGTGTTGACATCATTTCCTCATCATCAGCATGAAGATGAAACCACAGCCAATGGTCCAACAGAGGTGAGCACCAGTCTGCAAGCTTTCCAAAGTACATACCATGCAGCAGAGGCAAAAGATGAAAAAACGTGTCCTGATTCTGACAGCAGTTTTTCTCCATGCGCAGGCAAAGAGGACACAGAGAGGCAGAGCCGTCCTTCCTCTCTGATGTCCCCTGAACACAGTTTCCAGCCCTTTTTCCCAGATGTGCAGAGGGGTGGAAAAACAGAGGACCATGGAGATGCTTCCCATGAGATGGAGCCACGTTTAGGAGGCAGTTTTGATTGTGGACAGAAATTTTCCTCATGTGAATACAAGCACAGGAAGGGAGAGCTCTCTCCCTCATTCATCAACCCGAGCCCTCATGAGCTCTCTGAAGATAGTGACCTCTCACAGGAGGATGGTCATCCTTCAGTGCAAGGAAGACCACCCCACACTGGTAGTAGCCCCATGCAAAGTGCCACAGTGGAGGAAACCCCTCCAACATCAGTGAGTGATTCTGGAACCTCCCAGTCAGACTCGGATGTCCCGCCTGAGACAGAAGAATGTCCGTCCATCACAGCAGATGCCAACATGGATTCGGATGAAGATGCCGATTTCCTCCCAGTGGACAAAGCTGTTGGGAATGCTCATCATGCCAGTTCTAGGTCCAGCCATGATCCTCAGCCTGTTCCAATGGTAGATCCCCATCCCCATCCTCCTCACCCTGATGTCTGCATGGTAGACCCTGATATGCTGGTAAATGAACAAAGCATGAGCAGAACTGATAAAATTTCCAAGAAAGACATAAAAGAAAAGAACAAAGGTGTGAGGAAGCCTTTGAGCAAACCTAAATCTTCCTCGCCTGCCCGGAAATTAGATGTGAAAGGGAAACGATCACCCACTCCTGTGAAACAGCCATCAGACAAATCTCCAAAATCTGTCACTGCCAAAAAAGAAAGAGATGGAGGAGAGAAGCCCAAACCACGTAATGCACTGGTACAGCCTCCTCACACAGAGGATGAGTTATCCCGGAGTAGTCACAGCAACCCTGGCAAGAGCCTTGTTAATGGCATCAAAACAAACCCTGGTAAGAAATTCTTCCTTAAGCATGCATTTTCTCTTCAGGTTCAACAGAGAAAAAGCACTGGGTTTAGCAGAACAAAGAATAGGACTTCCCAGTCAGGCATAAAAAGTTATAAGCAGCGATAAGGTAGAGAGGTTGTCACACAAACCACTTAAAAAGATC
This sequence comes from Haliaeetus leucocephalus, assembly GCF_000737465.1. NCBI lineage: Eukaryota > Metazoa > Chordata > Aves > Accipitriformes > Accipitridae > Haliaeetus > Haliaeetus leucocephalus. Next base: position 24,162,826 of record NW_010972775.1, on the reverse strand, counting down.
AAAGCCATGAGGAAAACTCTCAACCTTTGTAGAGCCGAATGCAACCACCTCTGAAGAGAGACAGATCTGTGAGACCTAATTTAGAACTTTGTAGGCCAAGATTCAGTTCCACCCAGGGGCTACATCTGTGGAGGGACAGTAGGTATTTAGAGGTGGGTGCTGTCAAAGAAATGCCAGCATTTCAAGGACAAAATATGTGTGTATTTTAAAAAGAGGTGGCAAACTCTCAGCTTATGAGTGGGGTAAGTGCATTGCGCTGGACTGGGATAAAGCTGTCACTTAGAATAACAGGACACCGCCATGGTCAGATATGTCCTTTCCTCTGAAATGTTAAGCAGAGATGGGATGGGAACAGCTCCCACATCTGAGTACCACACACAGGGCACTGAAGAGGCAGTCTGACTGTTGGAAACTAAGGTCTTCTCTTTTTCCTAAATAAAAGTGTGAAAGAGGGACTTGGCCTCAAGCGTCTGTACAGCCCGTGGCCTCTTGCTAAGTGTTCACACAGAGACCAGTGCTCTACTGGTATCCTACCAGATGATATCAGTATTAGGTGGTACAGTATTGCATCATCACTATGTCTGTGCTGAGACCCCATAGTGCCAGGCACTTTACAGACACAGAGCAAATCTTAATCCGTTGCTCCAGATCATTGATTCTGAGTATGAGACAAGAACCAGCGGGTGGGCAGTGCTGGGGAGAATGGAGAAACTGAAACATAGCTGAGGTGCTGTGGCCTCAGCAGATGCCCATTGCAGACACTGTGGCAAAGAGAGGGTGTAGGAGAAGTGGGGGAAGGTTTGCAAAGGCGCTACAGGGAGCTCCTGTTAAGCGAGAGCAGCTGAAGGGGAAGACCTGAAAAGACCCCCTGTGTGTGTGTTGCAAATACAGCTCAGGTGAGGCAAATCGGTGTCACTGGCAGATAGCGTCAGTCACAGCAAGGGCAATGGACAGGCCAAGCAGTTGATGCAGGGGCTGCTCAGTGTAGTGGGGAGCGAGAAGAAAGCAGCAGCTGGAGCAATGAGGTGGTCATAGTGCCAGGCCAGACAGGGCTCTGCGAAGGAATGTGAACTGAGCAGGGGCTGAGCCAGCTGATGTTCATGAACAGCTGACAAGCAAATAGGGTACAGTCAAGAGAGAGCCAGGTATTAGCAGAGTGTCTGTGCAGAATGCTCATGTCTTAGAGGCGCTGCACAGAAAGGACTGGCAAGATGCAGTGCCTGGATATGTGAGTCTGAAAGGAGGGTTGAGACAAAGATAGAGGATGTAGAGGTTGTGCATGGAGCAGTGCTGTGAGTTGCCCAAATAACTTGGGATGAGGACTAGACATCTGTAAGACTGGCTGAGACAGGTAGGGATTTTTTGTTTGTGTAGCAGCTAGACAGTACAACGAGTTGTCCACGCTAGTAGTTAGTGGCTTTTTTCTCACAGAAGAGACTACCCGGAGACAGTATATGGAAGGAAAAAGAGGACGGAGGCCTCTGATTCCACAGAGAGCAGGAGGGAGAGAAGAGGCAGTCCTTCTATAGATTGTGTGTGAATATATATGCATATATATGCTGACTAAAACAACTCTTGTTTGACCATCTCTCATCTCGTAAAAGGTTGACAAAAAAGGTACCAAAGGTTGACAGGAAAGAGTAATAGAATCCTTGGAATAGCAGTGATTCACAGGGATGGCAGAAAGCTGGCATGGAGCTTCCAGAAAGACTACTGTAATACCCTAGGATACTATATAAAGGCCATCAGAACAGGTTTCTTTAGCAAATGTAGGTTATTAAACAACAAAAATTAGGACTAAATATTGTCTGGGATGACAACCCTGCAAAAGCTAATAATGGAGATTTTTTTATTCCCTTCCCCAGGAAATGCTTCTGACCCTAAAGCCTTCCAGTCCTTCCCCAAAGAACAGCAGAACTCCCTTTCCCTCCCAAGAGCTGTGACAGCATTGGCCCAGAAATGCACCCAGGTCACCTCTAAGCAGCAGAGCCTGGATAAATCTTATCTTTGTTGCTGCAGCTGCAGGGAAAAACCTTTCTGGAACTCAAGTCCTTCACTGTTAATTTGAATGTTTGTCCTTTCCAGAAGCGTTTTGATAGCTTCTGTTCTCTTTTTTCCAAAGCTTCCAATAGTCCTAAGAGCAGTTTGCCTGTGCCCATGGGTCCACCTGTCTATGTGGACTTGGCATACATCCCCAACCATTGCAGTGGAAAGAACACAGATCCGGAGTTCTTCAAGCGGGTTCGAGCATCATATTATGTTGTGAGTGGGAATGATGCAGCCAATGGAGAACCAAGCCGTGCAGTGTTGGATGCACTCCTGGAAGGGAAGTCTCAGTGGGGGGAGAACCTGCAGGTAGGTCATGGAAATGCCAAGGAAGGAGTGTGTGTGATGTTCCTTGTGTCACAAGGGCTGGGGAGGTGTGTGTCACAAACATACCCAGAGGGAGTGCGCTAAGAGGAAGCAAATGGTACTGGGCATGTCCTGTTCTGCAGTCTTAGAAAAGTAACTGTTTGTACCCATGAGGAGAAGGAGGAGACCTGCAAAATGGTATGAGTGGAAGCAGGTATGCCCTCCTTTCCACATCCTTCTGAGGGGAGGAAGCATTTAGAGATCATATACTCCTCCTTATCTGCTGCAGGACAAACCTATCCTCAAGCAAAACCAAGCACCATCACGGTCTGAATTTTCATCACAGCATCCCACACCCAGTAGCATTTGTTGCTAGCCTTGCTTGCTGAAGATCTGATAGCAACTTTTTATTGGTGCTTTTAAACCAGAATGTTCTTACACATAGTTCTTGCTTAGTCAGGTTTGCAGGACATCCTGGGTGGGCACTCTTTCTGAACACAGATACAAGAAAGTGTGTATGTTCTTTCAGATGAAGCAGCCTCAGATTTCAAGGTCCTGGAGTTGCACATCAGGTCAATAGGCATATAAAGTCTAATATCAGGCCATTAACAGTGACATTCTCAGCATTATTCCTTTTCATACTGAGGGATCTTTCTAAGGCTGTTTCTGGAGTTCCACAGAGAGATGCTCTCCCCTGCACTGCAGCCATTTTCATCATTATGGTGCTAGTACTGCCAGTTTGCAGCCAGCTCAGAGCACCATTGTGCTGGTACTGCATAAAATAAAGCACCAGCTCTGCCTTAGAGAACCTGACATCTGAAAGGCATTAAATAGAACAAGCAGTACCAAGGGTACAGTGTTCCAAAATTAATGGGAAATTTTAGCCTCAGCTCCTATGGGTATTGTTTGTCACTGCAGTTGTTCTCAGACAATCATCCCTGCTGCTTTCTTTTCCCAGGTGACATTGATCCCAACACATGATACTGAGGTGACACGAGAATGGTACCAACAGACCCATGAGAAACAGCAGGAGCTAAACATCATGGTATTGGCAAGCAGCAGTACTGTTGTGATGCAGGATGAATCTTTTCCAGCCTGTAAGATCGAATTCTAAATCTCCCACACTTCGCGTTCATCCATTGACTCTCCAATCACCGATGCAACATCAGAGACACCATCTAATCACAGTCCAGTTCTTCTCTGGTTTAGTCCTCTACATGGTTCCCATTTGTCAGGCAATCGGGTATCCATCTAGCTCAGCACTGGATGCCATGAGAAAGAAGTGCAGGGCTCTGTAATATTCTGGACTGAGCTAAGAGTTTGTGCAAGAGCAGTTGCAGGCCAGGGGCACTTTCACTTTCCCTGCTTTATTCTGCTGCCTGTACAGTTTCTGTATACTATCTTGGCTGCCTTGCTGCTGTGAGAGCTTGTTCTACTCTCTTCCTGGCTGCCTTGCCATTTAACTTGTAGCACCATGAACCTCGTCTTTCTGGTGAGGGCTGAAGTGCTGCTGCTGCATGTAGACAGTGCATGGGGGGCGGGGGGGCAGAGAAGAAAACTAATTTGCAAAGAAAATGCACTTAGGAGATGAGGGAAGGCAAAACCCTCCAACTGTAGCATGACAGTGAAGGTCATTCTTCCATCTTCCATCCTGAACATACACATGGTGTTCTGAGCAAGGGGACCTGTACTCCAACTAGGCAGGACCAACATTTGCCAGCTCTGCAGGTTTCTGTCCCAAATGTTTGGTTGCAGCATCCTGCAACACCTGCTCACTATGCTCAAGGAGCTGGGATGAAGGACACATTTGTTTGGGGGTGGCAGTGGGAGAGGGGAGTTCAGCCTGTTGTTCTTTGCTACAAAGAGCACATTCCTAACCTGCTAACTTGAGCTTTGCACACACAGAGTGGCCAACTTACTCCTGCACATCAGCAGTGTGACAGTAGGAGGCACAGAGGGGCTGTTGCCTGAACAGTCACACAAAAAGAGTATCCAAACGCACAACTACAGCCCCTGCTAAAGCAGAAGGGCTGAAACAACCCTGGCCACTGTTGGCCTAAGATGTACGAGAAACCTCCCTGTCCTTGTAAACCAAAGGCTTTCTTGAGGATTGTGGTGAGGCAGCTGAGCAACCTGCATGCCATACTGAGAGAGGCTAGCGTCTGGCTGGTGTAGCTGATGTGTGCCAGCTTTGCAAGCAGCAGCAGTTTCTTCGCTGCCTGTATGCCAGCAGTCCAAGCCTCTTAGCTGTGTTCAAGCTTTTTGTTGTCCCCCAAAGTGTCCAGGATGTGGGGACAGAACCTGTGGTGTGGGGAAGGAGAACCCCCTTCCCAAAACACTCGGGGAAAGTAGTTTAGTAATTGTAGTTGCTCTTGGTTCCTCCACACCTGTGGCAGGGACATGCAGACTCTTGTTGCCAGCATAAATAAGTGAGGGGCTGTCAAAACTGTGCTGTCCATACCTTGCAGCTCGCAGCCAGTTGCTAGCACACCTATTGTGGGCATGCATATGTCCTTGCTCTCTCGCTGTCCTGGCAGAAGCGTAGTTGTATGCCGTGAGTGCATCATTGCTACTGAACAGTCACCCAGAGCCTCCTTGGCATGCAAGCCCATTCCAGCTGTGGGGCTCCCAGCCCCTGCAGGGAGAGCTGTTCCAGGAGTGTTAGTGCTCAGGTGCACTGAGCTTGCAGCACCAGTGAGCCTTTGCCACATCTGAGAGCATTGCAAGAGGGTCTTATCACAAGGATGGCTTTTATCTTTCTGTAAGACAAAGAGAGTGGCAGTAGGGTGTGCTCTGGGGAAGGAGAGAAGAGATAGAAAGCAATGCTGCAAGGCGTGACATGCAACTGAAAGGTATTTCCATCTGCTGTGTCACCCACTGTGCTTGGCCCTGAGCCGAGGTGTGACTCCATAATAAGCATCCTAGGACCCTGTGTTGTGCTTGCCTGGGACACTTCAGTCCCAGTGCTAGTTTTCTGGCAGCTGACATAAAGAAAATGCTGCTTAGAAACCTGCTCCTAGGACTAAAATGGAGTTTCTAGGGAAATGGTTTATTTTGCATTTAATTTATATATTTATTTTTGGATGTTAAGCTGCATTTTGTGTGGATTTAATATTTTAATTTATACATGTTAACATGAAACCATGTGCTCTTAGTGTCAGTTCAGAGGTTTCTCAGTACAAATACTTAGATGCTGCAACTTAAACAACAACATAAAAAGACCATAGAGAACTTGCTGGCAGCAAGAGGGGTCTCTGCTTGCAGCCTGCAAGGCTGTGCCTAAAACCCAGCAGCTGCAGGACAAAGCCTGAGGCTAGCAGCCCCTCCCCTAGGAGCAGCCAGCCCTTTTGATGCAGCCCTTGTTAGGAGCATGTGAGTTTACTCAGGGATTTAGCAAATCCCTGCCCTGTGCTGTATTCATTTTAACCATGGAATCACGGTGTGTCTGCCAGAAGAATAAATGTCATTCTCTGTAACCCGATGGGATCAGCGTCCATGAATGTTGGTTATGGCAAGCAATCGCAGGCAGTAACACGCCTGCTCCTGCTTCCCCCAGGCACTGCTGGAGGGGTTTGCTTTCAGTGCTTTGGGGAGATCCTGGCTCACCTGCCAATGGGACTGGCTGCCAACCAGTGCAGGTGCAGGATGCCAGACACTAGATGAACAAATGTGACCCTCATTGACTGGATCCCTGGATCCCTAAGCGTGGCTAGGTGTAAAAGCTAATGCACTAACTTTAGATAGACCCACACATGAATGTTTTCTCAATTTTAAACTTGAAGCAATTCTGACTAAGCAGCAGTAATAGTGAGGCTTTGCAAGGTGCCTGCATCCTCCAGGCAGGAGTGCGGTCATTGGCATGTGTTCCAGTAAAAACACCTGCCCTCTGCGTGCTGTGCTCCTGCACTCCGCAGCTATGCTGCTTGGACAGCTTTATCCTACACAAGTTCGCTTCCCTGTCCTCAAGGCTCCACACTTTTTTTTAGTATTTTGTGGCAGTCTGTTCTGCCTTCAGCTTCTCTCCCTTCCTCTCCATCTTCCTCCCCTCGTCCTCCCTCCCCTCCCTTCTCCCACCCCCCCATCTTAAAAAACTATGGGAAAAAGACTTGTAAAAATGCCACTTTGTAAAGAGTCTGACCCTGCTTGGCCTGCAGGAGCCAGCAGAACCCATCCAGAGCCAGAAGTAATACAACACTATAGAGAGAAACAGTTAAACTCTGCTTTTGCTTGTTTCTGCATGTGGGCAACAACGCGTAATCTTCCTGTATGTAATAGATACAAAATACTGTTTTAAACCTATAATTAAAAAAGTGAACGTCTTAACTGTATTGAAATGGCAACTTGTGCTCCTAGCTTCTTCTATGCTAAATGTTTTAAGAACAGAGCCCTGATTCTTTTCTTCAGCATCATGTTTCTATTTGAATTTAGTTCCTTGAGTTCTGTCCTTTTGCCCATTTCCATGTGAAATACTCTGTAACTAACTGCTGTCAAGAGAGGAGCCCAACACATTAATAATAAAGCCACATTAATTGCGAACAAGAACACTTCCAATGGTTTCAAACTGTTCTTTGAGTGAGTCCATACTGTAGGCAGGGAGCACACAGACACTGCTACCATACCTTCCCTCCAGTGCTGGCCAGCTGCCTCCCAGCTCATGAGTTCAGGTGAGCCATGGCTTTTCCACTAACACCGCACCTTCACTGGCAGCTGCCAAAACTTCCTGTGGCCCCAAGGAAGGGACACGCATATCAGGGACATAGAGCCTATCTGGGACACCCACCCCTCCTTCCCTGGCCCCAGCAGGGTGATTTACATTTCCAGCTACCTCCCCTCCAGAGGACATTTCGCCTCCAAGGCCCCAGACATGGACGCAGCCCCCCATGGTCCAGTGTGGAGCCCAGCACGGCCTGTCCTGCTGACACTGCAGCTCCGCACAGTTCCCGAATCATGCCCTCTGTTGTGGCCCCTCTGCCTGTCCCTCCACTTCTTGGGGATGGCAGCTCTGACGGCACTGCTGGCATTCTTTGAACTGGAAACGACTCTGGTCCTGTGGGAGGCAGATCACTGCAGTGCTCGGCCAGGCACCGGCTGCCAGCCAGCCAGGCGGTGCACCTGCATGAGGGGCTCAGCTCAGCGGCTGTGGCCAGCCAGGCACTGATGGGGCATCACACGCTGCCTGTCCTTATTGCAGCAGTGGGCCTTTGTACCTCTGCAGAACTCCAAACTGACCTCGGAAGGGGAAGTACTTTATTTCAGCTCTTTTAGCTACTCAGCAAAAAACTGGGACAGCAGCCCTCTGCCCTGCCTGTGCCGGATAGCAGTCAGGAGAGGCTGATGCCCAGTCAGCTCTGCTCCTGCCTGGGTGTCGTCAGGAGGAAACATAATGGCACAGTTGAGCGCAAGGGAAAAGGAAAGCAGGTACTGGGCTACAACCCTCAGAAGAGGGGCCATGGTGACCACAAAGCAAACCACAGCTTGTGCAGCATGTAATAGAGAGCTCAGGGCAGCTGCCAAAGCTGTTACTGACGGGGGAGGAACCCCAAACTGTTAGCATAAACCAGGCACTATTTCCACAGCAGCTTTCCAGCTAAACAAGCATACAGATATGGCTGTGCTCCTCTTCACTGAGAGGCTGTGACCATACATGCATTTCCCAAACATGTACAGTGTTGGGAGTCTGAGGACCTGTTCAGCACCATCCTGCAGAGCAGAGCTCCCCAGCCAGCTGTTGAGATGGTGCATGCAGGCTGTGGTGAACACACCTACTACAAGCTGTTCTGCAGGAGGAGGGAGGCAAAATCAGGTTACTGTAGCAGAAAACACAAGCAGCAGCATGCAGGGAAGTGGTCTAAGTCACGTAAGCATGTCCTGAGGAAGCAATGCTCCTCCACCAATGAGCAGGAGTATGCTGAAGCTGGGAAGCTTTCAGGTGCCCATCAGACCTGTATAGAAGCATCAGTGATGATCCATGGGCAGGATCAGCTCAGACCTCCAAAGCAGGCCTTGGCTTTGCCAGGGCTGCAGTTCAGTGACAAATTGGACTTCTCTCAACTCAAACAAGAAGATGCAAGCAGCAATCCTTCAAATTCCTGGGCCTATTGTTCCCCTATGGCCAGCAAACTGAGCAGGCATCAGCTGGGCAGCACTGGAGCCAACAGTCCTGGACCACTGGAGTGGGGAAATAGAGCTCTCGCACCAAGGACAGAAACCAGAAACCAGCTGTCCTCTACTGGTCAGCTGTGTCCATCACTTGCTGCGTAGGACTTGGGGAGATAAGGGTTAGCAATTTGTGGGGAAATGGCATGGCTCTGAGAAACCAGAAGAACAGATAAGAAAAAGACAACTCCCAGTAAGGCAATGACATGGCCCTCCCTTAATCAGCTGCTTCAGTATTTGCAAACTGATGAGCCAGAGTGTCCAAGGCAATAGCAGCAATATTGAGTTTGGTCAAGTAAACAATCAGGGCTGCCTGGACCTTGACACGCTAAAGGCCCAAAGCCTGCATATGCTGTACAACCTGGCAGTTTCTCCAGCTACAAGGATTTTGCTCATACATGCTGACTAACAGAGGACCTGTCACTTTCCACAGCCTACAGGAGACATTGCCATAGTCTAGCTACTTGGTATAGACAGTTGGTATTTCCTGCCTGTTCTGCCACACGACCTGGACCCATTTCTCTACACTGCTTTCTCATTGCATACAGTGACAATTCAGGTAAAGAGTTTTGCTTAGCTGCATCTGCCAGCTATTTGACAAGCCTGATCCAAACTATCCCAGCTACTGCAGGCAAAGTTTGTAGCTACATCCAGCCAGAGACGCAGGACCATGCAGCAGTCATTTGTCCATATCACTACTTATGCAGCCCAAAAGCATTTGAAAGTGCAGCTTATGCATCAGCATAGATTTGAGGAGCCAGAACTGGCTTTGACAGGACTAAGCCAAAAATAGGGGCTCCTGTCTTTGTATCCAGAAATTGTGCAATTGTCCTTTTCTTTTTTCCCTCTGTGACTCACAGCACGTCCTTACACCACCCTCCTGTTTGGAAAGGGCTTTGTGATTAATCACTGCTGCTGCTAAGCCAAGAAAAACATGGTAAAGATGCTGCCTAAGAGCAGTCGGTCAGTGCTCAGATTTCACAACACAGTCTGCAGGTGTTTATTTGGAAGTGTTAGAGCATCAGGAAAGACCTCAAACTTCTAGACAGAGGCAGCTATTAAGCAGCTCTTTTAAAAGAAAGGGCACTGTCCCTTCTTGGCCTGCCTATCTAAGAGAGCATAGACTAGAAGCCGGTTCTTGCACCACTGCAGGCAGCCCAGCTTTCTTCTTGGCTGTGGGATAGTATCTGCCTTTGAGTTCAGGCCATTTACTTCTGCAGCACAAGCACTACTGGACACAAGTGACCAGGCTGTCTCCCTGTTACTCTGTCCTGTATCAGGAAGCCCTCTGATCCTACAAACTATATGGAGAACAAAACTTCACAGAATTACCAGTATGCAAAGTAGCAATGCAGACAGATAATTTATGGCTAGAGGAGGACTCCAGCAACCAAAAGATATATATTCAGAAGCCAAAATTAGACACTACTTAGAATTTGTAGAAATATTCTCAATTTAGGGATATGGAGGTTTGTATTTTTCATCACAACAAAAACCCTTCCAGCCTGTCTCCTGGGCCCGATCTCTTACTGAGCTGTAGAGCCACAGCAGAGCCACAGCTGCTAGCTGCTTCCCAAGCATCATTCCCTTTTCATTTCCAGGTGAAGAAATGGGCTGAAGATTGGGAACATTATAAATAACAGTAGTTCTTGTGAGTGGCAGCAATCTGCCCAGGAATTCAGGTACTGCAGCACTCAGCCATCCCTTCTTGCAGAACATGGCCTTCAGAGCCTCGCAAGAAATGCCACTTTTGTACTCAGATGACGTGGCACATCCTGCGGCCGCAGCTCTTGGGCGGTGCTCCCACAGCATTGTGCTGCCCTGCTAAGCCATGGAAGCACAGGGACACTGCAGCCAGTAGCTGCTTTCTCTGGGCATAAGGGCTTCCAACTACAACGTGCCCTCTGGGCTCCCCTGGCACACAGAGTCCAGTCTGCCTCCTGCCCTGCTTGGCAGTATGGCAGGAGGGCAGCTGGCACTGAGAGCAGCCCCTGGCCATTTTCTTGCAGCACAGGGCGAGCAGACAGGCAGGAGATCTGCCGGGCATTTGTACACATAAAGCCAGGCTACCAGCAGGCTCCAGGGCCCTAGAAGCGATGAGCTCCCCCGCTGCGTGGGGGCGAGCACCTGAAAAACAGGCCCTCACCCCACAAGACCCTGCTCCGTGACTTGCTCGTGCCACCGCTGAAGGAGCCGTGCCCCTCTCAGCAATGACACCTTGCGGCAGGTGATGCTGGGTCCATTGGGGCAACCACCCTGCCCAGGCCTGGGCCACGGTCTCTGCTCCATGGGTGCAGAGGTGGGCGCTGCCTCCCCCAGACAGAAACGCACAAATCCTGGCAGGAGGCGCAGCTCTCATGTCCGGCAGGGACCCTGCTGCTGGAGCAGCGGTGCTGGTGGTTGCAGGTGCCACGTACTACTGACCCTGGCAGGGTGTGGGCAGGATGGCGGGATCAGGGACATGGGCATTGCCTGAGGGGCGCAAGCGGGATCTAGTGCCGCTCAGCCTCCCACATTCCTGCAGCCAGCTCTCGGGGCAGGAGAGGGCTGCAGGCCCGTGGCCTCGGCCCAACAGGCACCAGCCAGGGTATCTGTTCTTCCAGGTCTTTAATGCAGGATTGCCAATGAAAGCCAGAGAGCTTCCTTACAGCACAAGGCAGACCCTTCTCCCAGGCACCGGCACACATCCTCAGGAGAGCAGGCTAGCACAGCCCTGAGGAAGAGGGGGGACAGGCTTCCTCCTAGCACAGTGCTGCACTCGAGGCAGCTGTACGACTGCTGTATTTCAAGTGCAAGTAAACATGACCTTTCTTAAATACCCAAACTGGCAGCTAGGGATTATCAGGCATGAGGAGGAGGACACAGTACCCAGGATGTACTTGGAACTGATGAGAAGGTGTGGACCAAGTGAAAGGAGCCGAACATGCTGCCCCAGCATCTTCATTCTACTGCAAACCACCCTGGGACCTGGGAAGCCAGGACCATTTCCCCAGTATGACCAGTTCTTCTGCGGAGGAAAAAAGAGATGTCTGGCCTTCTTGAGCAAAGCCCCGTGTCTGTGCACTCACTTCAGTGTGACTTTCAGCCGCAGTTCCTCTTCCAGGACAGCAGCAAACAAGCAGGGCTTGCTGTCCCGGGCACCTGCAAGCTCTGGCACACACACACTGCTGCGCAAGTCAGCAACAGAGACAGAGAGACACCAGACCCACAGCATAGATTTACTGTGAATACACATCATCACAACACAGCGTGGAGATCTTTGGGCACAGCTTCACAAAAACACAGATCCTAGCTACAGACAAACACGCAGACTTGTCCATAAATACAGGAGGCGCAGGAGGCACAGCCCTGGCCTGCACTCAGGATGCGACAGGGACACCCGTGTCAATCTTGCCCTCAGGCTTGTGCTCACAAGTCATTTACATAAATATGTATTAAATACTTTTCATTTTATATATAATAAAGATTTCTCCTTATTGGTTTCTAATAATCCTGATTTGTTCAAATAGCAGTTTCTTTTGATTTCTGTCACCAAGACTTCAGAGCTGTACCCTGCCTGACCCTTGGGGACTAGAATAAAACCCGTGTGTGTCCTCCCTGCCCACCTCTCTCAGGCTGGATCCCCAGGCTCCTGCCTTCCTGCCCCAGCCCAGCAGGAAAACATCCAAGTCCACATCAAAGAGATGTTTTCTTGCATGTGGCAGTCTTGAACCTGATCCCCTCATTACTGTCCTTCCCACACTCATTCAGAGTGCTTTCTGCTTCTCCTAGTCTTCCTGCCATGGACTCTGGACCTGTTCTTGGTGGCCAGTGGTGGGAATTGAGAGAGGAAGAAGGAAGGAACAGAGAGGAGGTTGGTGGTTGTGATGGATCCAATTACTTTGGGCCCAGAATACCTTCCTCTGAAGGCTATGGGCCAAAAAAATCTCAAGGGAGCATCTGTCCCCTTTTGACTTACCACCCCAAAAGCCTTGGCCATACCAATCCTCTAACTCTGCTGTCCCAGCGAGCATACAGCCCTTGGAACACCAATGCAGCCCTATGTCCCTGCTCCATGGAGGTGCCATGCCAGTACCAAGACTCCATTTGTTATTAATTTAACAAGGCAGATGGGGCATTGTCTCTTGCCAAATGGCAAAGAGCTGGCTTGTGGAGGAGCAGAGCAGACTCTTCCACACCCCAGAGTCCTGTGGCCTTGGGACATGGCTTGTTCTGTGCTGTGGACAGCCAGCTGCATGAGGTGCTGTGCAGGAAGCTGGGCTGCCTCCAGGCTAGAAGCGCTTGCAGTGTGCTGTCCAGTGAGCCACTAATTCTGCTGATCCTCCCAACACAGCGGCTGCAGCTCCTCCATGCTTTTCTCAGGAGGCAGTGGCTGCACCTGCTGCAGGTGACCAGTCAGAAGCTGGCCTGACAGAGCACTGTCGCCCAGCAGCTCCTCGCCCATATGCTCTGGGTCCAACACCTCTCCCAGCAGCTCCTCTTCACGGGGCACCAAGATCTCCTTGGACAGCCCTGACTGATCCAGGCCAGTCATTCCCCCTATATACCCCTCACCTGGCCTCTCTCTCTCCCCAGCCAGCCTTATATCAGACCCTGCACCACACTTTGGGTTCCCTGTGTTACTTGGCTCTAACATTTCCCCAGCTGATTCTTCTTCATCCAGGTCCACCCTGCTCTTCTCCTCTGGGTTAGAGTCCTCCTCCACCAGCTCCTTCTTGCAGAGCTCCAGGACCTTGCCTGGCTCTGGCCCCTTATTCCAGGTCAGGGTCTCTGGGGCACTTGGCTCCGCCACCGATAACCCAGACATGCCCACCTCCCCATCAAGCCCTCTGCCTGGAGGCTGTCTCTCTTCTTGCTCAGGGGACTGGCTAGTCAGCTGCTCCTCACTTTTGGGGGGACTGATGGAAAGTTTCTCAGTGAAGCTGAAACGAGCGCAGTTGTCCACAGAGGTTGGGGAGGATGGGCCTGCACTGGAGACAGTACTGGAGGGGCCACTGCTGTCTGCAAAGAGGAAGAAAATTCTTAAACATTTAGTTGATATTTCCCCAGCCCAAAGCCTGGGCAGACCCAAGCTGTCACAGTCCCACAGTTCTACAACCAATAGGTGAGGGTCGTCTATATGTCATGCAACCTGGCAGGGGCGTGCAGCTGCTCTTAGGTGTGTTTCTGGCAGTTCAGCTGATGAAAACCCAAGCACAAACACCACAATTACATCTTGTCATACAGTGCTATGTTGGCATATAGCCAAGAGTGAATTCTGTTGTCATTACAGAGCGAAATGGAAAGTGTGATATTGGGTTTTGAACAGAAAAGCAGTTTCTTTCATCCCTCATTATTACGGAACACTCTCAGCTTCAACTTTGCTCCTCTTGGTTCCTGATACAACCAAGCCCTGAATGTTGAGCTAGAGTCACCACTGGAAGAAGAAATATTGCTTCTCCACTAATGCTTATTCTTGCCTTATATGTACAATGAGCAAAACTAGAGAACAGATCTAGATTATATCTAATCCAGTAAAGGGGAAAGCATTAAACAACTGTTTTCAGTCAAATCGGTTCCCTGATCTTGCTGCCTACACAAACACACACTACTCCTGGCACAAGAAGTGTACAGCCAGGAGAAGAGTAGGACTGCTTTTTCAGTGGCAACCTTGACTTGTGTCATTAAGGCACTTGCTGTGCAACTGTTGGCTAACCCTCTTTCCTTTGAGTTCAAGTCAGATCTGCAAAGGGGACTAACAGCAGTCATCAGCTCTGCAGAGACTACAAGTGAGGCCCAGGAGCTGCAGAAAAGCCTGTAAGTGAAGATCTAAATGATTGGCTGTCCTATATGGAGCTCTGTGTGAGGTATGTATGTGGTTGGTTAGGAAAAGAAGGCATTTCCACATGCCAACACTGAGTTGGCCATGTGTCATGGAGAATCACAAAACTTGAGATGAAAATGAAGTGCATTCAGGCCCTCCATGTCCTAGTGCACAAAGCCAAGGATGTCTGGAGAGACAACATCCATCCTACAGCAGATGTCCCCATGATATACAACACTACAGAGAGTCCCTTCTTGCATCTTTCTTTGGAAGCTTTTTCACAGGGCATATGACTACTTTCCCTTTTACCTATTTCCCCTTTCTGTTTCTCTTCCTTCAAGGGCAAAGCATAGAAACCCTAAGCATGAATACTTGGCTTCCACCATTTAGCACTCTTTAATTCCCTCCCTCACCATCACATTCACCCCTGATCAAGAAAGGAGCACACTCACACCAAGGGGGCTTATCCGAACGCTGGCGCAATGGCAAAGAGGATGATGACAGGATTCTCTGGGACATAAAGGGGTCTCCTGGTATCTGGCTGCCAATCATTGAATCAAACAAAGCTTCAAGAAAAAAAAATACACAGATCAGTAATATTCAGACAGACATAAAGGAATGGCTCGCAGCCCAGCAGCCATGAGCAGGCACTCCGGGAAGAGCTCAAGAACAGTGCAAATTCAGAGCCATGCCTGTCCATCAGCTCCTGGGAATCTGAGGCTAAGATTTCCCAAACTGGAGTTTGTATCCACATCACCATACTTATCAGCTACAGACAGACCTGACCAATTACTTCTCTCTCAAGTAAGTGGCCTAGGATGGCTCTGAGCTAGATCCCATAGCTCACTCTTGGGCTAGAACACCCTGGAACAGGTTTCAGAGACTGCACTTATTGCCAGTCCTGTCAGGCTGATCTGTCCTGATAATGTAAAAGAGCAAAAGTTCTTGCCTTGACTCTGTTCTGGCTTACCCAGAGACAAGCCCACCTCACCAGTACCTGCGGTAGACTGGACATGTGATTCGCTGCAACTCCTGCACACAGCCGTCAGGAACTCATTGACCTGTCGCAAAGAGAGGGAGTTGTGCAGGGTCTCCAGGGGATAAATGGTGGGAACCATGGAACAGCCTTCAAAACCTGGAAAGAAACCCAATCAGAAAATGAATAGAGCAAACAGCAACCTAAATCCATGCAGGACCACTCATGGCTGAAGGAGCTGGGCAGTCTGGGAATCAAACACTCAGGCCTAAGGTCACCTTTTCTAGGCCAAGAAAATCGCCACTAGGCAATCACATGCAATAACAGACCTGAAAGCAAGCGTCCGGGCACACGCAGAAGGAGGGGGAAGAGGAGGAAATGTATCTAGCAGCAGCCATGTTTGCTGCAAAGCCTGTGACCCTCTTGCTAAAATATATGGTTATGATGGAGAACTTGGCACAGTGCCTACACTTTACAGAAGCTAAACAGAATTTGAGTGAAGTCAACAGAATTTCCATAAAAGGACCCCCACCACTAGTGACATCCCAGCCTGGGACACAGTCCACCTTCTCCCCATCAGCGAGGTAGTGCACACTGCTACAAGTGCAGGGAGCGGCAGAACCTCTCTCTCTCACAGTATACCCTCCAATGTACGGCTGACAGACTGTACCCCAAGGAAGGGCTGGACAATAGTTTGAATTATTTGTCTGCTTAATGAGACTTGACTGCCAGCAAACCCAGAATTAGTAGAAATAGGTATTTCAACATTTAACAGAGCTCAGAGCTAAGGTGCATCACAACCATTCACAATAAATTCTTTGCTACTCAAGCCAGTGGAGTATTACAGCAAACCATCTTCCTCTTCATCCAAGCTTCTTGGCAATATTTTGTGGAACCAAGCCAACCTGAAACTGTCAGAGGAGGAAGGAAAAAACAAATGAGTCTCTGGACATATGGGAACAAGGCCTCCTCCTGCTCTGTGCCACTTGAGTTTAAAGGCCTCTAAACTTCTTAAGCTTAGGCTTCCCATTCTGTGACTCCATAGTTCCCTTCAAGGAGCTGAAAAAGACCCTGGGAAGGAATTGGGTTTGTTCCTACAGAGAAGGAAAATTACTTTGAAATGCAAAACATACAACAGTTCTTGATGCATTACTGTGTCAGGATTGCTGCCCAGCACACTGACAGGCTAAAATTGATCCCTGCAGCTTGACAGCACCTAAGGAGAAGACCTAGAGCACCTGGTCTGTCTGCTAAGTATAGTCATTGTTCCAAACACCTTCAGGACAGTCTGCTCCAATCCACTCACCTAACCCAGGTCTGCAAAAGCCAAGGAGCATGAGCCAGCAGATGGTATTTAGAGTGAATCCACAAGCAATACGAGGAGGCTGCAGACCAGATCATCACCAGTTTGCAGTGCTGCAGAGAGACATTCACTGCTATAACAGCTACTGGAGATAAAGAACCCTTCAGACAGTCCAGAGAGGTTACCTATGCCACAAAGGGCCTACAAACATCAATTCAAGACATGAAGGATAACAAATCCTTGGCTAGCATGAAGGATTGTAAGACACAGGAAAAATACCATACTCTTCTGTCCCTTGCTGAGAAGTCCTTAGAGTGGAAGTGCTGAATAAGGCAGAGTATCTGTTCATTATCTTCTCATATGCATTCTGGGAGACAAAGCTAAAGGAAAAGGGTGAGGGCAAGACTTAACGAACAGCCATGTGGAGGTGGTTGTGAAACAGCATAGTATGAAGCTAACATCATTTCACAACAGAATCTAGTTTAAGAGGGGCCAAAGTTGGCTCAGCTATTGGGATCCCCAAAGAAAAAGGGAAGAAGTTTGAATATAACATAGGGCAAAGCAATGTAGTTACAAGATACACCGGAGGCACTGATGGGGATCTGAGTGCTTGGGCACTCCTCTAATAAAAAGAGGAAATGGAAGGTCCAGCATTAAAGGAAACATGTGACACTGACAATGCTACTGATGTGAAATGATACACCTATATCCCCAACATGCCAAATGCCTGCTCGCACAGCTCTGCTCAGCACTATGTCACTTAACGGGTCTCAAGCAAGTAGAGAAAAAGGCAAAAGTTTTCCTTCTCAATGTGAAGCACTACTATTTTCAAGGAATCCCTCTCATTCGTGTATGGCAGCCCATTTCCCTGCACACCTCCCTTGACCTGCTTAGCTGCTGGGGAGAGGCCAACAGCAGCAGTTTCATGCCACCACAGCAGAGCCCAAGCAGAAGTTACCGCTAGAGACTGTAATCCTTATGTGTATCACAGCAGCAGCCAGAGTCCCCAGTGAAGGCTCTGACCACTGCTGCACCACACACATTTAGCAAAGAACTGACATCTTTGGGAAGGGATAATAAAAATAAAGCATGAGTGCAAATGATGGGAACCTTTCCAGCCTGACAGTCACCCAGTGCTGACTGCTCAGCTACTGCTGATGCTTCCCGAAACTTTTCCTGGGGCCTGAAGGGCAGGAGTCTGTGATGCAGACAACGGCACAAGAAATTAGACAGAGTTCCATTCATTTTGTACCAAAGTCAAACAGCAGCCCACAAAGGAACAAGTTTCATTTTTCATTTCATTCAGGTTTGACTACACTAGCGGCATTACGCATGCAGAGGGCAATCTGCTTCCTCCAGAGTTAGGCCCACCCTGCAGGGAGAGGCACGTGGTGGGGGTCTGCAGACGAGAACAGCTAAAAATTAATCCCAAAATCAACTGTAATCTTCCCCAGGCAAGGAGTACAGCGTGGTTATGTCTCCAAAATTTTTGTTCAGTAAAATAGGAAGAAACCATCTGTTAGAGTATAGAAAACAAGATTTGGTTATGGGAAAAACCTTAAGATACACAAGGCAGAGGAGTCTGCTGAGTATGTATTATTTTGTTTGTCCAAGGAGACTGCATGTGATGTAGGGGAGCAGCTATGGGGAATCTCCACTCTGAATCAATAATGCAGCAGCATCCTGACACAGCAGCAGAGAGAATGGTATTGCCTGAAGAGACATTCTGCAGGTGAGACCACCAGAGGTGGTCCAGCTAGAGGATTACAAGGCCTGTTTTGACTCCCCCAGGCATGCTGATGCCAAAGCTGAAGGCCCACTCACGTTACAGCTGAGTTAACTATGTTCCAGTTTGAGCTCTTCTCTCCCCAGAGCTTCATGTTCTTAGCATGTGCATACTGTCAGAGTCTACTTGGTGTAATCACAGTTTATGAGGAAGTTCGAGGGAGTGACTGTCCCCTTAGAGTAAGACTGTTTCAGAGCTGCCTAGTACCAACACACAACACTTCATAAGAGTATTAAGAAGGTGACTTGGGTATAAGGACCTGTTAGCAGAGATCATCTAGCACACTATACCATATAAAGCAAATGGTGACCTGCACCTGTCTCACATCTTCCATCAAAACCAGAGAATCCCAGATTTCTAGGAGACTCCAGCAGGCAGTAGGAACACACAGATACAACTCTTGTGAACAACTACCTCTTAGCAGATGACCTCAAAGAAAGAGTCAAGAAGTGCCACCTTTTTACCTGGACTACACAATGATGAATTCTGATATAGCCAACACCTACTTTATGATTACATGGCTTAAACGCCAAGGAAATACATTACAGATCTCTGAGGGAACCCTATATGCTCTGTTACCCTACTGCTCTTTCACTGCAGATGTAACAGGTACTTTCATCCATTTAGCTATATTTCCTTCAGTCACCCTGAGGTCTGAAAGAAAATTCAACCAAAAGTGTTAGCAGCAGAACTAAAATAAGCAGATTTTTATACTGGGAGAAAGGAAGAACAAGGGAGAAAACAAGACCTTGAATTCATTTGCATCTTGATTACTGCAGGAGATGTCCCAGTCTAAACCCTCAAGAGGAAATCAATACCATTTCATTAAGAGGAAACATCTAATTTGAATCAAGGTAACACAAAGTTTCCTAAATTCTATGTACGCTCCATAAAGACACGAAGAAAGCTTACTGTGTAATATGAGTTGGGAAAGTTGAGTTTATATGGAACACATGCTACCCCCAGAATGAGATCAGTGTTGGTGTGATTATCCCTCAGAGCTGGTAATTCAGCAGATCACCTGGGAGCCAGCAGAATTCCTGGCTAGTGGGCACGACAAAGGAGCAGTCTTCAGGTAGTCCAAATAGCATGTTCCTCAGCTTTACTAAGATTGAGCTGAGGTCCCAAATAAGGCAAGCTTCTCTACTAGCAGAGTGGGCTCATTAAAGGAGAGAACATACTTGCTGCTGGCAAGTAGAAAGCAGCCAAACTGTTGTCAGCCAACAGACAAAGACAGAGGCCAAGGAAGACTCAGGTGAGAAGTCTTTCTGGTCCAAAGCAATCCTTTTTGTGTATTATATTTTTGTCTGAGAGTTCTGAACATTACTACACACAATGTGATTAGCAAAAGTTGCTGAGTTACTACTACCCAGCTCGCCAGTTGTGAACTCTACACTGGAGTGGAAAGGGTGCCTGTTCCTTTCTAATGGAGATCCTGAAAGCAACAGGCAAACCAACAGTACCTGCAACATCCCAGAAAGGTCTGTACGCCAACTCTTCTGGAGCAAAGAAGCACTTGCCCAGTCCCAGCACAGATTCTGAAGGGCATGGGAGAAAGGACACTCAGCAAGTTCCTCTCTAACATGCTTGGTCAGTCCAGCCTTATTTTGTTGGGAGAACTCCAATATGCCACATGTATATTTGTATGTGTTTATATATGCATACATGGTTATGAGCATGAAGTAGGATTTTTACTAACCAGCCTTTCTAAATGTAAGTGTCCTGGTTTCAGCTGGGATAGAGTTCATTTTCCTAGTAGCTGGTATAGTGTTGTGTTTTGCATTTAGTATGAGAGTAATGTTAATAACACACTGATGTTTTTAGTTGTTGCTAAGCTTCTCATACTGCCCTGCCAGCAGAGGCTGGGTGTGCACAAGAAGCTGGCAGGGGATACAGCCAGAACAGCTGACCCAAACCGACCAAAGGAATATTCCATACTGTATGACATCATGCCCAGTATATAAACTGGGGGAAAAGCTGGCCAGGGACTGTTGCTCGGAAACTGACTGGGCATCGATCAGCGAGTGCTGAGCAATTGCATTGTGCATCACTTGTTTTCTATATTCTAATTCTTTTACTATTACTATTATTATTATTTTTATTACTATTACCATTATTATTATTTTCTTCCTTTTCTGTCCTATTAAAACTGTCTTTACCTCAACCCACTGGGTGGGGGAGTGAGCGAGCGGCTGTGTGGTGCTTAGTTGCCGGCTGGGGTTAAACCACAACATACAGTCAGCTGTAAGGTCTATCCTAGTTCAGCACCTCTCTGGCCACAGTGCCAGAAGTGGCTACAAATGAAGGGGTATGAGACTAGACAGCACGTAGTGACTCTTCCCCCAGGCAGTCCCCCAAACTCCAGTGACCTGTGGCTCAGAACTGCTCTAAGCCTGATGTGTCTCTTCCATATTCTCCAGTCTCCCCTTGAACTCAGTTAAGCTCCTACCACCCCTACGTACCATAGTGAGGAGTTTCACTCTGCATGGAAAAAATCACTTCTGTCTGAAGCTGCGTCTACTCACTCCATTAGAAACCTCCTAGCTCCTGTACTGGAACAGACATTGAACTGCGGATCCCCACCACTCCCTCTCCAGGCCACTCTGACCACTATCACAAACATCTCTCCCAGACTGCAAATTTCTACCTTTTCCACATTGTCCCAAATAGTGATGGTCAGATCAGAGCCCACCACTTTATATATGAATTTGAGGCTGTTTCCCCTTGTCATTTAAATTTATTTACACTGAACATCACCTGCTGTTTTATTGCCCACTCATTCTCAGAGGACCATTCTCTGTTTCCTCACAGCTGACCTTTGGCTTCAGTACCACTGTAATTCATTATGAACATGAACTTACTTCACACTCTTCTTTTTCCCATCTATGACAACACAGATAAGCACAGGTTCCCAGACAGATTGCTTCAGGGCTCCACCGTTGATCTTTCCAACTATAGATGCCAACTGCATACTTTTAACTCCCTGATTCTATCTTTTAATTCATGTTTTCTTTGTGTGGATAGAAGTACAGTTGAAAACCAAGAAAGAGAGGATACGAGTATGTAGTTTTCACAAGGCAGGGGAAGTTGGGCTGTTAGCTACAGACACTGGAGAAACATCTGCTCTGAGAAGAACCCCAGCAGGAGTCCCAAACATGCTAATTAACTGTGGGCTTGATGACAGACTGAGAAAACAGCAAGAAAGACCTCACTGATTGCAGAGATCTGATTTCCACACAGGAAGGCTGCTACACTGAGGTACATAACTCATACATTTGGCTGCATTAGGGCAGGCTGCACAACCCAGCACCATGCTGCAATGTTTGGCGTATCACTGCCCAAAGCACTGAGTTAATTTCCTCTCCCTACCGGAGCTCACAGGAGATGGCCGAGATCTGCAGCAGGGGAAGCTCAGCTTTAGTTTTGGAGCAGTCTGCTGTGTTCCAGCATCTCTTCCCTTGAAGCAATTTTGCTCCTCGTTAGTATTTGTTGCTAGGAGACCAAGGATTGTCCTAATTATATATGAAAAGCAACAGCCATCTCCGAATTGCCTACTTGACAGAAAGGGCCATATCAAGAAAAACAGACTGTGTAAGAAAAATTCTCATTTTCCAGGCTCTGAAAACACTTCATCTTGTTGCTTCACTACACAAAAAGCTATAGTGTCTCTGCCCCTTCCACCTATGGGTCTGAATGAAAAAGGAGGTCCATGCATCACACCACACAGCTCAGCAAGCCACATGCACCAAGCAGGTTTTATGGTGCAAGGTAAATATTAACAGCAAGCCCTAGCTAGCTGCCTCTCTCAGAGAGGAATCTTTCTACCCGCTTTAGAAGCACTGAGACCTCAATGCATCAGACTTCCCGTCTGTGCCAGAGGCTGAAAAATACCAGAGAAACAGTAGCAAGTTTTGATTTATAACATCTAGATTCAATACTGAAATTGCCTACCTCTTCCCACCAGAGACACGACACGCTAACAAAAGTCCTAAGAGGCAGAACAGATGCCATGCAATGCAGCCACACAGAAGCTCAGTTTCTACCCTATCTTAACTTGGTGTCTCTAGAAACAACACAATCCCACAAGCACTCACTTCCCCAAAATTCCACAGCAAGTTCACTCTGCACGTGACCAGCTGCAGCACCTCCTTAATCTTCTTTCTTCCCATATTCTTACTATTCACTTTGGTTCCTCCATTAATAATGGGACACCCTGCAGCACCCCACTGAGACCTGCACAGGGGTATCATGTCAGCAGGGCATCACACCGCTAGGAACTCAGCATCTAACCTGAAGGAAGCTTAAGGGCTTACCCGAGCTAAAGGAAGGAGGCAAAAAATAATTGCCAAAGATGGAAAGAGCACAGTTACAGCCACACGAAGAGCACTGGCTCCATGTGGAAAGGCTACTGCCTAAGGCTCCCAAACTGCCAGGTGCAACAGCCCACACAGCTTGCTGCAGCAGCAGCCCAGAGATTTAAGGGATGCGGTGAGGGAAATGCTTTCCTTTTTTAGAAGCAAAGCATACTTTGCATTCTCAAGCAGACAGTGGTCCCTGCTCAGCTATGAGAGCATGGAACCAAGGCAGCTGCAGCGTGCAGTACCGTAAAGACACTCCAAGTCATCCTGCCCTGAGATCAGCCAGCTCCTGAAGAGGCGCAGGTGGTAGGAGCACTGCTGGAGGTGATGGGCTAGAGTGGCATCCAGGGAGATGTTCCGGCTCGTGGCATAGTCAGAGGAAAAACGGCGCAGCAACTGGGCAACGTGGTGGTGCTCAAACGCATCTGGAGGAAAGGGGGCCATAGAGAGTGAGAGGAGAGGGGCAGGTGCAGCTGGGGATAGAGAAATTGTGGAGATGTGAGGAGGGAGCTGCCAGCACCAGGGCCACTGGGTGGGAAAGACCCACACCACACACTGAAGCCCAATCCCTCCCGCCACAAGCAGGTCAGGAATACCCTTAGATCTACATACCCCCAGTCACATTGCAGCAGGCTAGCCTCCCACCCGGCCCAGCCTTTGCCAAATGCAGCTGCACTGCAGGGGCAGTCCCTGAGCAGCGAGCTTTCATCTTTGTAAGTGAAAGTCTGACAAGCGAATAAATTTTAGGACACGTTCCAAGTCCAATACAGTTCAGGTTTGGCTAGATAAGAAGGTCAGGCCCACACTCGCCCTCCCCCAGCTGAGACAAGAAATCCAGACTGCCAACAGAGCGTTCAAGTCCTGCATCCAAATGCAGCCAGCTACCTCAGCACATGGAAGAGAGCAAACGGCCCAGCATCAAACAACCAGAAGCTGTGAAAGGGACACTGGGGGACAGCAGGGTTTGACTGAGAGCATAGTGCTTAGAGCGTGGAAGAACAGAGGGAGCACAGAAGTGCTGACCTTCCCTCTCTAGACTCTCAGAACAGCCCTGTGCAATCTTCTGTGATATCCTTGCATGGCAGACAAGACACTAGCATGCAGGCATGTCTCCTCCTCCACGTATGCAGCCTCAGGACTCATGTCACACTCCCAAGATTCATGAGACTGGGGCATAAACCATCTGGCCTGACACTGTGCTTGGCCACTGGTCTGGTTCACCCATCCCATTTCACCACATAGAGGCAGCTCTTCAGAAACAAAATCCAGATTCAGAGCTGTGAATAGCTTTTGCCTCCTCAGGCAAGTGGTTCATGGGGCTAAACATCCTTCCTGCTAAAACCAGCGCCAAGCCTAGACCAAATATGCCTAACTTCAATCTCACACCTGCTGGACCTCTGTCTTTGTTTTCTTGATTAAGGAATACTTTGCTGTTAGAAATATTCATTGGGTTCTTGGGAAAAACCTGATGCCCAGTTTCACTTTATTGTATTTGAGGCAGGGGCAGTTGCTTTACAGTGTGGCTTAGGAAAGACTGGTGCTTGGTACAAGTTTTGCTGGCAAGATAGAACGACACATTCTGGTGACATACACCACGTGAGCTCAGATGGTATCCAGACATACAAACAAATTGAGCAGTTGGTCACTCGGGGAATAACAAAACCAAGCAAACACAGAAAATAGGTTGCCTTCGGTTATTTGAAATGATAAAGCCACATTTAGCTGCCCTTTCCCCTTTCATCTTTCCCAAAACTCCGGTCTTCATAACAGTCTTCTGAAATTCTTTAATCTTCCAGATCACGCAGAGCAGAATATCTTCACATTTACTAAGCAACGAGATTGCAGAAGCAGCCTTGATCACGTAAGACAGAAATACTTAACCTTTTATCTTTCAGTGACCTGCTTTGGTTATAACTCATCTCAACAGCAGGAGCCATGAGGTAGGAGTGGTGCTGTGAAACAAACCTTTTCAAAAGTTTCTGTGCAAGACTTGGATAATAAACACTAGTTCAAGGTATCTGCTACAACAGAGCTAGTGGTCTTTAACATCAAAAGACTCACAGTTCAGGTGTCAGGTTAGTAGCAATATGAAGCAGAGATAGAGTCGACAGAAGCACTGTCAGACATTCTTTACCAAGCCTTTTCATAGCTACAAGCATGACAGGCGTCAAGCAGGTTACGTCACCCTGGGTGGCATGGTGCCGATCCCCTCCTACCTCAGGAAGGTGGCAGGCCCATGCCAGCATTGCTCACCAACAGCAGACGAATGAAAGCTCTGGAGAGACACCATTCCCAGGATAACATCTGCAGGAAAGGTGAGCCTACTCCCACCAACATCACCATGCTTGGAGCAACCAAGGGACCACTCTAACAGACAAGTTTTCAAATAGGAGGCCATGAGGTTACCAGTACTCCTAAAACGACTGTGCTGAGGAATACCAGGCACAGAGGGAACGCTGTTAGCACCTCCTTCTCTCCCACCATAGACTGTGCTCTTCCAGGTGACACATGGGTAGCCTTAAGGCTATCCTTGTTTTGGTCCTGCAAATCTGCATTGTAGAAACTGAGGACCTAAGCTGCTGATGCTCTTAGGATATGGAGTGGATATCACCCCCACAAATCCAACAGTATTCTATCTCCGACCGCCACCCCCCCCCCAAAGGAAGCATGAAAGAAGGCCTTAATGTCAGCAGTGGAATTAAAGGCTGCTTTAGGAGTCCATTCACAGAGCCACTGCTCTTGCTTTTTCACCTGGGACACAAATGCCTTGGGGGACAGCAGAGGAACCACTGAGAAGTAACAAAGGGTGAATGAACACGTTAGTCACAACAAGACAATGGGGGAAAGTGAAGCATGTTTAGACACCAGATACACAGACACAAAAAAACCACAAGAAGGCTGAGAGGAGAGTATGTGCAGAGAGAACTGAATGTGAGCATGGGGTTAGAAGTGTGAGGGAACGTCAAATCAAGGAAGCAAACGTACCATTAGTCGGATGCTTTGCAAACGACACAGAAAATCGTTTTACGGCTGGCATAGACAAGAGCTCTGAGGAAATAAAAACAGATCATCTCAGTTAACAGCCTGCTTCTAAGGATCCCCCGACCTTCATATGCTTGCAACTACCCTTTCAGGTTCACCTTCTTCTTGATCCCCATAACACATGCTCTTGTTGGCACTGCTGTAGCACCCGGGGCACGCTCTACCTGCAGGTCTGACTGAACCTTTTGGCTTCCTAGCACTCTGCCAGCTCCCCACTTCCCTTGCACTGCCCTGCCAGGGTCTCCCCTGACACTGCAAAGACCTCAGCCACACTCTTGCAATCACAGACAGCATCTCATACCTTCCCACCACACTTCCAGCCATTCTGAGAGCAACCCAGGCTCAGGCCAGTGCAAGATGCAGTTAGGCCATGCTCACAGCCACAGGAGCACATGGCCAAGCAAGCAGCAGCACCACAGGAGGATAGTTCTCAGGATTCCCCTCTGCCCAAGGAAAATGACAACTGTTCTGCAGTGGAACTGAAGAGCTCTGGCATAGGTAAGTGCAGCCCAAAACATCTTAATGCAAGCTAAACAGAGCTATGTATGACAACTAACTAATTAGGGAACAAACAGAAGACCCATGAAGACATGCCTCTACAGTTCTGTTGCTCAAAGCATTTCAGTACAGAAGAGGTTTTGGGATACTCCTGTCAGAGTGGTCCTCAGGCTTCTCCTGGCCACATCCCAGGCCAGGCCAAGCTCTCCCATAGAAATCACACATCAGAAAGACAGTGCAAGGACAGATTCTATGCATCTGATAGGGTGCAAACAGATGAGCTTTAAAAGATATGGATTAGTCTCCAAAAAAAAAGCTGAAAACTTTAGTTTATTCCCACTCTGGAAATTCCTCAGCTATCATGGGAAAGAATGGCCTAGATCAGATCATCTGTATGTAGGATTTGATGTGAGATCCCAGCCAATCATATCTTTTGCTGCTATTTAGGAACTTTTAGGAAATATTGGAAAATGTTTTTATTTCTCTTTCATGTTTCATGTGTCCGTTGTACCTAGTCAACAGAGTCTCTAAGCCTATCCCTCTACACCAAGGTTAGAAGATACACAAATCAATTTATGCTCCACACCCCCATTGTGCTTCTCTAGCTACATCCACTGACTTGGCCAAATAATATATTTAAACCAACTCTCAAACTTGCTGCAATTTCCTTCACCAGCATAACATCCCTAAAAATTGTTTTTCTTTCTTTAAACTCAACAAACAGAGCATGACAATCTTCCCTACACATGCAATCCTTTAGAAGTGTCCAAGTCCTGGAGCTGCAGTCAGCCAGCTGGTAACCACCTCCATTCCACCCCACACCTCCCCCTTGCCTTTACAGCACATCAATTTAAATGGTACTGCAACATAGCTTACTGGATCCCTGGCTTCAGACAAGCCAACTTCAAATCACAACCATCAGTGGACTTCCCTTCAACCTGAGGTTGGACACAACTTTCCACTGAAGTGTTCCTTAGTCCTCTTCCAGCCCCAAGCAAAAAAGGCTTCAGAAAGAAGGGCCATTTTAACTTCACTTGAGCAAGTCTTTGGTGAAGTGCTATAAGCCATGCGCCACACCTTGAAGCACCACAACCATGAAAAAATATCAGAGAATTCATGCAAAGATGTGCTCCAGAATCTGAAGGTTTTTAAACTTTATTAGCCCAATGACCGTGAAGAAGCCCTTGATACAAATGTACTCGACGAGGCTGCTGTGTCACTTACTGTATTCAGCTCTAGTGATGTTTGGTTTAAATGCCATTGTTCAGCATTTCACTGGTGCTCATTTAAGCAGGAACATGCAGATCAAGGGCTTTTTTCACATTCCAAACTACCTTCCCCAGACGCTAAAGACACTTCTGCCTCCTACTTGTTTTTCCAAGCCCCCCACTTCTTCCTCACAATTGCTCTTATTGCAGCAAGGCGCTGGTAGCACAGGGTGCCATAGCACACTAAGAAACATAAGAAAAGAAGTGTAACATCAAGATGAATAATTCTGGGCTGTGTTAGTCACACACTAGTTTAAATAAGTTTGACTTTTAAGTACTTGAGGGTACAACTGCGTCTCAGCACGCAGAGACCTTGTCAATGAATTTAGGCTAATGCAGCAGGACTCGGCTCTGGACCTTGAATGCGAGTAGCCAGCTGCCGGCACGCTCCTACTACACAGCCTACAGAGAAAGGCAGCACAGCACCAGGACTGAGCAGAATCTGTTCTGTTCCCAGCTCGGTGCAGAGCAAGCAGTCTTTGATGCTTTTCGCTGAGAATTAGTGCTGCCTTGGATTCACACTGCTTACAGAGTTATGGAAGAAAAGCAGCCAGAGCCCTTGCTGGCCTTTTCAGTGGCTCTTCTGGTATTTATGCCCCAGTCTTGTGCCAAACACCATGAGCTTATTCTGGGACTATGAGTATCCAGCACTTGCTGCCTCGAGCAGCTCAGACTGGTACAGCAGGGTTTAAAATCCTCCCAGTTCACCCTCCCTGTCTCTATCACTCACAGCCTGTTGTGCACTAGGGAGCTGCCTGAAGAGGTAAGAAGCAACACAGTTTTCTCTTAAACAGTGAAAAGCAGCACAGAAAGCCAGTATACATAATGGTCTCAATACAACAGCATTCATGAGGTTCCAAGAGGTCTGAGAATTGGATAGCATCTTTCCACCCTGATTTGCTAGGCCATTCTCCTTGCCTTAAAACTGGACAAAAATCCAAACAAATCAACCTCCTGTTTTCCCCAAAGGCCCAAAATTACTGCCTTAATAATTTCCCTACTTTGTAATCCACCAGTGCTAGTGTCCATTATGATCCCAATAAGAAAGGCACTCAGGCTCTCTAAAGTATCAATTAAAATACCATTTGTTAGAACTAACATAAAAAAGTAAAAGAGAGGACAGGTAATCTTACATCCATTCAGATGCTGGGAAGCCCAAGTTGTGTAACATTGGGTGGATTTCCAATTAGGGCACAGCATGCTGTGCAGATCCTATCCACGGAGTGGTTTGTTCAGTGCTGCTCAACTCAGCATTCCAACAAATGGTATGTTAATCAGTACTTACAGAGTTTGAGTGCCTTTCTTACCGGAATCACAACAGACACTTGCACTTGTGCATTACACCCCTCCAGCTCCTCCAGGATATCTCAGTCTTTCCCTGTGCTCCAATTTCCTTGAAAGTAGCAACACAGTCCCTGCTTCTCAACGCATATAATGCACTAGTACAAACCGCAGAACAAGCCGCAGCTGGCAACACCCCTTCACCCATGTGCATCAGGCAACATTTATACTAATGACCCAAATACATTTTACCAGATCATCTTGCTGAACTTTAAGGCAGTTTCTGCAGAACTGCACAATAACTGGACTTTCTGGTCCTTTTGCAGTATTTCATCCAAGTATCCCACTTACCTCAAGCACTTCAGGCATATTACACTTGCTTTCTGACAGCTACCTTGGACTCTTCTGTGTGCCCAACCTTACTCTAATATCCATCTTATCCACCTCCAAGCATATCTCTCTGCCTTTGGGACAGCTCCATCTTCTGTAGGGCGAGGATTACTGTCTCCACAAAAGCTTTGTTTAGCATCAGCAAGATCACCAAGGTAAGCAAGATGATGTGATGTGCTGGATTTCCATACCAGGACAAACCTATTTAATATCTAGACCAATAAATCCTCCTCCACAACAGCAAGTAGTATGAAAATGTCAGACCAAAATCAGACCCCAGAAATACCATACATCAGCATAAAACTCCTTGCAAATCAGCTCCTGTCTTGTCCTAGCAAGGATCACAATTTCTTGGGATATGATAAAATGCATTACTGTAGATGCGGCGAATATACACATTCAACTGTCATTCTTCTCAGCAGTCTAAGCCTTTGCCTCAGTAGCATCCTGAGACACCAAAGTCCACAAATTAACCACCTGCTGCATCGGGAACACACATACCGTCTTTGTATGTCAGGCTGCTGGCAAACTTTTTGCCATGGCTGCGTGCGTAGTCCTGGAGGTTGGGGGCACTGGAGGAGCCTCCCAGCACAGTGGTGCTAAACAGGCCGGTGCATTGTGACCCTGGAAAGGCATGGAAGGTGTTAGTATTACATCTCCACTGCATGCAACTACAGAAAAGCAGGGTTAGTCAAAAAATGAGGAATGAACTGGCTACTTTGCAGGCAATCTCAGGGAAAAAAATTATGCCAGGGAGCATAGGGAGGCAGTATTCCCTATTCTAAATTCAGTAGTGTCAAATGCACAACAGGTAGCCCGAAACTCAGCACCAGGAAAGTTCTTAACTCCGTCCAGGGGTTTATTTCCATTTGGCTTTCTTGCCCTGACCTAGGAGAAACACCTTGACACCCTCTAGTCAGCAAATCTACGTACTCATGTCAGAAAAGCCAAGATGCCAAATCACTGATGTTCATGTCACAGGGCTTCATTTCTCTGCTCTTCTGCCCTTTCTCTTTGGAAAGCTCCTTTTTCTTTAGGACACCAAGAAGAAGAAAGGACTGCCTGATCTGTTATCACCAAATGTGGATTAATCACTCTGTCAAGCAGTAAGGAAAGCAATGTGACCAGAGAGCTTTCTTTCCCAAGCTGCTGCCCAGATGATATTTCACATCCACTTGGTCATGTCTTGCTACTCCAGAGTAGGTCCAATTGTTCCACAAACTACCCTTGCAAAGCATCAGATGTGCACACAGCATGGAACTTTGTTTACCCCATGGCAAGGAATATGGCATGCAAGACAGTCTCAAGCATAGCAGGGCAACCTAATACCGGTGGCTTTGGCAACTGCTGGTGTTTGCTTCTCCAAGGCACAGCTTCTGTAGAGTGACTTGACTTTATGTGATATTTAGGGAACATCAGGCATTTGAAACAGGATTCTTTCAACTGAGGAAAGCAATTGTGAGTGAGACAAAACCTTATTATGGGCCAGACAAAGCCACTGATTAGCCATAAATTCTCTGCTAAACCATCTTGATGCTGCATTCTGTACTGAGAATACCAACTGCTAAAAACAACATTACTCCCACATACAAAAGGCTTCCAGAAACAAGCAGGTTGATCTTGTTCCACCTTGTCTGCCAAGGCAAAAAAACTGACATAATGCCTCTTAGTATTTAACTGGAACAGTGCAACTGTTACTGTTAAAAAGATCCTGCCTATATTGCAAACAGCTCTTGATTCTAAAACAGCATCATAGCATGATTTAGGTTGGAAAGAACCTCTGGAGGCTTCTTTCCCAACACCCCAGCAGGGCCAACTTGGATCAGCTTGCTAGGGTTTGTCCAGTCAAGTTTTGAATACCTCCAAGAAAGGAGATTTCGGAACTTCTCTGGGCCCCTGTTCCAATATCTGGCACATTCATGGTGAAAAATTTGTTCTTCCTAGATAATTGGAATTTCCCATGCTGCAACTTGTGTCTGTTGGACTCTCATCCTATCACCACACACCACGGAGGACAGTCTGCCTCCGTCTTCTCTGTAACCTCCCATTTAGGTGGCTGAACAGCATTAAGGTCTCAACTCCCCACAGCTTCTGATGTGAACAAGCCCTGCTCTCTCAGCTTCTCCTCCAAGGTCGTGTGCTCCAGCCGTCATCCACCTCCACTGCCCTTAATGGGCTTACATCCACTACATCCACACTCTTCTTGCACTAGGGAGCCCAGGACAGGATGGCAGTACTTTAGATGCAGTCTCACAAGAGGTGAAAAGAGAGAAAGAACCAAATCCCTCAGCCTGACAGCTGTACTCCTGCTAATCCAGGAAAGCATGCCGTTGGCCTTCTTTGGTGTAAGGACACACTGCTGCCTCATGTCCACTCATTGCTCTTCAAAACCCCCACTCTTTCTCTGCAAAGCTCCTTTTTAGCCAGAGCTTCTTTGAAGAAAGCACACAGATCCTGAGTTTTGAGCTATTCACATGTAAGCTCAGTCTAAGCTGACATCTGCTCCTGAGAACAGTGGTTGATGACCAAAAAGCTTCTCTTATGCACAGAGCTTAAGCTATTCCACCACTGTGACACTGCTGGTAGCTTTCCACAGGGCGGACTAGCACATATGTGTCCTTGGACAAACAGGCAAAGAACTCTTGCCTGCAGGGTGACTGATACACAAGCCTTAGAAAATTTTCTCCTAATGCCTTAAATTGAAGCTCAGTGCTGACTCAACATGAGCCAGAATCTGTCGGAATGCAAACAAAATTTTGTCAAGCAGCAGCCAGGATGATGCTCCTAATCATCCTCCCATGGCTTAAAAAAACAAACAAACAAACAAACAAAAAACAAAAAAAGCCCCAACAGACTAATTTACTGGCAGATAAAAATGGAACAGAAGATTTTAGTGACTTTCTATCTTAAGCAACCTCATGCCACTAAGGATACCCCAGTGTTTCTGCCATCCTACAGTAGACAGAGGCATTTTGTTAGCACCCTTAAGCCAGAAGAGAATTTACAAAGGTGACTCTATGGATGACAGCAATTGTCTACAGTGAACTCTAGGCAAAGTTACGCACACACACGCATCCTAAAGAACATAATGGTATACTAGCCATTTGGATTTAAGATGTAGCAACATTTGCTAGAAATTACTGTATGTGCTGGATCTTTTTTGTGTATTAAATTTTCAGATGTACATTCAATGTTTCAGATATATTAAAAATGGACATCCCTTATTTCCCTATGGGAGTCTCAGCACAACGCTTCAGGCCCACTGGCAGTATACCACCTCTGTTGCTGAAACAGCAGGATTTTACCCCATTTTGAAGTGTTCTTGCAAGCAAAGCAAGCCACTGAAATTTCCCTAGGCTTCTCAAGCTAGAAGCATACACACAATTGCAGACAATCCACAATAATGCACTTGCTCCTGCCCAGAAAAACATAGCACACCCCAAAGCACCACTTCACATACACAAAGCAAGCTGCAGCCCGCCCCTTTTCCAAACAGACATTAAATTACAGTAAAGACACAATTCTGGCAGGTATAGCAGCAGGGTTATTATAGGAGCTCTGTGCTGCTCCCCATTCCTGCATCCTTAAACATAAGAGGTTATACCTGAACAGACATTCTCCCAGAGGATCCATTCTCCCAACGATAACGAGAGCGAGCCACTGACAAGATCAGGCAACAGGTGACAGGCTCAACTTCAGAAAAGCTTAGAAACAGCAGGTAGTATCTGAATGACCCCCCTCACAGCATAGCTGCTGAGACAAGTATTAAAGTCAAAGTTCAAGCTCCTGTGAGTTCCATATTATTTCTCACAAAGAGAGCACATTTCAGGTCCTAAAGGGGGAAGAAAATAGATTTCTACAAAACAAGCAGGAAAGGAATCAACAAGATTCCTTGAAGAGCTTGACTTTTACAGGTAAAGAGGCATCATTCTTCTTAACAGTTCTCGGGTTAAGAGAAATTCATAGCAACACAGACATCCTGATAACCAGGGATTGTGCAAGCTGGTGTTGCACCACAGGTCTCTCCTGCTCAAGCCTTCTGTGCCTGCAGCTGCAAGACCCAATAGAGAAGAATGATGGTTGGACTGAGTATCTAGCTAGAGGTCTACTGTCACAGATCAGGTCTATCAATTCCTACTCAAAGTTTTGTCTCTGCAGAGCTTCACAGTTGAGAGAGTGACAAGCACAGGCTTCCCAGCAAAGTCAGTCAGGCAAGAACCTGAAATTAAACCTGCTGGGACTGCATTTCAAATTTTGTTGTCAAGGAAAAGTAGTACTTTACAAGGGTCCTGTAGAGTAGTAGTCTTCTCTATTGCCAAAACAGACATTCCTCAGAAACCTGGAAAAGGCTGTAGTAAATAGGCTGTAACATCTGCTTTCCAGAGCACATGCCTTCTGGTACTCAGACATCCAAACAATAAAGATAGTTTGCTTGTAGCATTTGATGTACTCAGTAATTCTCCAAACAGATGCACTTCCTTGACTGTGTGCCATCTCAGAAATTCTCATATTGATTCACATGGATTCACAGAATAACCACAGGTTTCCTCAAGCCTAAGCAAGGCAGTCTATTACAGCTTACTTAATCCTGCAGGTGGTCTGTGAAAGGCAGAAGTAGATGCACCACATGAAATAGCACATTCAGAAACCACTGTGGCCAAGGCTATTGTGCCTTTATGAAAATAATATGCATCAGCCATTCCTTCTTAGATTTTTCCAATTGGCTGGGAGCATAACTGGCAGACTCCAGGGATACTTCCTAACCACTCTGAAGAAAATTCCCTTTACTTGGTAAGAATTAGCTTCCAAAGAAACACCTCATTCAAAAGTGACGAAGAAATGATCAGGCCTTTCAGAAATCTCTTGGCTGCAGGATGTCCACATAACAGAGTAAAGAACTGATGAGTCAGAACTGCTGCAAGTCTACGGCCATGCCATAATGCAAAAATGGTTTTAAAGAAAAAGAAAGTGGGCATAACTTAGGCATTTCCACCTCCTGGTGCTTATTAGTCATCTGCAAGATCTAGGTTTCACAGCTATCTTTGAACCTCATGACAGCAAAGACAGCTTTTCAGTTTCCAAATAGATCTTGCTTTAGCAAAACTATTTCAGGAAGAATTTCAACTATTAAGACATAGTTTAGATTAGGATGGCAGAGAATGGTACTCTCAAGGACAGGCAGAGAACACCAAGTGCCCCAAAATATTCTCTTCTGCTGGCTACCATGCAAAGAATGGCTAACCAGGGATTCCAGCTCAATTAGAGAGCTGTCAAACACCACAGCAGATGACATGATCTGTTCCATACGAGAGATCTTTATGAAGCAAAGGTAGAAATATAATAGTCTTACATGAAGAGCAGCTTTGCATGTAAACTACTGTTTTGCAGAACAGAAAGCACACTAGTTCTCATGTAAAATCATCTCTTCCTACTAAGTTCAGAAATGGTATAACATATGGTAGCAACATGGAACCAGAAGGCCAGCCTGCAAGTACACAGCTTGCTCTGTTGCTCCCATACTATAAAGGATGAACAGTGCATCTTCTGTTACTAGAAGCTGAAGGAGAAGATCATACACAAAAGGAGATACAATAAGACAGTCTCTACAGTGGTCTAAACAGTAACACTAAAAGAAGACATAATACAAACAGAGAGACATACAAGGAACTTAAGCCAGGTGTACATGTGGAGAGACAGACAGATACCCACAGAAATACAGAGGTACAGGTGAGCAGGCTGGTTACAGGTCAAGTACAGTACCTAAGCCACTTTGCTTCATCTCAGAAGATTGCCTGGAATAAGTGCTGAAGAGGCGATAACCTCCTGATTTGGAAGAAGATTCAGATAGCACCTGCAAAGACAGATAGTATAATCAGTGTTGTGCTCCAAGTTACCCACTGGTCTCAAATGCCTTTATACATCAATTGAAGGTAAAGAAAAGTACGTCTCTTCCTTAAAATCACCATTTTCAAGAAGCATAACGCTAAGATTGTGAGAGTGCATGCTCAATTTTTAATTTCAAGTTTGTGTTGGATTGTGGAACAATGGAGATCTCAAAAGTATGAAGGAACTCATGTACTGAGCTCCTTGTCTCCCAGGACTCTTGCTGGGATCACATGGATTTCCTTCTTTAGCAGCAGGAAAGTATACCCCCTTTAACTTAGTATGTGCCTGTTACAAACAGCCCCCGAGTGCTGCACACAAAGATTATGCCATAAGTGACACAGATATGGAAGCCAGCTAACAAATACCTCAAGCCCTAACTCTCTGCTTTCACTGGTTCAGAAAACAGCAAAAATGCCTATGAAACCCCTCCAAAAGAAGGGACAATTCTAGAGCACTTTGAAGGTGCCAGCTACCTGCTGACTGAATCTAGCCTTATGACACATAACAGCCCTAAAGGAGAGAAGTAAGAACAGTAAAATCAATCTTTGTTACATTAGCAGATCAGTGAATGGGACAGTTCTAAACCCTGAGAGTTTAAACACTCTGTAATAAACCCACCAGTTAGCAGGGAACTGGGATTTGCATGAGATCTTAGATGGGAGACAGGAACAAGAAATGTGGAGCTGAACTGTGAGAGGCAAAGGCTAGAATCTAAGGGAAGGCAAAGATGT
Organism: Haliaeetus leucocephalus; assembly: GCF_000737465.1. Lineage (NCBI taxonomy): Eukaryota > Metazoa > Chordata > Aves > Accipitriformes > Accipitridae > Haliaeetus > Haliaeetus leucocephalus. The sequence goes on along the minus strand of NW_010972775.1, from coordinate 24,126,996 downwards.
CATCATGGCTAGGTGAAGAGGTTGCATGCAATCTTGTAGCTGGTTGCACTGATGCCTCTACAGAGCATGTAATCCAAATAATTCTTGTGTTTCTCAAGCATTTCCTTACTTGCTCTTCCTCATCAGTTCCTCTGACCTGTGTTGCCCATGTCCTTCCTCAATGAGGAGGAGTCTGGGAGGTCTGCCTTCCAAAAAATCCCTCTTTAACTTCTGCAGATCCTTTCCCAGAATCAACTCAAACTCTGGCACATTAAAAGGAATGCCAGGAAACCAAAACCAAGCAAAAGACCTTCATTAGAACAAGCAAGGGCACCCATTGCATTGTTACCTCCATGGACCCTGTTTTCCGGTTCCTGATCAGCGGTGATCTTCGCTGAATGCTGACAGGCTCAGAAGGCTGTGGAGACCTTTGCTGTGCGCGGTCTGGCTCATCTACACCCTTCTCTTTGGAGAGGTCCTCCAGGCTGCCTTGGTCAGCTTTCTTGTCCTCGTTCTGCAGAAAGGAAACATTGACACCTATAGGCACGCGGCCTTCGCAAGTGCTGCCCAGGCACTGACTCCCACCTCGGACCTCCCAGCTCTGCTGAGCTCAGGAGGATACCAGCCCTGACAAAACCTGGGAGTTCGGCAGGGAACGTAACCTGCTAACAGCTCGCGGGCACGAGAGAAGGGTCAGAGGAAAATTTGCTGCTGGAGACTGGACAGCTGCAGAGCCTGATAGAGCAGCAAGGTGCCTGAGGGCCCCACGCTGGCCACATCCCCAGCAGGCAGGGCAGCCTGCGCCCAGGCAGGGTGCTCACCTCTGCGGAGGCAGGCCGAAAGCCAAACCCTGTGGGCACGTTTCTGTCTTCCTCACAGCCTTTCACGCCAGGGCTGAAATGCAGCTCCACATGGAAACGCTCTTCTGAAGACGGGTCCTGTGAACAAGAGCCACAGGAATAAGTAAATAAATAAAAATCAGTCCCACTGTCAGCATAGGTCATGGTCTGACCTGGGCCACCCTGCCATGCCGGCACAGCACGCATCCCAAGCGCATCCTTTTGGAAGGAAAGCGGAAGCAACAAGAAACCACAAACATAATGGCTCTAGGTTTGTCTCATCCAAAAGGACAGCCCTTATTAGCACAAAGCTGAGGCATTCAGATTGTTGTTATTTTGTGACAACAGCCACCAGAGGACCAAAACAGAATCAGGCTATGTGTGTGTGTATATATATATATATACACACAAACCTAAAACATAGCCCCTTCTGATCCACTCCTGTTGCAAAACCAGCACACACTGGGGCAGGGAGAGACTGGTTCCCTCCTGAACCTTTAGTCAGGTTGTTCCAAGATTTAAGTAACTGTCTCTAATATTAGTTTATTTTTTTTTAAAGGAAGCCAGAGCTTTTACAGTATCTGGCATCAATGATGTAAAACCAAAAGTTTCACCATCTCTACTTATTAACAGATTTACACCACTCCTAAGACTTTTTGGGGCTTTTTTGACAAACAGCACTGAGAAATATTTCACTTCTACCATTAGAACCCCACATCAGCTCTGTGAACAGCAGATTCTAATTCTATAGCATATGGAGCAAAGGGACTGCTCCCCTCGCCCACTACAACCTCCTACAGTACAGTACCTGAGTCAAAGAACCTGGGATTCAGTACGTGCAATTTGGTGCCAAAACTACTTATGGTCATCACCATCAGCTTCCACATTCTGGCTGTTTTTTAAATCATTCTCTTCCTGAAGATATCAATATATACTTCCCTAACTATATCTGTATATTTTTACAATAAAAAAAAGTTTAGAAATGTGGAATGTCTGAGTATTTTCTAGAAATATTTGGAAAAAACTGCCAAATATCATTTGTGTTTGTTTATTTTTTCCTACTCTTCATTTGTAATTAATATTAAGAGACAGAAAATTATATTGCTTTAGGAAATGCTTTAAAATAGATAGTATTGATTACTTAAGTTTGGTATTACTGCTCAGGGTAGCATTCTTCTTACAAGTAACTAGCATTAACTGGGTCACTGCCTCCCACCTAAAAATAAAAACTATCAGTTGTGTTAATGATCCATCCATCTTTATTCACAAGCGGAGAGAGCTCAGGTTACAGACTTCCCAGTTGAACTCATCTCTCAGGGACTGTGCCTTTCATCATGGCAGGAAGGATTTTATCCTACAGCTATATCCCTCACCTTGTTGTTGTCCTCGTAGAGCATGATAACAATCTGGGTCATGTAGTTCAGCTCTGAGATAGCACTCAAATAGTCCATGGCTCTCTTCCACTGCTGGTCTTTGTTTTCCTGATATATACACATAAACAGTCGCATGGAATAAGCAACAGCAGACACCTTGCAACATTCAGTGAAATGGGTCTGAGAGAGTTTGTCTCTCCACAAGATAACAACATTGTCAGGACAAAAAACACCTTGCTTAACTTGCATGAAGAGAAATGACCTTGCAATGAGGGTGGGGTGCTTAAAGTAAGGAGCAACTGCATAGAGGGACACTACAGCTACCCATACAATCCACGTGCAGTTCTGAGCACATCCAGCTGCAAGCCCCTACGCCATGCTGTCTGGAGAAAAGCATAACCCACAGCAGGTTCCCAAACACAGTCGTTCTCAAATAGTGGCCTACAGAACAGAGTATTTTAGAGAAATCTCAAAAAAAGCACAAGGGATGAACTTGTGCTAAATAAGGGACCAAGTGAAGCTGCTTTTACATGATGCTGAATGAAAAGTCTACAGAGCCCTGCTGGACCCTTGGGCTCCACAAGGCAGGGAAGCCCACCCCTCATTGTTTCCCAACACTGCTAGGGAACGGCCATACCTGAAGTACCATTCACGCTGCTGTGGAGCAGCTCGCCACCTTGATGGACGTGAAATGAACCCCACAGGTACAAATGAACCCAGATGCAGCCTAACATCCCTGTGCTGGCAACACAGCATCCTCTGACACTCAAGTCGGGGAATAAAGTAGCATCTTATTCAGTGAGCAGTTCAGAGGTACTTGCATGATCACTGCCTGCAGATACATTGAGCTTCCACAGACATCAGAAATCACACCTGCTAAGTAAGCCCAAACTCTGAAGGCATTTCAAGACACCATGCTTAAAAATGGGAAGATAAATCAGAGAGCCTCTCAAGGACTCTAAAGCAGAGCTTTTCTCAGGGTGACGCCAATTCCTTCAGTAAGCAGGTTATGAAAGCAAGTGAAGGTTGGATTGGATGAGTTAGACCCCTAAAAACATGCATCTGTCCCTCTGGTAGAGAGCACCCCCTATGCATTTGCAACCTCAAGCCACATCCTCTCTAAGCAAACTGATTTTCTTGACTTAGAATTGACAGAAAGTCACTAAATAACAGGGCCAAGCTCTTGAAATACAGGATTGAAGGAAGCAGGAAGAGAGAAAATCCCTCATTCCCATTGCCTTATATTGCTATCCTCCTACACAGGTTAAGTGGTCTACTCATCCAAAACCAGCAGGACAGCTCTCGGAGAAAACATGCCTCCATACAAGCAAGGCAGGCAGTGTCAGGACTGAGGAAGAACAATCCTCCTACATGCCAGAAAGGCACGAAGCTGCAGCATGCAGACACAGCAGAGATGGAGTTGGCCAGAGGCCACTGATGCACGTCATTACTGGGGGAGCTGGCTAGAGGGGCAACCTACAAACATACACTGTCCACCTTGGAAAGGGCCACTGAAAAAAAGCAGGGAGGCTTACTCTGTCAGCATTGCTGGGACACTTACATCCAGGAGGCCCCCATAGCGGAAGATACTGAGCAGAGAATGCACATGGCTCTCACTGGTGAAGTAGAGCCGTGTCCGAACGTGGCGACCTGGTGACAGAACTCCTCTTGAGTACCTAAACCAAAATCAGCCCAGTGTTACTCACAGCCTGCCAATGAATTGCCACACAGCAGCATTTCTGCACACTTAATGGAATAAGACAACGCCGCACTGGGAACTGTCAAAGAGCAGCAGGAACAGAACAGTGAGAGCACTGGACACAGAAGCGGCAAGTTTTATGGTATCCTAATGGAGACACATGGTGGGGCAGAGGTGGCCTCATCATACCAGCACTTGCCCCTTGTAGAGACAGGGATGAAGGCACCACCATCCAGTTACAATGGGTTTAAGCTTCTGTGGCACCATGCTCAATGCGCCTTTCCATTTCCCTTCTAGTTCTAGGAGCACGAACACATCTCCCTCTTGGTGTGTCCTTCAACGTATGTTCAGTGCCTCCTTCCACACCAGTACACTCTTCTGGCGTGGTTCCCACAGGCTGCTCCAAAGCTGCCCTCCCCACCAGCAGCAGCATGCAGCACAATCCTTACAAGGGATGTAGTTTGTTGACAGATTCATCTTCATGGGTTCTCTGTAGGTCCAACTGGATCTTTTTAATGAGAGGAAGACAAAAGCCAATAGCAATCTCCAGTTTCTCCTCCTTATTAATCCCATATTCCTGCAGGAACAAAACAATAGATACCCCTGAGCCCTGGTTCTTTGCCACATCCTCACATGAAAGGAGGCTGGACTTCAACAGGTCTGTCCACAAGCACCACTACAGGACAAGAAACAAGGACAGAAAGGGAAACGTCACTCTTCTCTTTTTTGCACATACTGCAGATGGTGACAGAGGACAGAGACTCCTCCAAGAATCCCAATCTGTCTAGACATGACTGTCAGTACTCTTCCAACAGTTGAGAGGTGCAAGTACCGCCAGGGACCCTCCTCTCATGACACACAAACTTATACCCTGACCTGGCATGAGCATTAATGCAACAACTGCTACTTGCAAAGATAAAACTTGAAGTGCTATGCTGGAAATAGCCAAACTATATCTCATGAAGAACACTGTGAAAAAGTTTAGAAGACCACTTCTGCTCTACACGGGCACAAGTGCAATTGGACCTTGCTGGTAGAAGTTCATCCCATATAAACGAAGGATGTTCTGCCAGAAGTGGGACAGAACAACAGTGACTACAGAGATCCATTGCATGTGGCCCTCCTTTCCCCTCCCATGTTCATGGGCATAAACTTTGTGAGAAGCAAGCCAACTTCAGAAACTGCACAAGTTCCAGTTTGACAAGAATAACAAACTTGCCAGAACAAGCCTTCACTTTAACACAGAAATCTCTCTTTCCCTGTACAATCTTGTATGTGGAGAATGGGGTGTTGCTACAGCACACGCACTCAACTCGAAGCTGTGCTATAATGCACTACGATGAACATGGAAAAGCTGCTGCATCAGCTGTTCATTATTCTGACACTGTCAGAATCCTCATCCAGGAAGCCAGCCCTACCACACCTTAAGTCATAAATGGTTGCAGGCTTATACAAACACTGAGAGATATATCTGAGAAATACCTGTGATATGCTGCCTTGAGAGTTAACGTGCAAAAGAATCAAGAAAAAACAGACAGGGAAAGGGTCAGAAACTGACACCACAGACATCGTCACACTGGCAGGACAGGCTATACCTGGGGTATGATCACATCTGCCAGGGCTTTGGAGAGTTTGAAGAGTTCAGCTGTGCCTTCCAGTTTCAGTGCACAGTTGTGCTGTACATCATACTTGATGCAGTCGTAGATATCAGGGATCTTGCTGATGTCGTAACGCCCATTCTTCATGCGGAAATCTCGTTCCAGCTTACTCCAGCGTTGCAGCATCAGTTCTAAAGTCTCACTGTGGTACAGCTGCAGGTCTAAACAGCAAAGAACACCAAACCACATTCACATCCTCACTACTTCTGTGTAGATTTCAAGTGACAGCTATGACTGACTTCTCCCAGCACAGAAGGGCTCTGATTATTATGTCACCCATGGGAATCCTAGACTGGAAAAGCCACTGGATCGGCTGCACGGAGTTTTAACCTGCAGCAATAAGCTACTTCCAAAATACTTGAGAAAAGTGCAACTGTTTGCCTATTGGTTTATGTCTGCCATAGATTGTGTGAAATGTCCCACAGATGCCTTTTTAAAACCTCTGCACTGTTATTAGGAAAGTTCTTAGAGATGAGCAAATCATGACTGAAAAACTTGCTGTTTACAGTCTTGAGCTCCCTCCAGGAAATGCTTGAAAAAATCAGACATACTTCTCCAGGCTATACTGCTGCTATTTACATTCACTCTAAACCCAAGATGCACATATCATTTCCTTTACGTTACAGCTCTAACAGTAGTTGAAAGTGGAATAAGAGCCTTCTACATCAATAGCACATACAGAATTTCACTTTAGAATTTCTTTGCTACAGACAAACATAAACCATAGTGGTGTTTGGGAGCTCTGAAGATGTAATAATAAATGAATCTGCTTTCCGGTTCTGATGCTCACCTGCAGATTTTGGGTCTTCCAGACGTTTTCGTATCTGGGAGGTAAGATTCTCAATCAGGGTGAACACCTGGTTACAGACCTCTACTGGGTTCTGGATAAATGTCATGGAGTTGAGCAGAGAAGCACTGCCTGTAGGTGCTAGCTGAGAGAAGATACCAGTACAGATTAGTTAGTATCTTTACTGACTGTGAACACAAGATGTCTGCCTTTTGCAGCTGTACTGCTTTCTGATTAGGTACAAAAGTTGTGCTCCCAGCTGAGCATAATGAGCTGGCCTATTCCTAGGTGTAGTTAGGCATGTTTTAAAAACTTCCTCAGGACCAAACTCAGAGGTAGCAAACAACTGCTCCTCTCAGATCAGACCTCCCTCCACCTACAACATCCACTCTTGTCTCACTTTGCTTTTGTGCTTGAGCAGAAGGGCTTCAGAGAAGTTTGAAGTAGTTCTCTGAGGTGATAAATACGTTCCTTAATGGTAATGGATTTCAGTCCGGTAATCAGATCTCAGAATCTGGGAAAAATAGTGTTTTGGGGACTTGTTGGAGAAGCAGCTATACTGCTTTTATTGGTTGCTGTGCTGGATGCAGCCCATGCTCTCTACTCTGCAGTTATCAGACACTGATAGGACCACAAAAGGGTTTGCATCCAAAAGATCTGTTCACACATGCACAGAGCACAGATCCAGAATCTGGCAAGGCATACTCCCTGTCCACAGCAACTGGGATTGTTCTGGGCACCACGCAGTAAACCACGAGAACTCTTCTTTTAGCACACCCATGAGAATAAAATGCACTGAGACTTCTAAAGGGAGAGGAAGGTACCGTGATGATTCTTGAAGGGGACAGTGGAGCAACACTGAGGATTTTCCCTTGGAGAAGGGCAGGGGCCATTAACCTGCCCTTTCCCTCCTCAAGTTCTGTTTATACCCTGTAATTTTGACCAGAACTGATCTCAGACTAACCAAACTACTGTTCACATACCAGCAGGCTTCACATCAAACCACTGGAGCAATGCTATTCTCCTTCCAGATACAGGAAGCAACAAAGCCACACAGGTGCTTTACCTTTTCATAATCCTCTTCACAGAAATCAGCATCCTTCTGCATGATTTCATGCAGTCGTGCCTTCACTCTGTGTTGGCAGCTGCTAAGGGAATCACTGTCACTGTCCAGGAGACCGTTCATATTGGCACTTTTCACCATTTGCACCAGGATGGGGGTGAGCTCTCCCTCCAGGGCCAGCAAACCCTAAAGCAACACAGGACAAGATTTCAACTATGTGCAGCCCAAGCAACAAACATTTCTGGTAGTTTCATGGCCAGCCTTCAATCAACTTGAGTGAAAACTCAACTGCCCTTGAAGAGCAGTTTTACAGAAACAGCACCTGCAGTCACCAGTGACTCTGGCATGCTTCTAGAGCTATTCAAGGCAAAAGGCCAGCTCTGCCTGCAGCAGCCCCATATTTGTCTAGGCAATTGTTGAGCAGCCAATTCAGTTTGCTGGAAAATGTTGATACACCAGAGGCTTTGAAGAACAGCTAAGGTCCACCACAGGATTCCCCTTGGCTCCAGCTTTAACTGCAGATGAACCTGTCCTCTCCCCAGCCTGCACCCCACACTGCACCAAAGACATTTCATTCCCCTTTTAAATCCAGCAGTCAAGGAATAACCCCTCTGGCTGGGCAGTCACCCAAGAAACACTCATTCTGTAGGTAATTAATATTCAGCAACAGGTTTGATGTGCTCTAACATCAAACACCAGCAATACTCCATAAATAACTCCTTTTCCAGCCTGGGTCCTATCCTGGACAGGATACTAAAGGTAACATACATGTGCAGCTACACTGGATTTCCAGTACCGCCCCATACAGTTGCTATTAGCATAATGTGCTACCATCCTCCCAACAGAGAGTGGGAAGTTCCTAGGACAACTCCTTCCTCATCACCAGATGTTTTCCTTTAGAACTGGCATATTTTAAGACTAATGTAGCAGAACTAACAGATGCCCAAAAGAGAAGAAGGACCTTTGCAAAAGCTGCTGCTGTCATCTGAACTCGTCCCTCATCTGAGGCATAAATCTTGAGATCATGACGGTAGGTGCTGTGCAGCCTCAGCAAGCCACATCCAGGGAAACCAGCATAATCACCTGGAACAGAGAACAAACTCACAATTAATATTCTGACACCTGCAAAACTATCAGCTGAATATACTGCTTTAGACAACAAACTTTATTGTAGTAACAAAGTTATATAGAGAATTAATCACTTTCATAGCCAGCATTTAGGCTGCTCCCAAATAGACAGTTTTAGCTATATATGATGACTAGAAATTTAATTCAGGCTTTGCTTAACTTGGGAAAGTTCACTCTGAGGAAAAAAAGTGAGCATTCACCAGTCAAGTATGATGCTGCCCAAATTCCGCAGCAACCCTCTCTGAACAGTCCGTAATTGTTCTGCTAGCCTGAATACACCTGTGCAGAATAAAGATGCACAAAAAAAAATTGCCTCCTTCTACTAGTACTCTGCATACGAGCAGGTACTGCTGCCATCAGAACTGCAGGCAGAGTTATTCAGTAGGGAGGCACCCGGCTTCCAAAGCATATCCTGTAGAGCTACAATTATCTTGCGGCACAAAATGACAGTTTATTTATGGTGGCTGAGTCAACCACAGGAGTCAGATCAGCAATGGGAGAAAGCAACTCATGCAGGTCTCGAGTCTGACCCTCCAAAGACAGTGCAGTGGTGACTAATTTGCTGCTGCCTAGAATCCTATGATGATTTTGCACAGTACCCAGTCACATTGCATGGGAAGATGGGAAAACTGCTCCCAGCTCTGAGCTCACAACTCAGAGAAACACCCTGCTAGACAATGACAGACACCAGCCAGAAGTCAGCTGTATATCTGGACAAAGCTTCCATGTACCAACGGCTACCGAGAAACACAGCATCTCACTGCAAAATAAGATCTCTCCTTCTCCATGAATGACCATGTGAAGCAGAAGTCTCCAAAGCCATGATTCAGAAGGACTGAAGTCACCTTGTACATGCTCAGATCTAGCTCTACTGTGAGCAAAAGGGCAGCTAGTCAGTGCTCACCAGATATGGAGAAGTCAGTTCAGAACTGGCATAGACCATACCTTAGGGCTCAGCCCAGCTTGCTGGTAACTGCACTCCACTTGACCAGAGCTCTGCAGACAGGTCTCTTCTCTCAGGTTTTGGCTCATTACGCTGCAATCTACTCCCTGTACTTCCACTGGAATTGCCTCTCCTGCACAGTCTTCCAGTCTCCCCAATCTCTTGTCCAAGTCAGTGGCTCATCCTCTCAGCTCCAGGCTTCAGAGATCCACAACAGCACCAGGAAGTCCCCAGCCTAACTCACTGCTCCCGTCTTCAAGAATGGCACACAGGCCTTCTCATGAAGATCCTCTGTCCGCTACTGCTCCTCCTCCTTTAGTCTCTGTGCACTGACAGGCTGCTCTACTTGTTGGCACCTTGCAGTAAGCAACAGCGTGCGCACTCAGTTTTCTCATCCTTTGGAAAGTTTATCCTCACATTTGCTAAAAATGTGTTCTTGAGATCACAAACATTTGGCCTCACAGCTCACCTCCTTCGACCTGCTTGCAACGCTCCTCCTAATGCAGCCCAGGATACCATTTGATTTCATTGTGGCAAGGGCACATTCTTGGCTCATATTCATCCTGGTGCCCACCAGGACCCCTGGATCTTTTTCTGCAAAGCTGCTTTCCAGTTGGTTGGCTCCCAGCATGTATTGGTGCAGGGGGTTGTTCCTCCCCAGAAGCAGGGCTTTGCAATTCCCCTTGTTGAACATGATGAGGTTCCTGCCAGCCCATTTCTCCAGCCTGTTGAGGTCCCTCTGGATGGCAGCATGACTCTCTGGCGTATCAGCCACTCCTCCCAGTTTTGTGTCATCTGCAAACTTGCTGAGGGTACACTCTGCCCCATCACCCAGATCATTAATGAAGATATTAAAGAGGATCAGACCCAGTTTTCACCCCTAGGCTACACTGCTAGTTCCTGGCCTCCAACTAGACTTTGTGCCACCGATCACCACCCTCTGAGCCCAGCCATTTAGCTGGCTTTCAATCCACCTCACTGTCTGCTCATCCAGCCCATACTTCCATCAGCTACAAGGATGTTCCCAGAGACAGTGTCAAAAGCCATACTGAAGTCAAAGTAGGCCATAGCCATTGTTCTCCCCTCATCTAAACAAGTCAGTCACTTCACTGTAGAAGGTTATCAGGTTGGTTAAGCATGACTTCCTTTTGTGAGTCCATGCTGACTACTCCCAATCACCTTCCTATCCTTCATGTGCCCAGAAATGGTCTCCAGGATTAGCTGCTCCATCACCTTCCCAGTGACTGTGGTGAGAATGACCAGCCTGCAGTTCCCTGGGTCCTCCTTCTTGTTGTTTTTGTAGCTAGGAGTGACATTTCCTCTCCTCTAGTCCTCAGGCACCTCCTCCAGTCCCCACAATCTTTCAAAGATAATGTAGACTGGCCTCACGGTGAAACCTGCCAGCTCCCTCAGCACTCATGGGTCCATCCCATCAGGGCCCATGGACTTAGGTATGTCCAGTTTGCTTAAGTATTCCCTGTCCCAACCCTCTGCCACCAAGGGTAACTCTCCCTTATTCCAGAAGGAAATCTTCTCCAATTCAATTTAAATTAGCTTGATTAATTTGACATTTAATTAATTAAATTGAATTAATTAAACATACAAGTCAAAGATAAGCAGTATCCAATACTGGTCTCACCAGATCAATACAGTAGCAGTGTATTACTTCTGACTCTACTTGGATGAAAAAGGCAATCTCAACCTTTTTTCTTGTCCTTTGGGGTCTTGTTGATCTGTGTGTGTACTAAATGCTTTTCAGTGTCACAGAATTATGCAGAGAAAATACGGAGAAGTTACCTTTCTGTTCTCCTGTCTCAAGGCAGAATTACCTGTGTTCCAAGACAGAATTCCTCTGTTCTCTACATCTGAGCTAAATTCCTTGTTAATCATACATAAATTTTGAATTGTATCTGCTTCATCGGAATGTATCTTATTAGAATGGCTTCTCTTTTTTGAATACTGGCACATTAGTTGGAAGAATGTTATTGCGCTCCAAGACATACTAAAGTTTAACCACTGCAGCAGACAACTCTAGCCAGCTTAGGGATCTTGGGGTGCAAAACCCACCTGAATTATTTATCCTTACCAGGTCAACTCAAAAAAACAAGAACAGTGATGACCTGAGTCACACAGGCTGCACACAGCCCACAGATGTCTGAGCATCCCTCACATTGGTGATTAGTCACCTGGGCTGGGCAGCCTGGCACAGTCACAGGACAGGACCAGAGATACATGGACAAAGCTTACCTTGGCCACCAGGGTACATACAGCGAAAGGCTCGCCCCAGCTCTTCTGCCTGGACCCTTCCTGCTGGTGTCAGCTCTCCACCCCACTTAAGCACCAGGAGGAGGGATGGGGAAGACTCTCGGCGAGCTTCTAGGAGACAAACAGGTACTCACTACATCAGATCTCAAAGCTGATCTTGCAGGGGGAGAGGAGGGGAGGAAGAAGAGGTTGTCATCAGCACCTTGCAGAGCATTCTCAACACAAGCCTGACCCAAAATCACCAGGAACCAAACCAGCAAGTACAAAATTAAGAGTCATTACTTTTTGAAGGTATAGGCTGACATTCATGAAATTGGAAGCATAATCCCTGTGGCACCATCCAGGGTATATTGGTACACTACATTATGCATCACTCCAACCCTTCATATGATGTGAGCAAAGATAAGATATGGGTCACTAATTTTGCTTGCACATCCAGAGGCCTATATAGGTAGGATAGCTGCACGCACTCTTGAACACCAGGCTTGAAGATCATGACAGCAACATCAGGTTTCTTTACCTTCGTCTTCACTTGCAGCTTTTGGATGTCCATGAGGCAGATAGGTCAACTGAACCTTACGGTTAATGCCAGAAAAATGTCCATACCTGTCACAAGGAGAGGGGGGAAAAAAAGTTTAAACAAATCAACTCCACTCACCCTTTGCCCAGAGGTCCCTAGGCAGCACACAGCAAAAATACAGCACAGGCAAGAGACTTTCTGCTGCAACACCAATTGCCACGGAACATGAACATTTTTGCCATCTACCTGTGATCTGGCACGTACTCCCAGAAAAAGCCAAACAAATCCCCCAAATGAAATTCAAAGATAAATTTACTTGCCTGCTCTTCGGCTGACAACACTCTGTGCTCTCACACCCCACTGGGGCTTTAATCAACCTTAGTTAATTTCTATCTACATCTTTAACAAGTGAATTAATGAGATCACAGAAAAAAAACCAATCTGCCAGATGCTCTGCGGATAACCACATCTCTAACGAGCAGAAAGAGCAGGGGAAGGAATCATAGCAAAAATTCATCCTCTGCTCCACAGACATGGCTTGAACACAGGCACTGCCTGTGTACGCCACAGTGAGCTACAGTTCTGAGAGAAACCCTTCTTTTGTTTCTAAGATGCCAACACCACCATATTGTCTTTTATTTGGGCTGTATGAAACCTAAGAGGACACAAACATCTTTTCATGTTTTCCAAGCTCCTTTTTGTTAAACTTCTGGCACCAGGACAATCTTATTTAAAACAAGATTTCTTCCAAATCTACCAAAAATGCTTCATATCAATGTGGTCCCTACAGGACTCCAGTTCCTCTCCTGCAGCAAAGGAAGCTCAGTTTTGTCACAGGTTGTTTAGCCAAAAACCAGACACACTTGGAACAAGAATCAGCAGTGGTTTTGATGCCAAGAAGAAAATGTTAAGAGCATGTCACCTTTCATGTACAGCTGCTAATAGGGGATGGAGGAGACTCTGACCTCTGGGGGAGCCAGCTGGCCAGGACAGCAGCAGCACAGCTTGCTTCTACATCACATGCTGACCCACGGCTCTGAGACAAACTCATGGTGCCCCAAGATATGAACCCTTACATCTCCAAGACGCTCTTCAGCTGTTCCAGTTTGGATTTCCTCTCCTCAATCTCACAATCACTGTGGGTTCCCAGGTCCACCACAAGCTGTCGTGCAATGTCCAGCACTTCCTGTTGGAGAGCAGACAGTCTCAAGCATCCAGCAATTCTGCCTCAGACTCACCACTGTACTCTTGCAAGGCCTCCAGATGGCTTCACCCAGTATCAGGTCCACACAGACACTCGTCAGAGACACATCATTTCATAAGACACAGCTCAGGCAGGACAAACTTTCACACTGCAGTTTGCTTCATCCCCACCCTGGGCGCCAGCCCTGTTCAGAAACAAGCAGGTGCCTCCAACTGCCCCACTCCCTAGCCTGGACCCATCTTTCAGCAGAGACAACCACACAGGTGGGCAAGCTACATCAGGTCATCCCCATCCTACAGTCTTCACATCAGCTAGGATGCAAAGTTTCCATTCTGGTTTCATACTATCACCCAGCTGAGTGTGCACAGGCTGGGGAATGAGAAAGGGAGCGTTTGTGTGACAGACTGTTGCCCTTTTGAGGGTTTCCACCCTTCCAAAGAATTGCCTCGCACTGGGATCCGTATTACCTGCATGTCCCACACTGTAACCCCAAAGAGGACTCCCCTCACCTGTAGCTGCTCTGGTTTCTTCAGCTTCAACTTCCCTGTCTTGTAGCCATCATATTTCTCAAATAATTCAAAGAACCTGAACAGACAACAAAGAACCCTGATCCATTTTCTGCTGTTTCAGTGCTACAAGGACTGTCATCCCTACATATGCATTCACGCTCTGTTCTTCAGGGAGAACCAGCAGGCCCACTGGCTCCTTTCTGTGCTTCAGAAATTCTGAAAAAAACAAGTGTTTCCAGCTGCAGGTACAAAAAGGAAGCAGTCACTAGCTTCCCATTTAGTGGGATACTTCCCTTTGCAGCACCTAGAAGAACAAGAACACTTGTTCTTCCAGTGTTCACACAGAAGGTGCTAGGATCCTTATGCGCAAAGGGGGCTCCCTCAATTGGGCAGAAAGCTCTTGCTTGAATGGAGCCAGAAAAAAGCACTGCCTCCCATGCACTCAGCCCTTCTGCTCCTCCTTTTGATTCAGAATATGGGCCCTCCTCACTTCCCAGCAGCACAGCATCTTCTTGCCTTGACTCTTACCGGGGATGCTTAACTTCCATCTTCATCTTCTGCTTTGGGGTGCGATCTCCATGCCGGATGACTGCAATAACACACCGAAGCTCCATCCTGGGGAAACACAAGATACAGCTGACAAATGTGCCCCTACACTCCAGAATTGCCACCAGAAAGTAGCTTCCCATTGTTCTTTCAGTTCCATCCTTTTTACAGCTGCTTTCCTCATCAGTGGCAGAACTTCTCCCAGGCTAAACCAGGCACAAGTGCCAAGGCTGTAAAAGCAGTCAAAGTACTGCAGACCCTACCAGGTCATCTGATTTCCTATCAGGGAAAAGCACCACAGTACCATAATATGACAGGCAGCAGAAAGGACAAGGCTGGATGTTACAGAATCTACAGAAACGATATAGAAAGACCCAGGAAAAAACAACTTGATTCAGAAGAATGGTTATACAGCTGGGGTCCTGTCTTTGAGCAACCACTAAGAGCTGTATGTAGAAAGATCCCATAGCAATCAGCCACCTGCAGGAACCAGTAGTTAGGCTGGCTAATTTCAGAATGGCTACATGAGTTTGCTTTTTCAGATACTACAATATCCAACTATTTCTTATAGGATCGCAGAGAAATGGGGATTGATTCTCAGTCTCATTGTCACAAGGTGCCATTGAAGCCAGCAGTCCTGTGAGCTGTGCAGTGTTTGTGTTTGCCAACGTTTTCCAAATGATCACACAGCAAAAGAAGGATGAATACATACTCTCAATCTACCTTTTCTGTAGCAGCTACTTTGTTCACTTCATACAAGTGTACAAGTGTGCTGAGGATCACAAAGAAACTTTTGCCTTTGGTCCTTTAGCCTTATGTGGGGGAAAACTAGTAAGGCCAACAGTATCAAATGAGGGTCTGCCAAGTGTACAGGTAACATGAATACTTCAGCTAATTGTTTTCCACCCACAGCTCAACATGCATTTTCTCCAAGTAGCAGCCTACTGAACAGTGAGCCAGCTACAGCGATGCCCTGATCTGTTTCCTGTGCTGATAAAGAAATTGGGCCTTCTGAAAGCCACGTGAGCAGTTTCTGTAATTCCTTCAATGACTGCTCATCTGCATTCATCAAACCTATGACTAATTTACAATCTGTCTTCCCCTTTGTGTGCAAAAGGGCTAAGCCTTTCCATGGGCATTTCAGGGTTGCAACCAACACAGCAGCTGGGGAACGCCATGCTGCTGGGTGATGTCTGTCCCTTGGACAGGATTTGCACTTTGTCCCTCATGTAGCCATCACCAGCATTCTTTTGAGAGGATGGCAGGTACTCACATGGTGCCTGAGGTTGTGGGGACAATGGGAATGTCTTCTGCCTCTGTTGGGATGGACCAGGGAATATGAAACTGGGGAGCCAATTCCCGCATGATTATATTTCTGGAAAAAATGAGAATACAAAACTCACAAGGAATTCCATTCCCTTGGTCCTTCACTTCCTCCTTAGTGGTCCAGCTGACAGATTTGAAGAGAGCCACAGAATTTCTCCCCACTTTCCTCGCAGAGATATCTATCACACCATGGGCTAGTCAGGGCACCAGAAAAGGACACCAGTTTCCCTCCCATCACCAATACCACAGCTGGGCTTAGTATCCAATGAAATGTCCTGTAAGATACAACTAGCTGTAGACAAAGACAGCTAATGCCAATGCAGGCAGGAGCTCCAGAGGCTAAAAATAATTAACCCATTCCTCCCAGAGCCAAGCTTTCACCTGCTGAACAAATGTTCCCATATGAACCACCTGCAGACTTCTCCGACGTACTGATCAGGACTCCACATTCATTTTACTTTGCTATGAGTCACCTTACCCGCTATCAAAACTTGATTCTACATACCCAAGGATTTTGGCACAGTCATCGTAATACTTCATAGAGTTCTTCACAAAACTGAAGCCGTTCACATCACAAACAAAAGAGTGGCCATTTGCCCGCAGGAGGTCGAACCCACACACTGTTTGCTGCATGAGGAAGCAGAGGACAGAGGACTCAGGCATGCTGTGAGGGAGTGCAGCAAGGGGACGGCAGCTGCCCAGCCAAGCAGGCGCACACACAGACCAAGCCCATGTACACTGCCCGGTTCAGCTCCACTGGTGCTGCAGCCGTCCTCCACTCTATGCCTACCTCATGAGCCATGAAGAAGCATGCAAATACACCCCCTAGCCAGCAGTAACAGGCCCTTTAGAGGAACCTTTACACCCTCACAGCTGTATCAAAGGCCCAACCCACGAGCCCCCAGATTAAGCCATCAGGGCTGCCCTTCTACCTCCCAGAGCTCTAAAGGCTTAAGACAAAGCAGCTCCTGGCTCTCCTGCTCCTGCCTCTAAATCCAAGAGTTTTGAACCAGACTGACAAGTACAGACAATAACTGGTGCAGGCAAAGACATCCATCACTATGTAGAAAAGGCTACAAGGTAGAACAAGCCCACAGCTGTATCACAACAAATGCATGGGTTCCAGATTGCAGCAGGGGCAGGAACAAGTAGCCACGTGCTTCTTCTGCTGCCATTGCTGAACATGTCATGTAACCATACCTAGACTCACACACTCACTCTACCGACCTGTAAAATAGAACACAAATGTGCACCAAAGCCAGATCCAAAATACAACAACAAAAAAAAAACAAACCAGAAGA
Source organism: Haliaeetus leucocephalus (assembly GCF_000737465.1). Classification (NCBI taxonomy): domain Eukaryota; kingdom Metazoa; phylum Chordata; class Aves; order Accipitriformes; family Accipitridae; genus Haliaeetus; species Haliaeetus leucocephalus. The sequence continues at coordinate 24,109,856 of NW_010972775.1, read as the reverse complement.
AAAGAAGACCAAGCTTTCCACACAAACACAACTAGGAAACAGTAAAGGCAGGACAAGTGCAGGTCAGATGGACAGCAGCATGCTCAGAATCTGGTATTAAATGCTCAGATGTACGCTGGACACCAGCCACCTGCCAGCACAGAGGGGATTTGCTGCAGGCCCTCCTGCCTTCCCAGTCATCTCTGACCAGCAAACTGCCATGGCCAGCAGGACCAGCTGCACCCAGCCAGCAGAGACAGCAACTGGCATCAGTTGTGGAAGACTGCCACACAAGAGACACATCAGGGTAACAGAGCTCAAGCTTTAACACTGACCAAGATTCAAATCAGACATTCATGGAGTATCCCGCTTGCATAGGGGAGAAAACACAGACCTTAAAGGCTACACAGACTTTCCGGGCAACTAGTTTCTCCATGGCAGTCAGCATGACTGGGTAACGGATTTCTTTCCCTTCACTGTCCCGTTCAACCTTCCCATCCAAAGCAGGGGATTTGCGAGCTTCTGCATGGGCATAGTCTGGCCCAACAGTGTACACCTGGGAAGAGAAATAGTTAAACCTGACATAACCACCTAGACTAACTGCAGCTTCCAGAAGGTATTTCTACTGCAGACACAGAGAGAAGAAGACCAGATGGTCTTGCACATTTCTCCTGTTATGACCTACAGAACACCCGCTCCCCTCTTTGGGATCCACGCTGCACAGTCAATGCCTCACAGCTCAAACAAACACTCCAGAATCTAAGTACGACTAAGCAGGACTGCCCAACCTTCAGCCATCCCAGGCCTGGAGAAGGAAGGAGCTATTCCAGGCTTGTCCTTACCTTTACATCAGTGCCATCTGTAGGCATGAACTCCTCATAAATGTATGAGCCTGTCTTCCTCACACTGCTCTCTGGGGAGTACACACTACTCCGGCTGCCAATCTGAAAGGACAGAATAAACACCTCAGGGAAGAGCAGGGGGCTCCTTTTCTTAGGTGGAACAACAAAAAACATAAGCTTCATCCCATAAGTAGAGAATTAGCAGAACACCTCTTGGAACCCCCAGCTATTATGGCACACTTATTTATGGGGGACAAAAGAGACTCCAGAACACAGACAGTAGGTATGTCCTTTTCCAGGCTTTAAAGAGGAGAGAAGTTATTATAGATCATTACGTTGACTCCAATCACTACAGGGATATGGAACAAAAAACAGTGGATAAAGACCTAGAAAGTAAGGAGCCTAGCTAATAAACAAATGAAAATAAATGATGACAGGTGATAATCAGACCAATTTAACCTCCTTCAAGGGCAGCTGACTGATCTTATGGACAGAGGAGGATGATGTTGTCATTTTTAGTAAGACTTTGGATACAACCTCAGGTGGCATGCCTGTATGTTAGCTAAGGAAAAAATCATTTTAAGATTATTAATAGCAGATGCATAAGTGATTGGAAAAAAGATACATCAGAGCTATTGCCACTGTTTTCTGGCAAAGTGGGGGAAGTGAGTAAGGGCAGATTCCCTGTGGAATCTAGGAATAAATACTGCATTTATCACATTTGCAAGCTACACTAAGCTGAGAAGGGCAACAATGATGTTAGAGGACAGGAACATAAATTTTTTTAAAAAATCATCTTGATAAACTGAGGAACTGATCTGGAAAAAACAGTATGCAATTCAATAAGGGACACAGTTCTCCATGACTGCTAGACAGGACACAGGTCAAACAGAGGATGGGGAAGGCGAAGTCAGCACTACCACTAAAATATGTCCTTCTGCAATTCCCAGGTAGATGGGGTTGAACTAAAAGTTCTAAGAAGGTCTAGATTTCCCCACCACAAAACCTTCCTTTCCCCTTCACCTGCCCCAACATTCCCTCCTGAAGCTACATGGGTCTCAGAGCTACAGATCTGCTGGTTCCAACACCAAAACTGGAGTCCCCCTCCTCACCTTCCGAAAGAGCCGCTGGCTGCCCCCACCTGCTGATGTTGGGTAGTAAATATACACATTATGGTCTTCAGCACTGACTGGCTTCTCTACAAATGGCTTTGGGAAAACAGCTCCGTTTACCTCCACGTGGTCCTCTCCTTCCACCAAGTTGCACTCTGAAGACAAAGCACCACAGCAGCACGTTAGGAAAGGGTGAGACAGCCTTAGTGCAAAGTTGAAGCCCAAGTCCACTGGCCTTCAGTCTGGGCCAGTCAGCCAGTTTTGCTGTTGGGACCTTTGTCCGCAAAAAACAACAGACTTGTGGATCAGGCCTCTTCAAGCTGATTATCAGGACCTGTTCTCTGCAGAATATCTTAAATAGTACAGTATGTGAAAATGCCTTTCAGTAGAGCCTGGGCACTGACCTTCTGGTCTATCAGGGTCTCGATTGAGCACAGCATAGCGGGGCAAGTCTATTCCCTCTTCTTGAAGGATCCGATACACTTCACGCCTGTAGAGGACAGAAACAGTGTCAGAAGACTCTAGAACGTCCTCAGTTCATGCCAAGGGAAAGGCTTCGCTCCCACTGATGAAAAACAAAGTCAAATGAATACAAAAAAGCCTCAAGACAGAGTGCAAATACTTCTCAGCACATGCTCTCCAGATAAGACCTACAGGCTATGGGGCATGCCCCAGTCCTACTCCAGACAGAGATGTCCCAGAGTAAATCTCTATCTGACCTAAACATGGATGCTTATTTACTAGCACATGCCCAACCACCAGCAACACACCCAGCACATGCCACCTACCCAGATCTGCCCTCTCGAAGGGTGCCCTGTCATGCTAGGCTGCCCAATGCCCAGGCCAGGCAGATGCAGCAGAGCCTCTTTTCATCCTGTGTCAGTAGGGAAACTGCAATTCTTCCACTAGAGTTACACTTTGGGGTACCTATCAGCACCCACAGGAACACGCCTCGCAACCCAAAGACATGGCAGAAGGTTTGGGGTCTGGTATGAGCCCTACCCATATACAGCCAAAGCAGTCTGGCTGTATGCACTGAAGTATGTGACTGCTGGTGGCCTCTACCAAGAGCTGACTGAGAAGCCCCTTGAAGTGTCTGACCAACATACCTTCCTCAGAATCTGACCTGGCCTTGCTCCCAATGTCTGGCCCAGAACCCCATCCCACTACTTGGCTCTCCTACTCAGAGACTAGTCTTTTTGTCTTAGTCGTGGCAGTCTCATTCTGCAAGTCCTCTTCCACTTCCTACTTGATCTAGCCATTCCTTACAAGACATCTGCACCAGAAAATGAAACATGTCAAGTCTCAATGGGTTTATCGCAAAATCTATTCCCCTCCATGTTTTGGGGAAACAACTCCTAAAAGCCACTGCTAAGGTCCCCTTCCTCCCCAGCTCACTCATTTGCGTGTGGCCAGGAAGACGAAGTTTGCACAGCATGCTGAGGAGAGGAATCAAAGGGAGAGGGAAGGGGCTTTAGTGGATCACAGACACCTACCTGTCCTGGATATAATACTGCATATCAAGGTCATTAATCAGAAATGGCTTGCACAGCTTGGCATAAGCGACCGCTTTATCCAGTGGGAATCCTGAAATACAGAGGGACCGGGGGGCAGGGGTGGAAGAATGAGTGGAAGCTCCCTTGCCCAAATCTCAAGCAGGCTAAGGCCTGCCACAGACTTTTTACCTTTGGAGTGGAATGATATTAGGCAGTCACAAGAGGGCCAGTTCTCCACCGGTTCATTCAGAATAACATCTTCCCCCATAATCACCACTGTGATATACTCAAACTTGCACAGACGCTCCAGAATCTGTGTCATGGGCTTTGACTTGGACTTTTTGGTCATGGCACAGATTCCAACCACAATCTGCCGTTCAGGTGGCTAAGGGAAGATAGAGATCAGTTTAGTACAGGGTCGACTACTTTACCGCATTTAAACTACAACAGTGTAGAGATGCAGCAATGCAGAACAAACAAGGGGTTTTCTTCCAACCTTACGCACTTACAGCTCTTGCTAGACTCAAACCCATACACACTTCCAGGTCCCACAAGAGTCCACTGGGGGACATCATTAAGGACCAGCCCAAAACAACTGCTTCTTTGCCAAGTAGTATGTACCTCCTCCTTTTACTGGGCACTAATGCTAAGGTCAAAAATAAATACCTGGCACCTGAACAAGCAGCAGGAACTGGAATCCCACATCATGTTCTCTGGCCCACAACTCACCAAGGCAGTTGGTGGACTTAGGCAGGCTCAGGAAAGAGCCACAAATATTTTATAGCAAAAAAAGCCCAGGAGCTCAGTCTGTTTGTCTTATGTGAGAAAATGAAGGGGAGATTACAACAATAGGTAGCTATGAGTAGAAGAGAAACAGTACCAAGTGCTCTTCCATGTATCTGACAAAGGTACAAGATCCAGTGGGATGAAGTTGCATAAGTCAAGAAAGAAGGCAGGCATTCAAAAAGCACTGGTAACCGTAACAGAGGAACAGGCTGAGGTCCGTGGTGGACTTCTGTCAACGTCTAGAAACCCCAGACTGGATGTTTTCCTGACAGATTAATTCTGGCCCATGCAAGATTAAATGCAGTGAGATCATCTGAAGTGATACACAGAGGACTGCGGGTTACCCAGCACAAACAATTGTGGCTTCTAACTGTAAGCTGAGACTTTAGAAGTTACTGCACAGACTTGCAAAGCCAAGGTTCCACAGCAAGAGCAACACCTGGAAAGTGAAAAGGTTTCCAAATCCTTCACCACACCTGATAAATAGTTCCTCACTGAGCATCAAGGTACACAACACTGCATGGGTTTGAAGGAAGCCCATGTGGGCTCTGAGGTCAACAACCCACTTGCAATGGAGACTCAGGGTACAGAGGCAATGGAAATGACTGCTGCATTGGTGTATGGTCCCAGCAATTCGCACAGCCAGCAGCAATGTCCCTGCAGCATCCAAGTCCCATGTGCAGAACAGCAAATGTAACATTTAATATAACACTGAATAGGGGCCAAAAGCAGTCAGGAGCTGGAGATCATTCTCCTTTCTGCATCCTGTTCCTGGAGATTACAGAAAAAAATAAATGCTTCCTTTCTGCAGACACACCTTTGCCCTTTTCACAGTTCCCAGAGTTTTCCTGAAAAATTTCCCTGATGAAACAGAAAGATTTACAGGAGTGTCAGGGTTAAGTTGCTAGGACAAAGAAATCTGCTATAGTACCTGAAAAAGACCCACAAGTTTAAAGGCTAGGATTTACTGCAGCATGAGGCAGCGAGTATGGCAGCATGACAATGTAATATGTCCTGTCAGAAATGACATTGCTGTTCCCCACAGTTGCGCCACACAGCCTGGTGCCACGTCCCCTGAAGTCCTGACAGCCTATGGCCTCAGCAGCAACTGCGCAAACCCTGGCTGACACCCAGGAATTCTGCACAGATGCTCCAACCCAGAATGCTGGGACCTCCTTACCGACTCCTCCTCTTCATCATCTTCAAAGAAATCAGTTTCGTCTGTCTTCATGTTTGATCCCAGAAAGTCTGTCTCATCGTCCCTGGAACCGACAACAAACCTGGGCGTGGAGTTCTCTCCCTCACTGGAGGTCGTCAGGGACGACATTGCAGCTTTGGTGGCCGACCATCCCGCTCTGGAACCACAGCATGCAAAAAGGGATAGAGACAGTCAGGTGCAGGGCAAGCCAGGGGCCAGCTGTGCTACTGGAAGCAGGTGATGGTGGGGAGGGCAGGGACTGATCTAGCATGAGTGAGCCCAGGGAACATGCTGCTCAGCACAAAAGGAGGGAGCAGAAAGAGACCCTCGGGATAGGAGGGCATCCGGGATTCAAGATAGTTTTAGATAGGCAGCTCCATTGTGAAACTAACCCCTTTGCACCAACTGGGAAAGGGACAGTGTCACCGCCAGCACTGAAATCATGTAAACCTTACAATGATGCATGCTCCAAGTCGCTGTCTAAATCATGGAAGGGGACAGTGGACACTCTTGTAGGCTCGTACACCCAAAGACATCCACTGGGACTCCAGAATTTAGGATGAAGCTTAGGACAGCGACAGTGACTTTCCAATCGCCAATTTTCATCCTTTCAGCTCAAGAAGACCTACAGAAACAGAGAGACCAGTTTGAGAGGTGCATGAGTTTGCAGGGAGGAGGGAAAAGGAAGAAGGGACAACTCTTTGGCAGGGAAAGAGGACACCAAGGAAGCATCAGCAACAGTTTGGGTTGCAGGTCAGGGTTTCTGGGTTTGCAGGCTGGCTCTGATTTATGCTGTGACCATGGAAGCCAATTGTCAGGATACAAGCTATGCTTTATAAACACCAGGAAACGAGTGTGTCTTGCACTGTCACCTACAATAGCAGCACTGTCTGCTGAAGAAGTGACAGAGTTTGAATACACAGTACGCATGATCTGTACACATCAAGGACACAGCTGTTCACCTCTGACCATAGCTCCACATACATAAATGTCAAGCGGTTGCCCTTTACCATGTTTTCCCCAACTGTAAAGTGGTGAAAAGTATTCCACCCATTAAGTGCAACCTTGAGAAGAGGACATTGTGAACACCGCATGGTATTAAGTACTTCCTAAAAATGGACACGAGACACTCTCTACTGCTGCTTCTCATGCTCTCACATGATTTCCAGCACTCCCCAGACTGCAAGTTACTGTATTTCCTGCTCTTTGAAACACGCTTTCCCTTACAGCCAGTACACCATAAGAGACTATACTGCCACATACAGCTGTCAGTTCCCAGTCCTCTGGCAGCTCTTCCTCACAGAGCAGAGGAGGCACACTCAAATGCCATCGGCCTACCAGCACGGTTTCACAGTAGGTGAGAATCCCCTCACCAGGAACAACAGAGGGGCTTAATCCATTCAAGTACAGTGGTAACGTGCAAAAGAAACAAACACACAGAGCAATCCAGCTAGCTTGTGAAATTCCCTTGGAAATACGGGTAAAAATAAAGCATGCCTCCACGCAGAAAGGCTGTGCGTGCTCCCAGAAAGGACAGGAGATGTAGCAGGTAAGTGCTCAGAGAAAATGCTGGAGCAGAAGCACACCAGACAAGGTCCTGCAGCCACGCCACCAGGCACTGGTTCCACAACAAGCCTGTCAGTTATCATGCCAGATGTACTGGGGGAGCCGACTCCAACCCAACAGAAACCAGAGAAGTGACACAGCAAACCCGGACTTTGTACCTACCACACCAAGGACGATCTCCTCTGCCTGACTCCCAGATCACGCTGGTCTTCCGCTTGTGCACCAAGCCCTGCACTGCCTGCTCCCACACAAACCTTGAGGCACAGGGCACACCCAGCACAGAAAAATGTCCCGATCACCAAGAGTTAAAGCTGTAATTCACCTTCAGTGCTCTCTGCTGGTGGGAGCAACAGCGCTGGCAGACTAGGCTATACAGGCATTTTACTGTGTGCTTCATATAGCCCTACTATTTCCACAAGAGGACATGAGAAGGATTCCCGACATCCTCAGGAACCATTCTCATTCCTGTGCCCTGCTGCCTCAGCACGCCAGTGCAGAACGAGACCTTAGCAAGTACACTGCCAGCTTGATGGCTGATGATTTAATGAAGTAAACCATGCAAGAAGAGGAGGAGGGTTGTTTTCTCCAATCCCTTACTCTCCCCTCCCTCCTGGAAAAAACAGATCAAGCAGGAGGAAAACCTTTGCCCTAAGAACTAAGAAAGCAACAAGCTCTCTACATTCCTGCTCCTATCCCAGAAGAAAGCCTCTGCCTTGCTCTGTAGCTATTTCTAGAGACCATGACACACCATACTCGAACCAGGTAAAAACCTAGAGCCTCACTGAAGCGTCAGGCATGCCCTTGGTGTTAACAGGGAAAGCCTCATGATCTCAGGTTGTTTCTGGTGTGGGGAAAGGGAGAGGGTATAACCAAAACTTTTTTCAAGTTTCTCTTTAAAGTCAATCCCTTATGTGAGTAGATTTATACCAAGAGAGAACACAGATGCTTGATGAAACAGAACTTTTAGCTACAGGCATAACTAAGGCATCTAAAACTCAGACAGACTGTTGCTTTTAAAGGGAAACAGGCAAGGGGAGCTGTCTTCTGCTATGAAAGGCTATTAATGTGAGGTTTTGCCACCATGCCTGAATCAGCTCTAGTGCTGGGCTATCAAAGAGTTTATGTGCCAGGAGGGTGGCAACTACCCTTACAGAAACAGTAACAGCAACATTCCTGTATGGCACTCAGCCCACACCACCACCACACTGTTACTTCTTTTCTTCAAACCTAGAGCTATGAGAGGCGCTGACAGTACACAATGCTGATGGTTCTGCACCATTCTCATTGCTTCCTGAGCTAACTGCTTCTAGAGGTCATACATTCAGACCAGTCCCCACTTGCTGAGAGTGCTACAGGTCTCACCTTTCACGAATCACAGCAAGAAAATTAAGTGTTGAGTTAGTGCTGCTGACTGTATTGTCCAAGAGAGACAAAAGCATTAACACGGCTCTGGCACACACACAAAAAAGGTAAAGATGGTTCTGGCTTTGAGTATAGAATATTCAGGCTTGCTAGTCCCATCACAGATAGACGAGGAAATACACACCAGCCGTTACAGCTAAAGACATTATTGCACTCTTCCAAGAAGGGCAGCTATGATTTGCTACACAATCATACCAAAGGTCACCGTAATCACCTAACAGCAATCAGAAGCTGCTGACATGCAACCTGAAACTGAGACGTAGACCTTGCCTCTGAGTGTCCTAGGACTAATTCAGCTCCTTAGACTACCCTGTATTAGTGATAAGAAATGAGATAGCAAGCTGTTTCCGGATCTCCAGCAGATCATTCTGTGCTGTTCAGATAAGCATGTTCACAGAGTAAAGAGATTTATTCTTTGTGCCCCACTTCTAAGGTACCAGAAATTTCAGGGAGAAGAAGGTATGGCCAGGTCTTGTATTAACTTTGAACTCAGTGTGACATTAACCACTAAAAGAACAGTTTTGGGTGTTGGGTTTTTGTTTCATTTTGGTTTTTAAACAAAGCCTGTTATAGGTGCACATGCACAATTTGTAAGCACAATCCCTACAGTGAAGGGCTGAAGGGCAAGGACTGCAGCAACCAAACAAGGCTGATCACATCGCTGGTGGCAGCAGGCATGGAAGGTGGAAAAGGTACCTCTAGGAGCGGAGACCAGGCCTGCGCACACCACGGAGGGTTAGGCAGGAGGTCCAAGAAGCGCAGGGTACCACTGCATGCAGACAGGCTGCAAGGATGGTTTAGCTTATGGACCCACAGCCTGATTTAAGCCAGGTCAACTATCTATAGCATTGTAACCTTTAAGAATACACATAGCTGGCATTTTAAAATACTAATGTGGGCACTGTCTTGTTGAACTACCTGAAACTGCTGTGGGCACTAAAAACAAACAAAGAACCCAAACAAGCAAAAAATACCCTACCCAGAAAGTTTAGGCCTTTATCAGTGAAGTACCTTTGCAGGCATGACCAGTGAAGTACCTCTGCCCAAAGAGTTACCCCATCGTCACAAGGGCTATTTGTATTAAGGTTAATTACATACTCACATACAAAAGGTGAAAGCTGTACTCTTATCATAGATGCTTAATTGCTTCCAAAGAAAAAGAACACCTATTCCAGAGTTAATAATTAAAAGCTATTTGGACTTGGCATATCAAAGAAAGCTCTGTATGTTCTACTGACAGAGAAATTCAATGTGTTCACAACCAGGAAGCTGAAGTCAAGCTTCTCAACGTACAGTTCTGTCTGTTCAAGCAGCACTTTCTGTAACTCCAAACCTATCGACATCTTCAAACCCAGAGAGAGTACAGCAATGGTGGAAACATTTCATGTTTCCTGACCAGCAGCTCCTTCTGCTAGACAACGCTGTTTGCAAATTCAGTGAAAACCTCTTGGCCTATCACTTCTACATTTGAGCAAGTGTTATATTGCTCACAGAGCAACTGTAGCAGTAAGATCAATTCTTGTCTTAGGAGATTTTTTTTAACAAGATTTTTTAATGAGATTTATGAGATGGTTAAGTGTGAAACTTCACAGCATCAGGATTTCTCTGGGACTGTAACAGTTAATAAAGGCTTATTACCGAACGAACCCCTGCCGCTCTCCCCTTCCCTCGCACCCCCGGGCGCGGTGCAGACGCGAACACCAACGCTTTCCCGAAGGCTTCCCGGCGGGAGGCCGGGGGCGGCGGCTGCTCCTCCGGCGGCAGCTGCCGGGGCC
>NW_010972775.1:24086926-24098332 GCF_000737465.1 Haliaeetus leucocephalus | reverse complement strand
GGGGGGGCGGGGGGCTGCCGGGGAGACAGGGCAGCATCCCCGGGCCAGCCAGCGCCGGTGAGGACGTGCCCCAGGCTCGGCCCAGTTGCCGCAGGAGCCGGGAAGACTTGCCAATGTCCTGGTGGGAACAGGACGGAGCAAAAGGGTTCATTTTCTCCTCCTGGCGCAACACCCAGGAGCTCCGTCTGCAAGAGCCGGTGTCAGAGCAGAGACAGAGGCTCCTCGGCAGCCCCTGGGGGCTGGCGGCAGCTCCTGGCCCGACCCCATCTGGCTGTACCAGCCTTCCCACGCGCCTGCCTTCGGGACAGGGACTTCTGTATTTAAAAGAAAAGGTTCCCTGGCAGGTCCTCGCTCTTCCATCTTAAGGGAGAACTGGGGGGGCCTGCAGGTGCTGGGCAGACAGCCCACAGCCTGCGGGTAAATTTTAGATGAAGTTGAGCCCTGAGATGTGCAACCAGGACTTCTGGGAGGTGGGCACGGAGCCGAGCCAGGCCAGACGGGCACATGCATGGCCGTGGCCTGGCTTAGGGGTGCTTTTGGGGTAATGCTGGCTCTGCGAGAGCTGCTGGCCCTATTTTCAAAACCTGTGCCTGATCCCTTAAGCCAGATAAGTGTCACAGCTGCAGAGCGGTGCTAAGGTTCAAGCTCCAGCTCGGAAGGTCTCATGTCACTCCCCCTTTGAACTGCTCTCTGCCAAGGGCTACCCTGGGGAGCCCGGCCAGGCCCCAAGAGGGCCAGGCGCTTTGCTGCTGCAGGTGGAGGCATTACCACTGCTCTGCTCACGGCCACTCGCCATAGCAAAAAGGAAACGGGGGCCCTGAGACCAGGAGAGGTGGAGGCGGGTCCTGCCTGGCGCCCATGCTGCCTGGCCCTAAGGAGCATGGAGGGCCAAGGTGCAAGGTGAGGGCTGGAGGCAGGAGCTGCCTGTGCCTCACAAGGACTAGGCAGGGTAGGGACAGGGCGGGGAGGGGAGAGGGATGTGGTGGCCACCGGCCGGTCCTTCCGCCTTGCACTGGCACCAGCTCCTTGGCCTGGCACGGCTCAGAGGCAGGTCAGGAAAGCGAGGAGCAGGTTTTCCTCCCCATCCTGATGCCAGCAGAGACTGTGCACAGTGAAGGAGTGGAGTGAGGAAGGAGGCAGCACATTACTGCTCCGAACACATGCAGCTGCTGTGATCCCTGCACCAAACACCGTGCAGTTAGAGAGTGGCACTGCACTGCATTGCAGGCTGAGAGCCCTGCTAGTGCAGAAAGCTGTGTGCCAAGAGCCAGCGCTGGGGCTCAGACATGCTGGGTTGGGCCATAGAAACGAGGGGGCAGAAATGGAGTGAGTTTGAAGAATGATAAAGGCTGGATGTTATTGTTTATTCACCTCCCCAGAGGGTTGTATTTTCAAGCTTTCTGAACAACTGCAGGGCCACAGACATCAGGTCTTCACCGAGTAAGGATGGTGAGGGAAAAACACCGGGACCTGTGAGACCTGCTGGCTGGCGTGAGAAAGGCAGGCACTCTGCTCGTGTCCTGCTCCTGCAGACAAGGGCACCGGGACCTGGGGAGACCTGGCCTGTCCCTGCTAAACCTGGACACACAAGTGTCCCCTTGCACACACAAAACACCAGCTGTGTCCTTGTTGTGGCTAGGGGCAGGGGCCAAGCTGGCCGTGCTGCAAAGGTGTTGCTGTGGCAGAATCGGTGGCTGGGGAAAAACAGCAGGTCAGAATGTTGATGCTGAAAACAGGGATGGGGCTGGGGGAACATCCAGGCACCATCTGTGGGAAGGAGGGGGCTGAAGTGAGTCTGGAGGAGGGGATGAAATCAAGGTAGGGGATGTGGCTGAGAAGCTCTAAAATGAGCTTCCTGGGAGGGTCTGTTCAACTGGGAATGGTTTTGTGACAGAGCTGACACTTGAAAAGAGCCTGGACAGAGCCCCAGGGGTGAGCAGCAGCATCCCACTCTGCAGGGGCAAGTCAACCTGCCTGGGGATTTTGCTCCTCTAGTCTTTAAGTTAAATAACAAGAGACATTGGCAACAGCCTTGAAGGATCTGAGTGGCACCCCACTCCACCGCAGTGCAAATGGCCATGCTGGGGGGGGCACCGCCCCCCCCCCCCCAGGGGAGATGTGGGCGCGGGTGTGCCTGCTGCCAAGGCCACGTTTGGATGGTCACGCTGGGGCTCCCTGCCAAAGCATCTCCACACAAAGCCCGAGCCCCCTCCTCCCTGCATAAACAAGCCGCATGCTCCACTGCCTGCAGCAACCTGCTGGCACACAGCTCCTCCCGCCCGCCACCACCACCGCACAGGGTCTGCACCACTCGCCCCACGCACGCCCACGCCTCTCCAGAGGCCACGTGCGGTAGGCCCTGCCACCAGCGTGGGCACCCGCAGTGGTGGTGACACCAGGAAGGGCGCTGGAGGCTGCTGGATTAGCGGTGAAGAGCCACGGAGAGACCCAGCGGCGGCCACTCCCAGAGAGGCTGTCCACTCAGTAGATGGACTAATAATACCTGCCAGGCGCTTACCAGGTCTCCTCCCAGGTGAAGCACCTCCTGGCGCAAGGGCAGAGAGGGCAGTTGCTGCAGGCAGCTGCACCCCGAGGTCACAGGCAGGACAGCAGCGCTGAGCTGCCTCATGGGACAGTGCGGGCGGTAACGAAGAGCCTGCGCTGAGTCGCGCTCCTGGCAGACATCCACCTTCCACTGAAGACACTTCCAGCCTCTGCGGCCGGGGGGGGGAGCCCACCCTATCGCTCAGCGCCGTGGCACTGGGAACAAAATATGGTGCTGAAAGGGTCATAATTTTAAAACCAGCTTTGGGGACCAAGATGAAGGCACCAAGGCAGCCTGAGTAAGGCCAAGTGCAGCGTCACCTTCATGCTTGTGGTAGAGGACACCTGGACACCCCGGAGAGCACGGTGGGGGCTGTTCTGGGGGAGGGTGCATTTGGACCAGGGGCTAAATCAGCACTGCAGCAGGCACAGACCCTGCAGGCAGAGGCAGGAGTCTCAGGGTTTTGGACTCTGAATGCCTCAGTGAAGGTGTGGACTGCCCATAGCAGACAGCATGCTTAAACCTACAGCAATCTTCTGCTTACTGGAAGTTAGCTTGCTTCCCTTAGCACCCTTTGCTGGCTCTCTGGATGTAGTTTGCTGCCACCAGGGTGGAAAGCTCAGCAGGCTGTGGTCCTGGCACACCAGGCAGCACTGGCCATGCTGGGGGCAGAGGAGGAACCTGTCCAAGTGTCCTATTCTGATCAGCAAATGCTTTTTACAAGACTGTGTCTCCCTGGGGAGACGTGGGTCAGTAGCCAGCTGACAGCAGGGGCAGGAGCAGAGGGGGAGGCTGCTGCAGGCTGCATCCCATATACAATGGGTCAGCCTCTGAACTGGAGCATCTCAACACAGCACAGATATGTGTGTGGGCTGGGGGAGCAGCCCTCAGCCTCCACAGCCTGGGAAGAGTTCCTGCCTGAAGCAAATGCCTCCTTGCACCGGTCCAGGCTAGAGCCGCCAGTGCTCCCCTACGCAGAGCAGACAATGTAAGCCCTACGTCCCTTTATTTCTGCAAAGCACAGGAAGCCACAAGCAGTAGCCGAGCTGTAGGCGAAGGGCCAACGCACATTCCTTGGCCTGCAGACACAGGGGAGGAGGTGGCAGCAGTGACAGCACTCTGCATTGCAGTATGGGGGCCGGGTGCTGACAGCTGGACCCAGCACCCTGTGCGGACGCTCAGCCCAGGAGCAGGACCTGAGCACCAGGAGGGTGCCAGGACTTGCTGCTGGTGATGGTGGCTGGCGGTTGCTCCCACCAACCTGGACCTGCACTAGCCCCAGCACCTCTGCTCCCACATGGACCTTCCCTGCAAGTTGTGCCACCCCCAAGGCAGCACCCCTCCAGGGAGAGGAGACAGGCATCCCCAGGGCTGCAGGACCCCCTCCAGCCACCAGCCAGGTGTTCTGGGCTGACAAGGGCCAGTCGTGTCCCACTAAGGCAACCGGAGGCACCACCTCCCAGCAGGAGGGATTTGTCCAAGGAGAGCATTGTTGGGGTCCTGCCCTGCCAGTCTCCCCTGTGAGCGCAGAACAAGCACAAAGCCTGGCTAAAGTGGGAATGAGGTCAGGGGACGGCCTCCCACTAAGCTGATTAGAGGAAAGCATCCCCCTAATACAATAAACTGCGTCAGAGCAGTGCGGTTCCCACCGGCTGCAGATCAGGGTCAGCCGATCTTCTGCCCCGCGGCATCCAGGGGGTGGAGGGACAGGGGTCAGGGTGCCTGACTGGGGCCCCGGGGTCAGACACACCATGGCCCCCGCAGGCAGCGTGCCCTGCTTCCCCCACTCACTGCACAGGCAGACTCCAGAGTGCTGGGCAGAAGGGGCAGCGGGAGCAGCCACCCTCCATTTGGGCTGGTGTCAGGGCAGCCCCAGGGAGAAGGGGAGCGAGACCTCCGCCTCCGCGGCCCGGCTGCTCTGGCAGCTCAGCGCACAGGCTCCCACCAGCTGCCTGTGCACTGGGGCTGACGTGGCTGCTGCTGCTCGCCCGGTACGGGGCTGATAAGGAGCCGCACCCTAACAACCAGTCCAGATTTGGTCATGCATTCTTGTCCTTGTGGCAATGTCAGCCCTTGGCTCAGGCTGCTCTCTGCCCTCGCTGTGTGATGCCCATAACTGCCTTCCTGCTCCTGGCTGGCCTTTGCTGGTGTGGACAAGCAGAGCAGCTTGACGTCCCTCCCCAGAGCTCCCCTGCCCATGCCTGTCCTGAGGGTCTCTGTGGGGCAAGGGCACGAGTGCTGGGGTCCCTGTCCCCAAAGGACTCATCAGTCTCTCTTCCCACAGCGCCGAGTACCCAGACCTGCGGAAGCATAACAACTGCATGGCCAGCAACTTGACACCAGCCATCTATGCCAGGCTCTGTGACAAAGCAACCCCAAATGGCTGGACCTTGGACCAGTGCATCCAGACGGGTGTCGACAACCCCGGCCACCCCTTCATCAAAACTGTGGGCATGGTAGCTGGTGATGAAGAAACCTATGAGGTGAGTGGTGGCTGGAGCCCTGCCATGCTCCGGGCTCTCCAGGGTGCCTGCAGCAGCCAGAGGAGTGCCGGTACCTGCAGGACATCCAGCAGCCTGGCATGTTACTGGCCACCTCCTCCTGCCCAGCCTGGGCAGCTGGAGAGGCCCCTTGGCTGGCCCCAGCATGTCCCTGTGGGGGAGAGGGCTCCTTCAGAGCAGCTGTTCTAGAGCCCTGCACCTCCTCCTCCTTGCCCCTGAACCCCCCGCTTGCCCAGGCAGTCTCAGCCCCATGGATTGCTATTGCATTGCAGGATGCATGGTGGCCCCCAGCCACCCTCTGCAGCCCCCCTGCTGCCACGTCCCCCACACTGGCAGCAGGACTGTGCCAAGCTCGTGACAGGGGCTTCGTTGGGCGCTGGGTCTGCAGTGCTGCACATCGTACCATTTGCTTCCAGGTGTTTGCTGACCTGTTTGACCCTGTGATTCAGGAGCGGCACAACGGATACAATCCCCGCACCATGAAGCACGTCACAGACCTGGACGCCACCAAGGTGTGCAAGCCAGGCAGCGGTGCTGCACACAGGGCCCCTTCCCCAGGCCTCAGGGGACAGGGCCGTGCCAGCACCAGTGCCGACCCATAAGCACACCATGGCTCCTGTCTGTTCCAGATAAAGTTTGGCCACTTCGATGAGCGCTACGTGCTCTCATCCCGGGTCCGGACTGGGCGCAGCATCCGCGGGCTGAGCCTGCCACCAGCCTGCACCCGTGCTGAGCGGCGAGAGGTGGAGAAGGTGGCCGTGGAGGCACTGAACGGCCTCACTGGAGACCTGGCAGGCCGGTACTACCGCCTCAGTGAGATGACGGAGAAGGAGCAACAGCAGCTTATTGATGTGAGTCAGTGCAGCTCCTGGCCAGCCACCCTGGGTGCCCACAGAGCAGAACCCCTTCCCCAGCATCACCTCTCCGGGAGGTTGTATCCTCCTTTCCCAGCCCCGCCGCCCTGTGGGACCAGGACCCCCTTCCCCAGTGAGGCCACCCTGCAGTGCAAAGGGTACTCACGGTGCTGCTCAGCCCTCCCGAGCCAGGGGAGGATGGAGCTTGCTGAACACAGCCCCAGCAGCTCACAGCCCCCTCTGGCCCTCGCCCCATGTCCCTGCCTGTGCCCAGGGGAAGGCAGGCTTGTAGGACATGGCCCATGCCCCACAGCCCCTGGTACAAGGGTGGGCTGTGCACCAGCAGCCTTCTCCCTCCCTGGCCAGGAAGGTAGGGACTCCTGCCCACAGGTGGAGATGGCAAGTGAGCTTGCCCTCCCTGGGACAGCTGTGGTGCATCACCTACATGGCAAGCTGGGACCAGTAAGACAGGGTGCCCTGGCACCAGCCACGCAGCCCTGGTGAGCCCACACACTCTGCCTCCCTCCAGGACCACTTCCTCTTCGACAAGCCGGTGTCCCCGCTCCTGACGGCAGCAGGGATGGCCCGGGACTGGCCCGACGCCCGAGGGATCTGGTGAGGATCTGCCCCGGCATCAGGGAGTCAGGAGGGCAGAAAGGCAGGGGATGCTTCTGCTCCGTTTGGCTGCCCCAGCCCCACCACCCGCGTTCCCCATGCTCACTGCACCACAGACGCCAGCACATGTGGCACCAGCACCCCTGGGCTGTGCTCATCCTGGGCTCTGTGGCCTGACCTGCGACCCCCTTGTGCACTGCAGTCAGCAGCCAGATGCTCCATACACAAACTACAGCATCCTCATAAGAACTGGGACTTTGGCGCCCACCCCTGCTGCCGATCACGCCCGCTTTCACCATCCTGCAGCACCTTGCACTCTAGGCTGCCAAAAACCTGCAACTGCCTTCTGCTCCCCAGGCAATCCCCAGCACTCCTCCTGGCTCTCTGCACGCTCTACATGCCCCCAAACTCACCCTGCCATGACTGCATCTTACTGCTCCCTCCCAGCATCTCTGCAGAGCCATGCAGCATCCCACGCAGCATCCCACGTGCCTGCAGAGTGACAGCCGGCACATGCACTCACTCGCCCACGCCACCCTCACTGGCACGGCACCTTTATAGCAGCCTCATGGAAAACACCCCCACAGCACACATGGTCCCCAGCTCCAGCAGCCCCCTAACCTAGCACCCCAACATGCACCCCACGCCTCACAGCCCCCTCCTGCTGCCTGCATGGTGCAGGAGCTGTGCTGCTGTCCCCAGCGTAGGCAGGGTTGCCACCACTCTGGCACTGCACTGCTCCTCCTGCAGTGCTTGCCTGTGCCCACGGCACTGGAGCCAGCATCCGTTGCCCGCAGCGGCTCATGTGGATGAACACTGGCCCATCTCCAGACACATCTCCTGGCTGTCTGCCTTGCTGCCAGGCTGTGCTTTGGCAATGCGCTCCCAGCCATGGGCGCAGGCAGAGCACCGGGACCGTGGGGCAGCACTGGCCCCATGGTCACAGGGGCAGAAGGGGCATGGCCGGGGCTGGCATGGGAGGCTGGGTGGGCACAGGGCCTCTGCTGGCCGCCAGCGCAGCCCAACAGTGCCCTGTCCCTAGGCACAACAATGAGAAGACCTTCCTGATCTGGATCAATGAGGAGGACCACACCCGCATCATCTCCATGGAGAAGGGTGGCAACATGAAGCGCGTCTTCGAGCGGTTCTGTCGGGGCCTGAAGGAGGTGAGCGTCCACCAGCCCCTGCTGTGCCAGCCCCGTGGACAGGCAAATAGGTGGACAGGGGCAAGCAGGGCCACTGCGGGGCTGGCCCTCTGTGCTTGGCCAGGGCTGGGTGGTGCTGCCATGCCAAGAGCTGGGCACCCCATGGCTGGGGGCTGAACAGCTGCTTGTGCCTCTAACCCAGGTGGAGCGGCTAATCCAGGAGCGAGGCTGGGAGTTCATGTGGAATGAGCGGCTGGGTTACATCCTGACCTGCCCCTCCAACCTGGGCACTGGGCTGCGAGCAGGAGTCCACATCAAGCTGCCGCTGCTCAGCAAGGTATTACCATGGCCAGTTTTGTGGGGAGCCAGGCCAGGGCTGTGGGGAGCCTTGGCTGCCAGGGCACAGGGAGCCCAGCCGTGCGAGAGGTGCAGTACTGCATGGCGCCCAGCCCTGGACCTCGCTCAGGTTCCCCCGGGAAGTGTATGGTCCAGCCCCCGCCTGCATCCACAACTGGAGGGGCCAGGGACCCAGGTGTTAACCTGGTTCTGCTCAGGGCAGGGCTCCCTGTGGGGATTATGAGCCTGGTGACAGAGTCCCATGAGCAGCAGGAGGGCTGCCCCAGGGAACAGTTGGCAGCAGAGCCCTGGCTCCCTTGCCGATGGTCCCACTGGGCGCTGACATCTTCTCTGGGCACCAGGACAGCCGCTTCCCTAAGATCCTGGAGAACCTCCGGCTACAGAAGCGTGGGACGGGTGGTGTGGACACCGCGGCTACTGGCAGCATCTTCGACATCTCCAACCTGGACCGGCTGGGGAAGTCAGAGGTGGGTGCTGGGCAGAGCTGCTTTTGGGGAGGGGCGTTCTGGAGTGCGTGTGCCTGACAGGCCCGCAACACCCAAACAGCTCTGGGGCCGTGTGCTGGGACCAGCACATGGGTGCTGGGAATGGCAGCGCCTTCCCTTCACGCAGTGGGGCCAGCCAGGTGCCTTGCTGGTGTGGCTCCCAGAACAGCCCCCGAGTCAGGATGCGTGTGCTTCTGGTGCAGGTGGAGCTGGTGCAGCTGGTGATAGATGGTGTGAATTACCTGATTGACTGTGAGCGGCGGCTGGAGAAGGGGCAGGACATCCGTATCCCCTCCCCAGTGCCACAGTTCCGGCACTGAGCTGGACCAAGGTAGCGCCAGCCCCACGGGACCCAGCTCCCCCCATAGCTTACACAATCTCTGTGCCCAGCATGTCGCTGTGTCCTGTTACCTGCAACGCGCCAGGCCAGACCCCATAAACATGCGCTGCTGTAGCTATGGCTCAGTCTCCTCCTTACCCCAGCACCCACCACCCCACCGATCTCCCCAGTGCCCTGTGTCCCTGCAGAGGGGCACCCACCCGGGTCTGGGTTTCCTGTGCCTTCCCTGAGCAGCCCTCCCCGGGATTTCCCTGAGCCACTGCTTCCCTGGGGAAAGGGCTTGGGGGGCTGCTGGGGCTGCCATGGTCTGAGGGGCCACAAGGGACTGCATGTGGGTAAGGAGCTGGGGCTGGGGGGCATCTTCCTGCAGGGTGCCAGGAGCTGCTGGGACAGTCAAAGCCAGGCAGGGAAAGGTGCTCTGGGGCCATGTGTCACTGCAGGCAGCCAGGGAGCAGAGCTCGTTGCTTATGCCCATCACAAGTTTATTACTGGGATGCTCACAGAAAGCAGCGGGTCAGGCAGAGGAGGAGAACCAAGCTGAAGCCAGACTGGGGCCTGTCTCCACTCCTGCCTGCAGGAGAGAAAGCACTGTCAGTGCTGAGCATGCCAGCACCGGCACTCCGTGGAAGGGTTCACGTGCTGGGAGCCCTCACAGAGCTCACAAGTGTGCACACAACCCCCCATATGCACAGTTCTGGGCAGGGACAGCACCCTCTGCTGCTGCCCCCAGAGCTGCCGTTCATGACATGGGTTTAGGGCAGGGGGTAGCAGCAGGGAGGACTCCGGGCAGAAGTGGGATGGGACTCGGCCGAGAGGGAGTATGAGCTGGGCAGGAAGCCAGGCCAGCCTCCCCGCGGGGTAGCGCTGCAGGCTCTGGGGCCAAACCCCTGCACAACCTGAGCCCTCCCAGCATCCCAGGGTGCCCATGCTGAGCCCGGTGGTGCAGAGCATGGACAAGGGGCAACCGGGCAGAGCTGCCCACGGCAGGCAGGCGGGGTGCTGCGTGGGGACAGAAGCCACCCAGCCACTCTCACCTTGGCTGTCCTGGGCAGCCTGTCCCTCATGCTGAGCACTGGCCAGGGCCTGGCACTGGGTGCTGCTGAGCCACTGGCGCTGCCCCAGGGTGACAGCCGCGGCCTGGGTGCTGGAGAGGGTGCGCAGCTGAGCTGGGCCAAACACCACCTGCGGGGAGAGGGCAGCCAGCCATGGCAATGCCCTGCACCAGCTCCTCAGTGCAGCCAGGACACATCCCACCTCCATGCCTCAGTGTCTGGTTTACGGGGCGTCCCACCACCCTGGCCCAGCCAGGAATCCCCCTTCCCCTGCATGCAGGGGGACAGTCCCATGTGTGCCCCAGCTGAGCGTGCCAGTGGACGATGCCAGGAACTCACTGCGAACTTGGGTGCCGGGACAGCAGCGATGGCCCGGGGCGTGAGGGCCCAGATCTGCTCAGGGACCAGTGCAGAGAGGACGATGTCGGGGAGCCCAGCTGGGTCACAGAGGGCAGGGTCAGGACGCTGTCCCTGGGCACAGGGGACAGCAGGACAGGCAGCAGCAACCGCAGGGCATGGCCCCGTCCCAGCCCTCACCTGCCAGCGTTCCGACCTCTGCGAAGATTTCGGGTCCCCAGGTGGCAGCCGGGCCGAAGGCAGCACTGGAGGTCAGGTGGGCAGCCAGCACCTCCACCTGCTGCTCCGTGCAGCGCAGGCTCAGCGAGCCCAGGAAAGGAGCAGCTTTGCTGTGGGGAGCAGGCAGCATCGGGTAGCCATGTGCTGGGCCCAGCACTGCTGTCTGTACCGAGGCAGCGGGTGGTGCCCACTCCTCTCCTCTTGGTCCCCGACCGGGGCTTGGCCCGCACTCCCCGTGGGCATACACCCACCTGAGCTCCTGGCTGTCCAGGCCCCGCAGCTCAGCTGCTGACAGCCCGCAGATCAGGTGCCCCAGTGCCACCAGCTCAGGCAGCCCCAGGTCCTGGGCGCTCACCCCACGCTGCCGCAGGAAGGCGGACACCACGGCCCGCATCTGGGGGAGAGCCCATCACGGGGACCATCCACCCCCTGTTCCCCCCCCCACCCCCACCCCTGCCCCCAGGGCTTCACCTGCTCGGGTGACCAGCTGTCCAGCTCCCCCAGGGCAGAGAGGGCCCCCCAGTCAGGAAGCAGCAGCTCCCGCAGCTCCGGCTCGCCCAGCTGGGTGGCCAGCCGGCCCAGGCGCAGGGTCTGGGCTGGCTCCAGCGTCCCGGTGCTGCCCCACAGCTGCAGCACCAGCAGCTCCACAAGTTGCCAGCAGCCCCCAACCCAGCGCTGCCAGGCAGCACCAGCATAGCCCCCCCATGGACAGCCCCCCAAGGCCAGCACATCTGCCCACAGACAGACCCCAAGGCCAGCACAGCCCCCCAAGGACAACCGCCACAAGGCCAGCACAGCCCGCCCACAGGCAGCCCCCCAAGGCCACCAAAGCCCCCCCAAGGACATTCCCCCCCCAGGCCAGCACAGCTCCCCACATCCAGCACCTCCCCTTCAGGGCCAGCACAGCCCACCCAGCCCGGCAGAGCCCCACCACCC
>NW_010972775.1:24079407-24086916 GCF_000737465.1 Haliaeetus leucocephalus | reverse complement strand
CCCCACCAGCACGGCCCCCCATGTGCCCCCCCCAACCCTGTCCATGTCCCCCCTCACCCGCTGGGCCTGGCCCAGGACAGCCCGGAGCTGGTCGGGGCGCAGTGCTGTGTCCTGGCTGAGCAGCCCCAGGCAGCCCTCCAGCTGCTGGGGGGCCATGGCGGCCAGCTGGGCTGCACTCCACACCGCAGGGAAGGTGGCACGCATGTCGGCACAGCTGGGCACAGGGGCTGCAGAGCTGGCCTGAGCAGGCTGGCCCCAGCACGAGGGGGACACACCAGCCAGGGAGGAGTCAGCATGGGGACACTGGGGACATAAGGCCAGCCCAGGGAGGGAACAGCATGGGGAACATGGGCAGCAGGGGCACAAAGTGTGTGGGCAGGGCATGGGAGGGCACCAGGGACAGGAGGTGCACGAGCGGGGACAGGGCTGAGGGGGGGAGTGCACAGTCTCACCTTGCTCCCCTGGCCCGGCAGCTGCCACCAGCGGGGCCACCAGCACTTCCTGCGGGCTGGGACCCTCACCCAGGGTGCCAGGGGGGTGGCAGAGGCGTCCCAGCTCGCTCTGCTCCCAGTCCCGCTGGCTCTGCAGCAGCTGCTCCACCGTGTCTCTGCTCAGCAAGTCCTGGGGCAGCATTGGGAGGACGTGGAGAGAGGGACCAGGACAGACCCCACCAGCAGAAAGGCCCAAGGGAGCAGCAAGGACAGCACAGCCACAGGGGCGAGAGTGCTGATGGGTTGGTTGGCACAGCCACAAGGACGGGGCACCAGCAGGGATAGCACAGCCACAAGGGTGGGACACCATTGGGGATGGCACGGCCACAAGGATGTGGTACTGGTGGGGACAGCACAGCCAGGGGGATGGGGCGCTGGTGGGGATGGCACAGCTCCAGGACCCGGTGGAGGGGCCAGGGCCTGACCAGCCATGGGGCAGTGCGGTGGCAGTGGGATGGGACATGGTGCTCACCCGGGGGATGGCACGCAGGCTCTTGAGGGGCAGCAGGAAGACCAGGCGCCCCAGCTGCTGCAGGGTGGGCAGGCGCCAGCTTGGCGGGGTCCTGCAGGAGCGGGCGTCAAGGTGGCACTGGCAGGGCCCCATGCCCCCCTGGCCACCACCTACCCCAGCGCCTGCTCCGACAGCAGCAGCCGCCCCAGCTCGGCACCCGCTTCCGCAGCCAGGCAGGTGTCCTGCAGGTCCCCCAGCCGTGGCAGCAGGCTCTGAGGCTGGACACGGGCCACAGTCTCCCGGCCCAGGAACCCTACCAGTGGGCCCAGCCGGTCCAGGTCCTCCCCACCCAGCTCTGTCCCTGCTGGGAGCCGCTGCAGGAGGGAGAGCAGAGGAGTGAGGGCAGGTGGCTGCATCTCCCTGTGCCCCGTGCTAGGCTCCCTGCCCTTACCAGGGAGTGCAGGGCCCCACGGGCCAGGGCTGCCCGGCGGGTAGCCGGCAGGGCCAGCAGGCTGCGGGGCTGGCGGATTGCATGGTCCAGAACCAGCCGCATCATGGCATCAGGCAGCATCTCCACCAGCTTTGCCCTGCAGGAGCCAGAGCACAGCTGGGCACTGCAGGGCAAGGGGCTGCTCTGCCCAGGGATGAATGGGGCACTAAGCCCCATCCTGTAGACCCCCTCTCACAGCAGGGGTGCCCAGGCACCAGGGAGGACCAGGGGCTGGGGCTGCCAGGAGGGCAGTGGTGCCTGCTGAGGGCTCCTGCCACCAGTCCCTGCTCCACATGCAGGGGCAGCAGGGCAGGGGGGCTTACTGGCCCCTTGGAGACACAAGGATGGTGATGGGCCCAAAGAGGGGGCTGTAGGCCAGCAGGCAGTGCTTTCCCCACCACAGGGAAAGGGGGCAATGGGAGCAGAAAGGGCCCTGCATGCCAGGGCCAGCTGCTCCTGACACCTACGGCAACTCCATGAGGAACCGAGGTCCCAGCCATGCCATCTCCTCCTCGGAGAGCGCAGGACGCCTGAGCACCTCCTCCTGCACGCAGCGCCTCTGGGGACACCATGCTTTGAGTGCAGGACAGGGACAGGCTGCCTGCGAGCCACAGGGGTTGTGGAGCCTCCTCCTTACCAGGCTGGCAGGCAGGGAGCGAGGCTGCACATAGAGGGTCCGGAGAGCCCCCAGGAAATCCTGCTGGCCCAGCTCCTGCAGTGCCATGCAGCTCATGCCCACCACCAGCGAGCCCAGGGCACTGCAGGACAACGGCGTTAGACCCTGTCGGGGCTTCACCGCCCCCAGCCCCATAGAGACCTGCTCAACCCTGCTCAGGGCCCTGCCAAGGCTCCCGCCTCCTGCCCAGGGCACCCAGCCCTCTCCCAGCTCCATTCCCTCTGTGGGACCCCAGAGGCTGCTCCCAGACATCCCCATCCCCATGCCCCAGCTGGTGCCCGTTGGTCAGCCTGGGTGGGCTGCTCTCACCCAGCAGTGTGGTGGCTGCGGTTAGTGCTGGCTCCCACCTCTCTCCAGAGGAGCTGGGCCTGTTGGGGGGGGCAGCTGTGGGAGGCACAGGGGGGCAGCACCTTCCCCCACAGCCCTGTGCCCAGCCTCTGACCTGCTGCGGGGACCAGGGCAGGTTCAGGTCCCACAGAGCCCCCCGAAAAGCCTGGGCACCACGACGCAGGAGCTGGAGGGGCAGCAGGGGCAGGAGGCAGTGGGGCCAGCCGTCTGGGGGCTGCAGAGCCTGCAGCAGGGATGCCGTCTGCGCCGCTGAGAGCAGGGGTAGGGCTGGCCCCAGGCATGCGCAGCCTTGGACCCGGAGTGGGGCCAGGACGGCTGCCAGCAACGTGGGTCCCAGGCCTGGCAGGAGGGGACACAGCCTGGCTGCTTCCCCTGCTGTCACCTGCAGAGAAACGTGCTAGCCTTGCTCGGGCAGCCGTGCCACAGCAGGGCTGCACCTTGCACAGGGATCCTGAGGCAGCCCAGGCAGGCATGGGTGTGTGAGATCTGGGGCTGCCCTCAGGCACCAGGGCAAAGCACCCGCAGCCCATCCTTTTCCTGCAGAGGCACCTCGGACACTCACATTGTCCCTCTGGACAGCCCATGCAAGCAGGAAGGATGCCTGGGGGCAGGACAAGGCAGTGGTGGTCAGCAGTGACAGCATAGCCTTGGCAGGGGCAGGGTGCGAGGCTCGGAGGCTGCCTGGCTGCACTGTGCTGGACTCTCTGAGAGTGCCCTGGGCTCGGGGACCCCCCGGCCCAGGGTGTCTGCAGCCAAGCTGGACTCACCTGGGCACGCGTCAGATGCATTGGCCGCAGCTGGGGCAGGAGGGCATTCAGCTGGGCAGCTGACAGGTGCTGCAGGAAGCCCACTCCCATCTCAGGGAGGACGCCCCTCCATGCTGGCAGCTCCCCAGGGCTCACCATGGCCAGGCTGGTGGAGCGCAGCAAGTCTGCCAGGGCGAGCATGACCTGCCAGCGCGGAGCAGGAGAGGCCGTGAGCCCAGGGCTGGTGGGCAGCTTGCCCCAGCCCCTGTCACAGGAGGAGCCACAGGGCAAAAGTGGAGCTGGTGCTGGTGCCTAGCCTGATGTGCTGCCTGACTGGGAGCTGCTGCCCTGGCACCCCTATTCGTGCCGGCACATTGTGGCCAGGCTCCCCCAGAGAGCAAGGGGATGGGAGCGGAGCCCCGCAGGTTGCCCATCCACGAGGTGCCCCTGGGGTGGCCTGGCACAACCCACGCATCCCTCCCGGGGGGCTGGCTCACCCGCCCGTGCTGCTGTAGGGTCCCTGCGGCTGCACACGCCAGCAGGCTCTGCTCCACTGCCCCCCGGGGGTCCCGCAGCCATGCCAGGTCCTGCAGGTCCTCAGGGCTCAAGAAGCAGGCAAGGGTCCCCAGCCTGTACAGAAAAAGTCTGTTAGCGGGCAAGGGCAGCCCTGCCAGCACCCATCTCAGCCCCGCTCTGCAGCAAGGCCACGGCCTTCACAGCAGAACCAAGGCTCTGCACCAGCCCAGCCTGGGGCACGGCTGTGCTGCCACTGGCAGCCCCCATCATGCTCACCTGTGCCCGGGCTCGGGGCCAGCTGCATGGCTCCTGTTTGCCAGGCTGCCTGCTACATGGCGGCCCTGCACCAGCCCCAGCCGCAGCAGCTGCCAGCCATCCCCCAGCCCCCAGATCTGGGCAGGCAAAAGGTGACACTTGGCTCAGGCCTCCTGACCAGACCTGGGGCTCCCAGCCAGGGCTGTGGCTTCAGCATGCAGGGCCAAGGAAGGGCATACAGGGGTCCCAGCCAGGGGGGGTGCAGGATCGGGGGTGCAGGATCAGGGGTGCAGGGTTGGGCAGGGTGAGATTCCCAGCTCGGGGCCACAGGGATCCCCGCCTGCTGTGGGCAGGGCCGAGGGTGCAGGGCTCCCAGCTTGCTGGGTGCAGGGCTGGGATCCCTGCCTGCCGTGGGTAAGGCCACACTGGCTGGGCAGAACAGCCTGCACGAGGGCGCAGGGCTCACATCCCACCTGCTGGGGAGTGAGCTGCAGGAAGCAGTGCAGCGGCAAGTGGGGCAGCAGCGGCAGGATGGCACGAAGGAAGCCGAGGGGCCACGTGGGCACAGCCCCGAGGAAGGGGGCCTGCAGCAGGCGCCTGGCAAAGGCGGCCTTCTGCCCCTGTGTCAGGCGGGCGCTGTGAGTCCGCAGGGCGGCGAGGCTGTGGGGACAGAGTGCTGGGACACAGCTACAGAGAAACCTCCCAGGCCCGCACCATGAACCCACCTCAAAGGGCACCCCAGACACCATCACCAAGCACGTGCCCCACAGAGCCCACGACCCAGGGGCACTTAAGAGGCCTTCTGCACAGCTATTGCATGGCCTGCTTGGGCTGGAGCTCTGCAGGGGACAGGGCACCATGGGGTCTCTGCAAGCGATGGCAATGCAGGGCACAGGCCGGAGCTGGCCACACCATGCGTGCGGGCAACCCAGGCACCCAGTGCCGCTTACACGCTCTCGTTGGCCAGGAGGGCCAGCGGAAGCCTCGCGATGTCAGACACTGCCAGGAAGGGGATGAACTGCGACAGGCTGACAAACAGCTGGGGGGTGAGATGGGGCAATCCACGGAGCAGCAGCACGGCCAGCAACGGCAGCGCCTCCTCCCCGGACGTGGGTGACGGCACCTGCAAAGCTGCGTGAGCCCCAGCTCTGGCAGGACACAGCCCCGAGGAACCAGCACAGGCCCAGTGCCGCCCAGCCGTGCCCCAGGAGAGCACCCCCATGCATGGGCTCTGCATGCCTGGGCTCTGCACACACACACCCTGGCCATGGGCTCTGCAACCCCTCACACATAGGAGCTCTGGACTCCGGCAAGCACGGCCTCTCCACCTGCCCTGTGCAAGGTCTACACCCCTGTATGTGGCTGTACCCCCACATGGTGTGCGCCCCCCACACACGGGCTCTTCCCCTCCCATCACACAGGCTCTGCAACCACGGCACATGGGCTCTGCACACCCTGCCCTGTCCCAGTCCCTCTAACCACCTCCCCGCGCAGCCGGTGCCAGGAGCGGTGCAGCAGGGCCAGGAAGCGCTGCACAGCCTCGGGCCCCGCCGTGAGCAGCAGTCCCTGGAAGCTCTCCTCTGGCATCTGCAGATACTCCTGCGGGGAGGCCACAGCTCAGCACAACCAGCAGCAGGAACCCAGGCCATGGGAGTGCAAGGGGCAGGCAAGCCCTCCGCTCAGGATCCTGGGTGGGCCAGGAACCGGCCTGGCTGGGTAGGGCAATACCTGCGCCAGGATGTCCAAGGCGGGAGCACCCTCGCTGTCCTGGAGCAGGTCCCAGAGCACAGCCTGCAGGAGAGAGCAGGACTGCACTCCCTGTGTCTCGGCCCAGACCTTCCCCCAGAGCTCCTTGCCCAGTACCCCACAGTGGGTCTGGGGCAGCCTTGCTATGGCTTCACCCCAAGCCACAGCCCTGACACCCCAATCCAGGACTGACCGTTCCCAGCCACTGGTGGCTGAGCAGACCGCATGCACTGGTCCTGCTCCCACCATGGCTGGCACTGGACAGGGACCCCAGGACTGGGACCTGCACCCTGCCCAGACCCCGCAGCTGGCGGGAGGGGTCCCCAGGTCTGGCACCCTGACCGCTGTCCCGCACCCATGGAGGCCCTCGCTCGCCCCCTCAGCGCTGCTCAACTCACACTAAAGCAGCTCAGCAGCTCCCTCTTGGCTGACGCCCTGTGCTCCCACCCCAGGTACTGGCCCACAGCTCGCAGGATGACTCTAGATGCGTTCACCCTGAGCAAACCCCAGAAGGATGTGTTGTCCAGGAGACTGGAGAGGAGGATGGCGTCGCTCAGCTGCTCCCCAGCCGCCTGCCCAGCCTCCTCTCGTCTGGAGAGGGCCAGGCTCCGGTCAAGCAGGCGCAGGAGGTAGTTCACGTGGGGGGCCCAGCCTGGAGCCTCCTCCTCGCACTGTGGGAGCTGCGAGGCCAGCCCCAGTAGGTAGGCAGCCGGGTCTGGGCAGAGCTCTGTAGCGTCCAGCCTGGGGTGCAGGGGCAGGAGCGCCAGGAGCTGCTTCAGCAGGCAGTGTCCCCCAGGCAGGGCACCCTGACAGTGCACCCCCACCACAGGCTGGGGATGCCCCAGCAGCTGCAGGAGGGAGGCATTGGTGCACACCAGCTCCTGGAAGCAGCTGGGAGGCACAGTCCTGCACAGCTCCAAGAGGCCAGTGTTCCCCCGTGCCCACAGGCTCTGGGCCCTGAAGGAGCAGGGGTCTGTGCCCCCAGGCTCTGAGGCGTTGGGCATCTGTGCCTGGGGCTGGGGACCGCCACACAGCTGGGAGAGCCAGGCCCGGAGGTCAGTGGGCAGCAACTCGCGGCTCCCGCTGCCGCAGAGCCGGGCGCCCCAGAGCACGTGGCTTCCCAGGAAGCAGCTCCAGGCGTCCTCCCAGCGCGCACCCAGCGGGCAGGCGCTGCGGCTGGGGGGCCGGGCCCCTGCCAGGCCCCGGGCCAGGTCGGCACAGAGCTGCTCCAGCAGGACCTGCTGGGGCCCAGGGGTCTCCCTCAAGGAGGTGTTGCTGCAGACAGTGCTGTTGAACTGGGCAGGGTAGCGCTCCCGGCAGGCCCGGGCCCATGCTGAGCCTCCCTCACCCGCAGAGAGGTACCAGGCTGCATTGGAGCAGGCAGCCCCCAGGTCCCCCAGGCGCTGGCTGGAGCCCCGGGAGCTGTTGAAGAGGTTGCAGTAGAGGTAGACCGTGAAGTTGGAGACACCCGGCAGCCCGGGGACACTGTCATTGCACACAGCCTCCAGAACAGGGGGCAGGAGCGAGGGCTGGCCCTGGGGCACAGAAGCTGCTGCCCGGGGGACAGGCTGGAGGCAGCCGGGGAGGGGCGGCGGAGCAGGGAGCACCCCGGCCGCGAAGCCCAGGCCGCGGGCGTCCCAGCTGAGGTTGT
The DNA here is from genome assembly GCF_000737465.1 of Haliaeetus leucocephalus. Taxonomy (NCBI): domain Eukaryota; kingdom Metazoa; phylum Chordata; class Aves; order Accipitriformes; family Accipitridae; genus Haliaeetus; species Haliaeetus leucocephalus. The sequence goes on along the minus strand of NW_010972775.1, from coordinate 24,079,546 downwards.
GGTGGAAGCCCCTGGAGGGCAGAGACCGGATCAGTAACCGCGCCAGCCGGGGCAGCCCCAGCACCGCTCTCCAACAGAGTTGCCCACTGCAGCCCTGCCCACCTCGGAAGAACCCCTTGTCTGCGGGCCAGGTGCCCGC
>NW_010972775.1:24077408-24078482 GCF_000737465.1 Haliaeetus leucocephalus | reverse complement strand
GCTGGAGGACGGGCGCGAGGCGTCGGGCCGCGGCGCCGCTCCCGCCCGAGGCAGCTCCTGCGGGGAAGGTCCGGCTGGCCGGGACGCCACACGGCACGGCTCCCGCCAGCCACCCCGGCCTCAGGGGCTCGGCGAGCATCGCCCCTCCGCAGGGCCCCGCTCTTCGGGAGCCCTGCCACTCTCTGCACGGCTCCGCAGCGTGTCACCACCTGAGACCACCACCCACGTTTCCACAGCTGGCAGGACATAACCCCCACACACACCCCCGTGGCTGGACCACTGCAGGGGACCAGCCTGGCCCTTGACACCCAGGTCTGCAGGGCAGCTCACACCCCGGGAGCAGGATCTTTGTCCCCGGAGCCGTGCCCCGCTCCCGCACAGGGGGCAGGGGCTGAGAGAGTGAGGCAGCCCCTCGAGCACAGCTCCATCGCAGCAGGGTCTGTGGTCCCGGAGGGTCGTGCTCACTCACCGGAGCTGGGGTCCCGCAGCAACAGCAGGAGCAGCATCCCAAAGCTAGGAAGGGAAGCAGCCATTCCTGCGTCCTGTGGCCAGTGGGAGTGAGGGAGAGGGATAGATGGACGAGGCCCCACAGGGCCCGCGCTGGCAGCTGCCGCAGGGCTGTCCACGTAGCCTGGCACCAGCGCCTGCCACTCTCACACCCTCTGTGGCTCCCAACCTTCCTCCAACAGAGGCAGCCCCAAAGACGTCCTGTCCCACGGACCGCTGAGATGGAGCTGTGCCCCTGCCCCTGCCGCAGCCCCAGCCTCAGCCCCTGCCCCAGCCCGCTCACGCCGCTCCTGCCGCCGGGGCTGGAGGCTCCTGGCGCGGCGGGGCTGACTCTCGCAGGCCTCGGCTCGGGGCTGTAACCCGAAGCCGCCGCCGGTCCCGCCGCCGCAGAGGGTGCCGAGCTCCTGCATTATTGATGTCGGGAACCCGGCGGGGGCGGGGGCAGCCGGGCTGCGGGACCCCGCCCGGCCCGCGGGCAGCCCGGCTGGCTCGGCCGGCTGCGGGAGCGGCTCCCGCGCTGGGTCTCCCCGGGGCAAAGGCGGCGGGCCCCCCGCGGCCGACCGGAGC
>NW_010972775.1:24075802-24077344 GCF_000737465.1 Haliaeetus leucocephalus | reverse complement strand
CGGCCCCTGCCGGCCCCGGGGCGAAGAGTAACGGGACAAGCGGCGAGCAGGCTGAGGGGCTGGCGGTGCCCGTTGAACTGGAGGCGGTGCGCGGGGGGCTCCCGGCGGGTCGTACAGCTCTTCCCAGGCGATGGTGCCGGTGCCGTTCCTGCAGCCGCGCCAGCGCCAGCTCCCCGGGAAGCGGCGGGGCCGTCAGGGCCCGGGGCCAGGCCGCACCGCCACCTCCGGGCTCCGGCCTCCGGCCTCGGAGGGGGAAGACGGCGGCGGCAGCAGTTCGGAGAGGGGGGCTTCCCGCCGCAGCTGGTGCCGGTGCCTTGCTGGGGGAGCTGCTCTTCCACCTCCTTCTGTCTCTGTAACCGGCCGGGTCACGCCGCAGGTCCTTTCCCACCACCCACTGCCAGTGCCCCACCAGCTCCGGTGTCACTGCTATGTGTCCCTGTAGTGCCGTGTACTTGGCACCACTGTCCCCTTGTTCCCTGTCCTTTGTTCCTACATCACCCTCCGTGTTTGTCAGGACACCACTAGCTCATCAAGTGTTTCGTCCTTCATTCTTCTTTTCTTCACCTTCCTAAACTTTTGCTAGCCGGGTCTGGTTTTGGATCCTTTAGTAGCAATTTCTGTAAGGCAAAAAACACCCCATTTTGTTTCCATCACAGGGAAGATCATTTTTTTTACAGTCCTGCAGTTTGAGGTACCATCTCTGGAGTCTTTTCCCATTCCTGGAGTGTTTGGGGAACTGTAATTCCTCCCGTGCTTTTGGAGAAAGCATGTGGTAGCACAGATTTGGAACTCCTGCATGGTGAGCATCCCCACAAACAAGATCGTTAACAGCGGGCAGACTTATGTGGCTCATATGTTGTATTCCTCATACAGGAACAGCACAGGGCCGTAGTGCTGCCAGGGCACGGTGGCAGGGAGCAGGGTATGCCTGCTTGGGGCTGGCCAGTTGACGCCGAGCACTTCAGCAGGCACCCACCAGTGAAGAGGGTATTTCTGACACTGCAGCCAGGTCGTGGAAGTCACAGGCTGATGGGATTACATGGGAAGGACCTGATCCTGCGTTTGGCTAGGAGCACCCGAACACTGGAAGTCAGGGGAAGGCCAGCCTGCTCCCCACACAGAAGCGGGGCTCACGTGGGTGGCTGTGGGCCACTGTATGCGGGGGGCTTTGGGGGCAGAGCTGCGGCATGGCCGACAGCCCTCGCCGACAGAGGTGCTGGGTGCTGCCCGGCTGGACACCAGCCCGTGCCATGCCCTGGGCGGAAACAAGGCCCCTCAACACCAGGGGCTCATCTTCCCACAGGTTGGACAGGCCCGACGGCTGCGGTGGGCTTTTTAACAAACACGTGGCGGCTCAGTGAGCGAAATCTCGCCCGGACGGACCATCATTCCGGCAGCGTGCAGCTCCCAGAGACTCCGCGCCCACAGCCAGGGCACCCCGGCCCGGCGGGACAGAGCCGGCAGCGGGGCTCGGGGCTGGCCGCTGGGACGGGGCACAGGGAGCCCCGGGCTGCGCCGTGGCTCGGGGAGGGGGCCGAGCCC
>NW_010972775.1:24075267-24075714 GCF_000737465.1 Haliaeetus leucocephalus | reverse complement strand
CCCCACCGCTCTGCTCTGCTCTGCTCTGCGCTGTGCTGACGGCGACGGCCGGGGACGGGAGGGGCGGGGTCGCCGCAGCTGGCCCCGCCCACGCCTGTCGGCAGGCAATTGGCCGCGGCTGGCGTGACGCGCGTCACGGCGCCCAACGGAGAGCTGCCACACGGCAGATCCGGCTGGGGAGGCGGGACTTCCGGCCTGCGGCCCCCGGCGCCTCTTCAGCTGCCGCCGCCGCCGAGGAGGGAGCCCCGCGCCGCCCGCCATGTCCGCGCCTCCGTTGCTGCTGCTCCCGCTTCTCGCTCTCGCCGTCCGCGCCTCCGACGTGGTGGAGCTCAGCGATGCCGACTTCGAGAGCGGCCTGGCCGAGCGCCCGGGGCTGGTGCTCGTGGAGTTCTTCGCGCCATGGTGAGGGGCCGCCTGGGGCGGGCGGGAGCGGCGGAGCCGGGCCCT
>NW_010972775.1:24060353-24075203 GCF_000737465.1 Haliaeetus leucocephalus | reverse complement strand
GGACCGGGGCGGGCCGCGGCGCTCCTGGCCGGCCTAACCCCCCAACTTCCTCGTCCTTCCAGGTGCGGGCACTGCAAGCGGCTGGCGCCGGAGTACGAGTCGGCAGCGACCCGGCTGAAGGGGATCGTGCCGCTCGTGAAGGTGAGGACTTGCTGCACCAGCTCATCCGAGGGCAGTTCACGGGCGGGCTTCGGTCAAATAAAAGCTTTGCTGTTGCAGTCCACTAACAACGCCTGCTGGTGTGCACGTCGGGCCTTTTCGAGGCTCTTTAGAGCTCTGCCGGGTTTCGTCTCTGTGAAGATTTAGACACCAGGGAATGATCTGGAAGCTGAACCCTGCGCAGGCTGCTGCCACTCAGATGGTGTGCAGAGCATAAAATGGGTGTGTACGAGCGCGTAAAAGAGGGCTCGCCCGAACCGGGAGGAAGAAGCCTTCTTTGAGCTGTGTAATCTAGTCTGAGAATTAGCGTAGTGCTGTACTTGATGGTGGTGTTCCTTGACTTACAAAGTAAGGGTTGTTATCCAAGAGCTTTCTTTTCTACCAGATCACCTGTATGGTTTTCTCAAATCAGGGTCTTCCTCTTCCCTGCTGGGAAGTGGCATGGCCTCCCTGTCAGCCTATTTTCTTCAGGCAGTGTAGGAACTTTAGGACTTAAGAGGTGCTAAGAACAGTTGATTCCTGTTAAGCCTGTCACTGATTACAAGAATCTACCCTTTCTAGTGTAGTCTGGTCAAACTCTCAACTACTTAATCTTTCCAGTATTTCCTCAGATATTCTGCTAGGCTTGTCATTACACCCATGCTGCCTCCTTCCCCAGTCTTGACTCTCCAGCCTTCGGTCTTGTAGATGCTTTGTGGATCCTTACACTTTAGGTGAAAGGAATCTAGCCTTGGCTAAAGACACACAAGAGCTTTCAGACCCTCTGGACTTTATCTCTGTATGTGATAATGTGGGCAACAGCAAAGATGCTTTATTCTGTGCGTACAGGTGGCTAGGTCACTGAGTAGCAATGTTTCTCTTCCTTTAGGTTGACTGTACAGCAAACTCAAACACCTGTAATAAGTATGGAGTCAGTGGATATCCCACCTTAAAGATTTTTCGAGATGGAGAAGAAGCGGGAACCTATGATGGGCCTAGGACAGCAGGTAAGAGTTCATCAGCAAGCATCTGGCTTGCTGAAATGGTGGCAGAAGGCAGACCCATGTGTAATAGACTTGTCTCAGGGACGTTACATTCGTTGAAGGATACAAAGAAGGTTCTCGCCTACACGCACACCCCCACCTTGCCCTTTCAAGAACTCATTGTGCTGGCAGAGCCCTGGATGTTTATTATCCCTTAAAACTCTCTTTTAAAGGTGAAGGTTTCCACATTTATCTTTCACGCTTTGTACCCTTGATGGGCAGTATCTGGAAAACACTAGAAAGTTCCTCTGTGAAGTTGGTGTTAGCACTCCTTCAATTCGCATCATATTTATTGTATGGGAGAGGTGTATGGATTCTGCAGAAACAACTTTTGCTTTGGGAAGCTTGAAGAATGTCTTGTAGAACTTCATATTGATCCCTTTAATCATTTAACTTTTCTTTTAAGATGGGATTGTCAGTCATCTCAAGAAACAGGCGGGACCTGCTTCAGTGGCTCTCAATTCTGTGGCTGATTTTGAGAAATTCGTTAGTGATAAAGATGCTTCTGTAGTGGGTGAGTAGATTGAGTGCAGCACTGAAATGAGTGGATGCTTGGCTCTGAGAGGTTTCTTGGGGAATATACTGTGAAAGGATAAGAAGCTGTATCACAAGCTGTAGCAAGAAAAATTCCAGCTGGACCTGAGCAAAAGTTTTTTATAATGAGAATGATAAAGTACTGGAATGTGTGCCCAGAGGGATTTCGAAACATTCAAACTTTCAAAACTCAGTTGAACAAAGCTCTGAGCAACCTGATCTGACTTTAAAGCTGGTTCTGCTTTGAATAGGAGGTTGGACTTAATGACCTCTGGGGATTCCTTCCAACTTCCCCCCCCCCCCGCCCTTGTGATTATTTGACTGTCAGACCTCCTGGCACTGTAATGTATCTTTTTTTAAAGTTTGTTGCTCTTTTGGCTGGCTGACAACAGGTAGCTTTGGATTGCTAGAAAGTACATTCGGTGCATCTTGTGACACTGGTAGGCTGTCAACGTCATATGATTTGACCAGGGTTTGTAAGTGGCAATAGCAGCTTTCCTTCGTGTGGATCAGGTGCCATCTTACAAGTCTAACTGGATGAGTATTGATCAGCATCCCCAAACTTATTTTTATTAAGTACCATTGGCAGTTGTTGCCACTAGTAGTGTCACATGGTTACAGATGGCTGTCTTAGTGCTCAGAGGACAACTGCCTTTTGACTGAGTGATTAAGCTGGGCAGACTCTTGAGTAACTTTCTGCTGGTGGAAGGGAGGGAATATAGAAAGGCTCCAATAAAAATGGGAGAGAAGCTGTCAAAGATGAAGGCCTGAACATGCATTGGAGGACTTGATTCAGAAGTGATCTTTCAGTGCGTTGTGGAGATAAATGATGAGGGCTGTACACTGACTGCTGCTGAGTCGGTTTGGGGTCACCATCTGTTTTTCTGCTGCAGGCTTCTTTGGAGATGCATCTGGTGATGCTTATTCAGAATTCATGAAAGCCGCCAACAACCTAAGAGATAACTACCGTTTTGCACACACCACTGAGGACCAGTTGGTGCAGAAGTATGAGGAAGATGGAGAGTAAGTTACTTAACACAAAGATTTCTTGTTATTGAGACATCTGGAACAAATCCATGGGATTCCAGTTGTTAACTGGATTCACTTTCTGAACATAGCTTAAGGTCTTGTTTCTTCCCCAAGTGCCAGTGGCATATCTTTTTTAGCTCTTTGGAATTGAGATAGAAAGGTACAAATGGTTGCAGGCTCTGGAGGCTTAGTGTCTGCCTCCAGGTGGGAAGTATCTCAACAGAGGCGTTTTGCCTCCCCATTGCTTGTTATGGTGGGTTTTTTTTGTTTGTCATTGTGGCCTGTCTGAGTAATGGAGGGGGGTCTGACAGGTAGATCTAATACAGTAGTGCCACCAAGAAACTGGACAGTCTTGAAGCTATGAACAGTGAATGTGGGATAGTCACTGGAGACTGGGTTCTTACCTCATCCAGCTGTCATCCTTGGAAACCCAGGGATACTTTAAACTAATTAATTGTACCTGTTCCCTTCAGGGGTATAGTCTTATTCCGTCCTCCACGCCTGACAAACAAGTTTGAGGACAGCTCCATCAAGTACACAGAAGACAGAATCACCAGTGGAAAGATCAAAAAATTCATCCAGGAGAACATGTGAGTGATTCCTCACCAGAGAATGTGATAGACTGGCCCCAGTTGGATTTGGTCCTGTCAGAACTTGTCTTTTCTAGCTGGCATTGCTACTGCTTCCTGCTTAGTGTCCAAAAGAGCTGTCTTGCCCACACTGTGTCCTTTGGGGACCACTTTCTGGAAATCCTGGCATGGCTGTTGGCATTTACTCTCCATATTCTAACAACCAGACCTCTGTTTAAAAACTGAGCTTCCTGAGAAGTATGCCAGCTTTGGCCTTATTTAGGTCAGATATCAGCCACTGACGTTGTGGCTAGAGACGGAGATTTGACTTGGAATAATGTGGTGCCTGAATGAGCAAAGTGTTTCTTCCTTAGGTCTTACTATTACTGGCATTTGACATTTGTGGGTGGGAAACAAGAGTGTGCTGCATCAAGCCCATTTCTGGGAGGTGATGGGTTCTGGGCAGTGAAACTGGAGCTGCTAACCTCTGTCTAATTGATAGCTTTGGCATCTGCCCGCACATGACCGAAGACAACAAAGACTTGATCCAGGGGAAGGACTTGTTGGTGGCATACTATGATGTGGACTATGAGAAGAACGCAAAGGGCTCCAACTACTGGCGCAACAGGTACACAGCGGCGGGGGTTAATCGGCCTCTATCCTTTGTTCCTTGCATTGCTGCTGTTCACGTAGCTCAGTTTCTCCTATTGTTCGTATGTGAATTCTTCTCTCCCAGAAAGCCTCCAGCTGAGTTTCTAATTGGAACTATTGGAGTGGCTGCTGCCTGCAGAGCCTGAAGCATGCAATATGTGTGTCCTTTGAAACCCTACCTGCTTGCTTTTGGATCCCTAGTCCTTAGACTTTAAGCATGAAATTCCTTACTGGTGCTCTGTGGGATTCTATCCTCTGTATTCCCCAGTGCCTGAGACCCTGGTGGTCATGCTGTTGGGTGGAGGATGAAAGCACACAACATTTGCACAGGCCTCATTCACAATAGACACCAGCTTACCCCTGCTTCTCAACACCATTTCTGTAGGACTTGCCTATGCAGAACACATCACGCCATTGAATTCCTTGTCGAGCATGCACTTCAACTTGAAGGGTGTTAGGTCACGTGGAAGAAAATGTTCCAAAGAATCATGCTTTGTGTTTTGTGGTTTTGTTTGCTTTTTTTTTTTCTCCTCAGGGTTATGATGATTGCAAAGAAGTTCTTAGATGCTGGCCACAAACTGTCTTTTGCTGTCGCTAGTCGGAAAACCTTTGGCCATGAGCTTTCAGAGTTTGGTCTAGACAGCAGTGTGGGTGAGGCTCCAGTTGTTGCCATCAGAACTGCTAAAGGAGATAAATACGTCATGCAGGAAGAATTCTCGTAAGTTTTTGAACTTGGCAGAGTTGCCTCTCGCTTGATGCACTTTGGTCTGGGGGTCTGTGACCAGATTATACTTCCTTAGCTTGGAGGAAACAGGAAAGCTGGATGTTCCAGCTGGAAGAAATGACTGGGTCAAAATGGTTCCTACTCATATGTTTTCCTGCTCTCTAGAGAGCTTGCAGGCCCTCCTGTTATACAAAGGTGGAGAATTTAACTCAAGGTATTTAAGTGTCTGGTTAGGAACTAAGATGCGTTAAAGGACAGAGGAAATAGTTGTAACTTTCTTCTTGAAAAAAGAAACTTAAAGGTGCTGGAAGGTCTAAAACTTCAAATGGGATGTGCATCCAGCCTCCTGTCAAAATTCTTAAGAGCATCTTTGCACTTGTTCTGGGGTCTTCTAAGCCAGCCCCAGACTGATGCTCTCAAAGATGTAGGTGGCATCTGTTCTGTGGGTGGAAGGAGCTTAAATCAGCCTTGAAAGTTTTCCCCTCTCATCCTGTACGTGTGATGATGGCTGTAAAACCTCACTTCACTTTCAGCCGTGATGGAAAGGCTCTGGAGAGATTCCTGCAAGATTACTTCGATGGAAACTTGAAAAAGTATCTGAAATCGGAGCCTGTCCCTGAAAGCAATGATGGCCCTGTGAAGGTGAGTGCTGCATCAAGTGTAGCAGCAGCTCCTACCAGTGGACATAGAAACACTGTTCAGCAGCAGCTTCTAGTCATATGCCAGTATCCCATGCTGCAAGTGCTGCATTGTGGCATCTTGAGAAGCTTCTGCTGTGTTAGATGGAAGAAGAATTCACTTGCTTGTTGTATTGCAGTTTTCTGAGCCAAGGAAGAAATGCAGCTTGCAGTTTTGATTCCATTTTCTTCTCTCAGCATTGTAACTGCTGCTTGAGCACACTAGTGATGTGCTCTGCAAGTGCAGGATCATCCAGATTTACAGGGATTATGCAAAGGCCTGCTGTCTTGGCTTGTGCTCCCTCATGGCATGGCCTTCAAGTCGGTCGTGACTGCACTATTTTTAAGGAGTTACATGTTCATCTCATTGCTGGGGGGGGGGTAGGGGGTAGGGTGGTATGACTCCTACCTTTCATCCCTCCCAGTAAATTCTGCCCTGAATGAAAGCATGCCATGGCCTGGCTTTTTATGGCGAGGGCCTTATAAGGGAGTAGAAGGCAGTGCTTGTTTTTGTGTGGATGGGGATGGCCTCAGCCAGTCTTTCTGGACTGATGCCTCAGCCTGGAACTTGCTGGGATTAAAAAGAAATTATTTTTACCTCCTCCTGTGAGGATACCAGATGCAAACCTCACTTGCAGGTAGTGCTCTTACCTTATGATAGGTTTTTACCTGCAAGCTGAGGATGTTACAGCTTGGTGAAGAGTTGTGTGGTTTTTGCTGCTTGCTGTGTAGGCACAATGTGACTCTTTACTGGTGGGGGGGGGCAGGCTTTCTTGGGCAGAGTGTATGGAGCATATCATGTTATAGCCTCACTCTTGACTTAAAAAAAATAACTTCTATGATCAAACGTTATCAGGTGGTGGTTGCTGAGAACTTTGATGAAATTGTTAATGCAGAAGACAAAGATGTCCTGATAGAGTTTTACGCACCCTGGTGCGGCCATTGCAAGAATCTGGAGCCCAAATACAAAGAATTGGGGGAGAAGGTAGGTCTGGGACTCTGTTGCAAATGCAAACTAGAATGTTGCAGCACTAAACAATCCTGCAGGTTCTGTCTGTCTAGCCTTTATGATAACGGGCATAATTGTGTTTTCCTGAGGACTAGTGAGTTTTGACATCTCCTGTGATTGCAGAAGTACATCAGCAGGATTCAGACCATGGTAGCAACCACACGAGTAGGTTTAGCCTGTGCCCTTTGCTGTGGCACATAAATATTCCCTGATTCAGTGACTGGCTGAACTGCCAAAGCTCCTTTTTGGGTCTTTTCCCTCTGCGTGATTATAGTTTCCCATCCGGTGAAGGTTAACACTGCCCTGCACGCTTTCACAAGTGGAGAAAATAAATCTGTTCTCCCAGATCTGACCAGCCTTTTGCTATTTGGCCATCAGGCACCCCTCCTTCCTGAGCACTGTGTCTCCTCACAGATGGAAGGTAAGCAGTTGCTCTGGGGTAAGCATTCTCTAGAAGTTACACCAGACCAATTCAGCAGGTACCACTGGGAGATGCATGCTGCATACAGCTGGCCGAGGAGAGACTTTGTTCCCTGTGCCCCTGCTGAGGCAGAAGTAAACTGCTCAGAAGAAATTTGCTCACTTTTTAGCATACTGTATACACTATCATCTGATACCACTATCTTAGATGTTGATTGGTGAGGTCCTCGTGTTAACTGTTACAGATTGGTTACTAATAAGCTTTTTCTACCAACAGCTCAGTAAAGACCCCAATATTATCATTGCCAAAATGGATGCTACAGCCAATGATGTGCCTTCTCCATATGAAGTCAGAGGGTAGGTCTTACTGTTGTTACACCACCGTGTCAGTGGATGAGTTGAGGCTTCTGTCTCTGACCAGCAGCCACAACAGAAGAGCTGAAAGTCTCTGGGGAAGGATGGGTGGGGGCGATTAGCACGTGATTGCTATGCATTTGCTTAGTGTGAAGAAATCTAGAGTGAAAACAAAGGACATTTCATCTGCTTTGCTTCTCTGGGATTCTGGTGTCCTGGCTATGCCTGGAGGCCTGTCTTGCTGCTTTTTGAATCTGCCGTGATTCTGTTCTTGGCAGTGTAAAAACAATGCTGGGCTTGCTTTTCTGAAAACAGTTTAGCTAGCAAACTTGGATGTAGTTGAGTTCAGCCAACTCTGCGGACATGGCCAGGCTTTTGGAGGCCGCGCTTGCTGGCTTAAGAGCTGCTGAAACTTACTGTGTTAAACTAGGGGAATGTAGGGTGCAAGTCCCTTTGGTGAGGCTGGCTTGCTGGTCTGAAAGAAAACAGAGCATGTTGGGAGCTCAGATGTCTCTTCTCTCTCCCCAGCTTCCCCACCATCTATTTTGCTCCAGCTGGCAAGAAGCAGAGTCCAAAGAAGTATGAGGTGGGTCTTTTGCTGCTCTTGCTGCTTTGTATAGAATTGAAGTAGCATCCTGGTGTCCAAATAATGCTGAGCCTCTCTGGAGTTGCAGGTGGTACTGTCCCATTAGTTACCCTGGGAACACAGCCAGTGGTACCTGCTGGGAATGTTCTGCTGCATGCTGCAGGCCCATGGGCAGAGCTCTGCATGCAGTCACCTTGGCCTCTTGCCTGGCACCTGAAAACCCCCCCCTAGTGAAGGGGAAGCCCACGGGGAGTACAGGCACTGCCTTACTGTCTTGTGCTTTCTGCAGGGCGGCAGAGAAGTGAGTGACTTCATTAGCTACTTGAAGCGGGAGGCAACCAACACTCCTGTGCTGCAGGAGGAAGATAAAACCAAGAAATCCAAGAAGAAGGTGAAGGAGGATTTGTAAAGTACCCACTCGCTATCTGGTCAGGATGAGCTCCGTGTGAATTGGGGAAGCACTGGGCAGACTGGGGCCAGTTCTGGGTTGTGGAGAGCCAGTGACCATGTGGGCCAAGGGGACCCAGCTGCTGTATCTAGTTCTGTTTAATTTCCTGCCGTCTCTTAGCTGCACTGTTGTGGGGCTCCCCAGACTGGTTTGTTTTGTGGTTTGGGAGGGGGTGGGGGGTAGGGTTATTTTCTAATTTTTTTTGTACATTTGGAGAAGTGAAACAATAAAATGACCCCCTTAAGACCAAGTGTCTCTGTCCTATGAAGACCTGTCAAACCTAACACCAGGATCCTGCTCTTCATAGGCAGCAACCTCCTACTGTGAGTCTAGTTTCCTTCAGTGAGCCTTTAGAAGTCTGTTTGTAAATATTAAGTTCAGCCTTTAGCCTGTTCTTCGTCAGGTAGAGTGAGTCCTTCCAGACCATAGTAGCAGCAGCTGTCCCAATGTGCTGTGCTTCAGGTGCTACTTTTATGCAGATTGTGGGCTTAGGGACTCTGGTCACAAATGCTTTTGCTGTCTGCATGCTGCCTCAGCAAGTTTAGAGGTATGTGGTACTTAAATCTGACTGTTGGATCTAGGCAAGTGCAGGCATACAGAGCACTCTGGCATAGGATTTGCTCAGCAGCATAGAAGCAGCAGGAATAAATGAGCTTTTAAGCTGGTGGAAAAAGTAGTCAAGTGTAGGGGAGGGGTGCTACTAACTACATACTCAACCCAAACGCAGGTAGGGCCAGTGCTGAGGGTGTTTCTCACAGCCAGTAGACTTGTCCGTGGCTTGTGTGTGGTTAGGACAGTTAAGACCAGTTAATTGTAAGATCATTACTTCTCTTGGTAGAAAGCAGGCTGGTAGCTGTGGCTTTCTCTTCAGGAGAGAGAGGAATAGGATCCCATGCTGCAGTCAGATGGTGTGGGCTGTGACCAACCATCTTGGGGTACGGGCAGCCCTAACTTCCTTTGGCCCAGAATGTGCTGACTGGGAAGGGCAAGAGCGAGATGGTGGGTGAACAGACATGGGCTGTTGCCCCAGTTATCTGAATTTTTTGGGCTGCATGTGCATTGAAGTGATGATCAGCAGACTCGTAAGGCACTGCTGTGTTGCAGCAGTTACCATGGTAAGAGCCAGTGCTTGCTTTCTCTGTGGATTCCTCCCCCACAACTCCAAAGGCTGTGTACCAATTATTTATTGCTGCTGGAATTCTCCAGGTACAGTATATCATACAATGCTTAGCACATGGTTCTATGTCTACAGCAGCTATGCAGTACAAGAATTTCTTTCCCAGCTACATTAGTATCTTAAACTGCATCTACGTTCTGCACTGTGCTGCTGGCTAGCAGGTGCTCTGTGTCCCAGAACAGACATCAAGACACCTTGCAGGGGGAAGCATACGTGTGACATTGGGTGGTCCTTGTGCCTCAGGCTGGCAGGACCCCTGCAGCTGGCTGCAGACTTGAGATGGTAGCGCAAGGAACAGGGGAATACAACAGGCTCTACTTCTGACTGCTGACGAGTACCTTCTGTAAAACCAAACTGGAGCACTGTGTCCTTAATGAGTACTGCCCTGTGTCAAGAAAGGCAGAGCCCAGGGGAAGCTTTTCTGATCCTCGCTTTGCTCCCTAGTCTGTGACTTCAGAACTGGTGGCAGATGGGCCCTAAGCACAAGTAAAGTTCTTCAGCATGTTTGGCCCAGAGCCCTCTCTTGGTAAGTGCTGGTGCTAGTGCCCGAACCAGTGGGGGTGAAGTAAGCACAGGCTTGGTGAAGCTTTCTGGCAAGAGGGACAAAGGATGTGAGCAAGGGCATTGTGCTGGGGTGTGCTGGTGACTGTCCAGGTACCCCTTACTGTGTGCTGTAATTAAAATTAAGCTAATGAGGCTTCAGTTGAGGAGAAGCAGACATCTGAGGAAGGATTCATAGGTTAACTCATCAAACATGATTGACACAGGCCTTGCTTTCAGCAGGAGACCTGCATGGAAAGCTGGCCCAACCCTGCCAGGGGGCAGCCACCCCCCAAAGGTTTAAGTAATGCATCCATGAGGGTTGGCTCAGGCCTTAGCAGAGGGTTGCTGAGTGCCTGGCTCTGCCTTTCCTCTGCAGCTGAGGCCTCCTGCTCTCCTGCAGGGAGCAGAAAACCAGCTGGCTGCAGGCAGCTGGAGCAGCCCAGCAGCTGGCCTGTGCACTAGCCACACATGGGCTGTGGGGCACTGGGGTACGCACTGATGGCAGCAGGGCACTCCTGAACCCTGTCCTTAATCTCATGCACCCTCAGGGATTTGTTTCTTCCACTGCTTCAGGGACAGGTCCTGATAAGCAAGGAAAAGAATTGCAGCAACGGTTTGCCTAGGAGCTCCAGCTTCCTTCAAACTGTAGAATCAGGCTTTTGATATGAGACAGCTTCTGGTGGAGGTATTCACAGCGCTGCTTCTCCTGCTGGTAGCTAGGATAAGTCTAGGGGGTGGGGGGGAAATGTATATGGATCAGCTATGGGAGGGAACCTAGTCCCTGCCCTGCATCCAGCCTCACCTTCTTGGAAGTGGCTGGACTCATGCACAATTGTAGCTTCAAGTGCCTGACACCCAGAAGCAGTTGGGTAAGCAGAACTGGAACATGGCTGTGTTGTGCCATCATGCCCCAGGTGCCCCTCTTGCCTTGCATTCCTCCGTTCCTTGTTTCAACACCTTCATTTTGGCTCCCAGTTGAATAAATTTCCAGCTCACGTTACCAATGCGAGTGTGCAGATTGTGGTACTCTGTGTAGTCTGCACTAAAAGCTGCCTCATAAGCTCTGCACTGCTCCACTGAGGAGATGGTACAGTGTTTCTTGCTGTGACCAGGAGAAGCTTGTTCTCCCTGGGCCTGCAAGACCTCTGCAGCAGAGCAGAGCCCTTGCTCTTGGCAGGGCAGGGGGCTGGCGGTGCTGTTGTCTTGCCAAGGCCCTTTGGTGTGAGGGACAGCAAGTAGGCAGGGCTGCGACCTGGCTGTGCCTGGGGCCAGGCTTGCAGCCCTTTTGCTGCTGTTGTCAGAGGTGAGGCAGGTAGCTTGTCTCAGCCTGCCTGATGCTGTGGGGCTGGGCCAAATTACACTAAGCAATGGGGAGCCCCACAGCAGTGAGGGCCAAGCTCTCTTACCGCAAGTAATCTGGGATCTCTGCTAAGGAGGAGCTGCTAGCCTGGGACCTGGCAAGGAGCAGAAGATCATGAGGGTTATCAAGCCCGCTGGAGCACCTCTGCTTCACCTCGGCCAGGACTTGTCCTGCCCCTGGGCTTACTGGAAGGCCCCTTCTCCAAAGCCAAGCTTGCAGTCACATGGCTCTGGTGGACATAGAGCCCCTGGCCCACGGGGGAGATCTGAGGGGCCTTTCAGGGACCCCTGAGGGATGCTGGCGTGCAAGGTGCCGGGGGTGCCCTGCTCAGCCACGCAGCTGCAGCAGAGATGTGTTGCAAAATTCCATGTGGGGACGGATGACAGGACACCAATATGATGATCAAAGTTGCCAGTTTATTGAGCATAGCTGATCATTCTTATACAATTCTCAAAGTTCCTTAAAAGCTTTGATTGGTTGCTGCATGCAAGCATATAGTGTCCACGCACACAAGCATAAAATATGATTGGTTATATCGACACTGTACACACGTATAAACATAAGATATAATTGGTTATACTAACTCTGTACACATGCATAAACATAGGACATAATTGGTTATATCAACTAAAACATGCAAAACTTGTCTCAATCTAATTGGTCAAGATAAACTGCCAAATTGAGGTTCTTTGTGCCAAGTTCCCTTTATCATGGAATGTGCACCTGTGTTCTTCTAATTGGCATCTTTTTTTGTCTTCATGTTTATTCTGTTCAAGGCCTTCTAAAGGCATCTGGAATGCTCTTGTGACTGTTAGCTAAATATGTGTCCACAGAGATGGCTTCAGGTCATGAGGCTGGGTGGTTCACCCAGGCTTGCACTGTCCCCATATTTGCCCTGGCCTCCTAGCCAAAGCCTCTCTGCTTGCCAGGAGTCCTGGTTTGGGCCACCCACCTCCTCCCAGGGCTCCCTCGGGTCTGGTCCAGCTTCTGCATGAGCTGGCAGGCCCATGCACCCTGGGGCTGTCCCTGGCTGCTTGCCCCAGGCACCCCTCACCTCTGGGGGCAGAGGGGTGCTGCTCTGGGCTTGGGGCACTCTCCTCCCAGTCATCGCCTGCCTCCTCCTCGCTCTTGGGGCTCTCCAGCTCCCCAGCATCGCTGCTGGGGGGCAGAGGCCCAGCTTGCTGCTGGCCCTGTGCTGCTGGGTGGCCTGCGCTGAGCATCTGTGGGCAGCTCCAGTGTCACTCTTGTGAGCCAGGGCCCAAGACCTCTCGCTGGCTCTTAGATCTGAGAAATCCAGCAGTGCCAGGCGTTTCTGAAGGACAAACTTGCTCTGCCTGTCCTGGGCCCCTGTGCTGGGACCTGGCGCTGGAGGGTCCCCTGCCAGCTTCAGCCCACACAGCCCAGGGCTGGTGCATCCCTCACTTCATGTCAGTGCTTGCGCGTGTCCTGTCCTTTGGGCTGTACGGGGTGGGGGTGGGTGTCACGGCAGGGCCAGCCCCCCCACTGCTGCACCATGCCTCGGGTTGGGCAGGACACAAGGCAGGGGCAGAGTCCAGAGCTCAGAGCATTTGGGCTGGGGGGGCAAGGGGGGCTTTGCTGGAAAGGAGGCGCAGAGAGGAAGAAGCCCAATGCCTTCGGGAAGCAGCTACACTGAACTGGGGTCTCCCCACCCACACCCCTTTGGGGGCTTTCTGCTGCTGGAGCTCATGAGCACCTACCACCCCCAGAAGGTTTCTGCTGGTGGCCTGAGGGGAGCCGTGCTCTGGAGGCTGCTGCAGAGGCACCAGGAAGGATGGGGCCGAGGGTCTGCGATCCTGGCTCCTGGGGCATGACAGACAGTAGAGACCAGAGACCAAGACTGGGTAAAGTGTCTCCAAATGCCAAGTGGCTGGGCAGCAGAGGGCTGGGTCCAGTCTTGCCCAAAGGGTGCTGAGTACCTGGGAGTAAATGCATTGTGCCCGTGGCCAGACCCCAGCAGCAACCAAGCACCCCAGGCCCTGCTGCTCTCACTGCTGCTTGCCCCAGGGCCCCCGCTCTACCTGCTGCTGCTCCTGCACCATGTTCCCTGGCCAGCTCTCCAGCACAAGGGTCCCCTTCAGGGGGTAGCAGCAGGCAGCCGGCTCCAGCTCGGCAACCTGGGGGGGGCACAGCCAGGTGGGCATGTTGCAGTGTTCTCACACTCGAGCAGGCACCGCAGCTGGCACCCTCACCTCCTCCAGTGCTGCCAGCAGCCGTGCCCCACTGCACCTGCCCGCCAGCATCCCCTCCAGCCGCTGCAGGAGCTCATGCTTGCGACAGGGCTGCAGGGCCCAGGGCTGAACCAGGCTTTGAAGAGATGCCCTGGGGCTGGCTGTTGCAGGTCTGTGGTTTCTGCTCTCTGGGACACAGCAGAGCACTTCCCTGGCAGGCCCATCACGCTGGCCTTGGGAGCCGTGACACCTTTGCCTGCAGACACATTGGGACAGAATGGGGTCAGCCCCTCAGGAGAATCACACCAGGTTCTGCTTTCCTCCCCCATCAGTCCTGGCACACAGCCCCCTGAGCCTCTGCACCCCCAGCCTGCCATGGCTGCCCCACCACCACTGACAGGACAGGGACACTACAGCTCTCCTGGTGCTGCTACTGCCTCCTGCTCACTGGTGCAGCCTGAGACCCCCAGACATGCGGAGCTGCTGCCCTGGCCATGGTGAGCAGTGGCCGCCGCGTTGCAGGGCCAGCTGGTCCCGGAGGAGGCAGCACTGTCATCCCAGGGGGAGAGCAGGGCCCCCGCAGCCAGCAAACCCCAGCCTGGCAGGGAGTGGAGGCTCAGCACCCACTGTCATTCAGGCCAGGGCCACCCACGGCACCGCACTAACTGGAGCCAAGCATGGCTGGATCGGGCTCAACAACTGCTCTGCTGCAGGATTCCTTTGCCAGGGACACAGGCTCCCGCAGCAGTGGGGAGCAGCTCCCCCAGGCACAGACTATGATTTTCTCCTGGATGCTGCCCAGGCTGTCCAGCTGGCCCTGACCTAGCCTGGGAAAAGACAACACCTCCTGCCAGCTGAGCCCAGCCTGCCCCCCTGGCCCAATGCAATGACCAGAGAAGGCCCTGCAAGGTGGGCACACCGAACAAGCAAGGAAGGAGGGAATCCATACCCAGACTGTCTCCAAAGACCCTGTCTCCGGGGCTGCTGCTGCCCCGGCAACTCTGGATGCCCTTACAGGGACCGGGAGCTCAGGATGCTGTGAGCTCGGGGAGGGTGTCGGGAACTTCTAGACCCCAAAAGCACCAGGCTGCTTGGCCAGGGCCATCGGGGACCGCGAGGAGAAGAGCAGGAGCGAACCCGACTGGTGGGAGCGCACCCCTGGGCAGCGCTCCCACCCATCTGTGCCCGCGGCTCCGCCAGCGGGAGCAGGGCTGGGGCTGACCCCGAGGCGGTGCTGCTGGCGCAGCTCCGAGTGCTGAGGGACCGGAGGGCCGGCGACCGGGACCGCGGGGGCCCGGCAGGCTCACCGGGGCACGGCCAGCTGCGCGCACTCGAAGCTGGCCCCTCATTCGTCCCGGCTGCAGCAGGAGAGGGAGAAGGAGA
The DNA here is from genome assembly GCF_000737465.1 of Haliaeetus leucocephalus. Lineage (NCBI taxonomy): Eukaryota > Metazoa > Chordata > Aves > Accipitriformes > Accipitridae > Haliaeetus > Haliaeetus leucocephalus. The sequence continues at coordinate 24,060,369 of NW_010972775.1, read as the reverse complement.
AGAGCCGCGGGGGGGG